>NC_059162.1:87501279-87841816 GCF_019923935.1 Bubalus bubalis
AATGACCCAATCAAAAAATGGGCCAAAGAACTAAATAGACATTTCTTCAAAGAAGACATACAGATGGCTAACAAACACATGAAAAGATGCTCAACGTCACTCATTATCAGAGAAATGCAAATCAAAACCACTATGAGGTACCATTTCATGCCAGTCAGAATGGCTGCAATCCAAAAGTCTACAAGCAATAAATGCTGGAGAGGATGTGGAGAAAAGGGAACCCTCTTACACTGTTGGTGGGAATGCAAACTAGTACAGCCACTATGGAGAACCGTGTGGAGATACCTTAAAATACTGGAAATAGAACTGCCTTATGACCCAGCAATCCCACTGCTGGGCATACACACTGAGGAAACCGGAATTGAAAGAGACACGTGTACCCTAATGTTCATCACAGCACTGTTTATAATAGCCAGGACATGGAAGCAACCTAGATGTCCATCAGCAGATGAATGGATAAGAAAGCGGTGGTACATATACACAATGGAGTATTACTCAGCCATTAAAAAGAGTACATTTGAATCAGTTCTAATGAGGTGGATGAAACTGGAGCCTATTATACAGAGTGAAGTAAGCCAGAAAGGAAAACACCAATACAGTATACTAGCACATATATATGTAATTTAAAAAGATGGTAACAATAACCCTGTGTATGAGACAGCAAAAGAGACACTCATGTATAGAACAGTCTTTTGGACTCTGTGGGAGAGGGAGAGGGTGGGATGATTTGGGAGAATGGCATTGAAACATGTATAATATCATGTATGAAACGAGTCGCCAGTCCAGGTTCGATGCACTATACTGGATGCTTGGGGCTGGTGCACTGGGACGACCCAGAGGGATGGTACGGGGAGGGAGGAGGGAGAAGGGTTCAGGATGGGGAACACGTGTGTACCTGTGGTGGATTCATGTTGATATATGGCAAAACCAATACAATATTGTAAAGTTAAAGAATAAAATAAAATATAAAAAAAATAAAATAAAAAGGGATATGTTCACGGTGCATACTGGAGAAATGAGCTAGAAGGAAAGTCTTCCTGTAAAAGATAAGGCCTGAGGATAATCTTGAGATCTGAGTAGGTGCTCACCTAGAAGGCATTGGGGAACAGCACATCATGAAAGGAACAGCACATACTAAAGTATAGAGGCTGGAGACAGTGTATACATGAGCCTCTAGACATGCCACTGGAGCTTTTAGTTGGTAATATTTCAGTGTTGACAGTTCACTTAGTTCTCATGTTTTCTGCTGCATTCCTGGTTTCTGGCACTCTTGGAACCTTCATGGATTGTGCTTTGCCCATCAGCTGTTCTTGACCCCCTCTTCACTACCTCTGCAGCAGTTTACCTTCAAAAGACAATATGTGCCACTTTGATATTTCTGTGCAAAGCCTCTGCTGGCTGGTCATATTACCAGGTCCTTTAGGCAAGACTATTTCTAACTATTGCTCTCTGGCTGAGTGTCCACCAGAAGGCTGTTACCACTGTGGACACATTGCAAGGACTTGTTGTCTGTCTCACTTCTTTGAATGTGCACATTCCTATCTGTAGCTTTTCTGCTCCTTGCATCCCAGTGTGTTTGTCTTAGTTATTCAACACTAGAACAGGCTAGATATTGTGCAGGGTATGTAGCAGTAAGTAAAATAAACAAGAATATCTGTTTTTTTTTTTAAAGTTGTTGTTCTTTCCCTAGTTTTATTGAGAAATAATTAATTCTACTCTCCTTTTAGAGAGAAAGGTATGCCAACAAATGAACAAAAAGGAAAATATTAAGATAATGTATGTCATATTGAGAATACATAGCTTGAGGATATAGAGAATGAGAAGGGTGAAGGTGGACATGAATAGCCTCTCTGAAAGATTTTGATCAATGACTCCAAAAGCAACTGTGGTCTCTCTAGTTCTAGGGTTGCTGCTGCTAAGTCGCTTCAGTTGTGTCTAACTCTGTGCAGCTCCATAGATGGAAGCCCACCAGGCTTCCCCATCCCTGGGATTCTCTAGGCAAGAACACTGGAGTGGGTTGCCATTTCCTTCTCCAATGCATGAAAGCAAAAAGTGAACGTGAAGTGGCTCAGTCATGTCCAACTCTTAGCGATCCCATGGACTGCAGCCTACCAGGCTCCTCTGTCCATGGGATTCTCCAGACAAGAACACGGGTGTGGGTTGCCATTTCCTTCTCCAATGCATGAAAGTGAAAAGTGAAAGTGAAGTCGCTCAGTCATGTCCGACTCCTAGCGACCCCATGGACTGCAGCCCACCAGGCTCCTCTGTCGGGGTTAAAAACATGCTTTCTCTACCTGCTTTCACAAACCTATCCCTACCAACACACATTGCCACCCCATGAAAGAAGAAAATCTGGAAATAAATTTTTCCATGGCTGTTCTTATGATTGAAGCCAATTTGATATCTCTGTGCCTGTGTGAGAAGTTGCATCAGAGACACAAACGGCAAGTAAAACTCATTAATTCAACACATTTCTTCTGAGTGACTACTGCATGCCAGGAACACTGTTAGCTTGGGAGTTCAGTGAATAAGTAAGTCATTGCCCCCAAGTGGCTTGCAGGGCTTCGCTGGTGGCTCAGATGGTAAAGAATTTGCCTGTAATACAGGAGACTCAGGTTTGATCCCTTGGTCAGGAAGGTCCCCTGGACAAGTGAATTGCTACCCACTCCAGCATTCTTGCCTGGAGAATTCCATAGACAGAGAAGCCCGGTGGACTACTGAGTGACTAACACTTACTTACTTGCCCTCAAGTGGCTCACAGTCTTTTAGGGTAAAAGGCAAAAAGCAGTGGAAGATTATAATGCCAAATCCCAATTTTTTACAAGACGCATCTAAACCAGCAACAGATGATCAGGGTGAGGAGACCTTTCCAAAGAACTTGATCTTTGAGCATACAATGTTGGCTATAAAGTGCTTTGATAATGAGTAGAAGATCTAACTTGAGTCCTCACTTTCCCTTAAGACTTATCATCATATACCACACACACACACACACAGACACACACATGTGTCTACATCTAGCATGCCAGGTTTTGTTTTGGTTATACCCTCTATATAGAATTTGTTATTTCTATTTGTAACTACCAAGTCCTGTCCATCATTGCTACTCTTATACTTTTCCAGAAGTCATACCCTCTCTGCCCTGATTGCAATTAATGAACGTCTCTCTTCTAAGCTCCTAGTCATTCTGTCACAGTTATGGTATGCTCTTTATAGAACCAAATTCATATTTTCTGTGATTTCTTTACTAGATGGTAAGCTCTTCAAAGATGGACCTGTATTTCCTTCACCTCTGTATCCTAATTCCATGCATAGTACCCGACACACAGTAAATGTTTAACAAGTATTTTTTTAGCTCAAATTTAATTGAGTTAAATGTAACTAAAGCATGTGGAGGTTGAACTAAAATTTCCCTTCATCCACTTGCCACTTCAGATGCTATGAATGGATATTTTAAGGATTAATTTTTGTAGAAATTATATAGATGAATAATTTTTCCAGAAGTTCAAATTGCATCAGGCAGCTGGGGAATTTTCTCATAGTCAGCGATGGTCACGTCCTATCTGATGAAATTCCCTCTCATTTCTTTAGTATGATATAATTTATCTATTGGTAGGACTTGGGAAAATTAGGAGGCTGTCAGCTGCTTGAGTCTACAGGGTTTAGACTAGTTCCTAGCATTTGGAGAGATGGAAAACATTACAGGACTCAGCCATGAGTGAGAAAGAGAAAGAAGGAAGGCTGGACTATATGGAAAATAAATCATCAGTTACAAAGCTTCCAGAGACCTATGGGCATGGGATCCACTGTTACCAAGATGTACTGTCAGGGCTCAGACAACCATGAGCTCTAAGAGAGCTCCCTGGCTGAGGGCCAGTCCTGCCCCAAGGAGCCCTTCTGAGCAGATATTACTAAATATGCATTTATTACTTCACACTGGGGCATTCCTGAGATGTCTTATCTTGGGCCTTTCTTAGACTGACTGCTTTGGGGGGAAATGAGGCAGCTCAACAACAGCAACAAAAATAGTACTTATTATAGCTTCTACCTCTTAGCCTATCTGATTCCTCCAAACAACTCTCCTTGGTATCAGACTCAAGCTGTGGGTGCTCACCTCCATTTGGAGGGCTGGGCCATGCAGCCAGCTGTTGAGCCATCTGAAGGTTATCTGCCAGCACCAGGCTCTCCTGTGGTTTTCCAGAGTGAATGTGGGGGGCGGGTGGGGGTATTATGTGAATTAGCCTCTTCATCACTTTGCAGGCTTTATTTACACCCTGCTGGATTATTTTCTCCTCTTATGACCGCCACCATCTCCCGTGGGGCTTCCTGAGGCTGCTTCAGTAAGTAATATTTTTGATTCTGACTTTCCTTGGCTTGGCTGGGGATTTGAAGAAACAAAAACCAAACAGAAAGAAAATGCACAAACTCAGGAATATAGGGGTTGCTGAAAGCAGGAGTGGGAAAGCTGGTATCCACAATGAAGGTTTGGACTCAGGCATCCCAGGCTGCTCTGGTCACCAGTTGGTGTCCTGACGGTATCTATGTATTTTAGCTTGACTCAAGCCATGATTTCTGCCTAATTACCAGGGTAACAACTTCTTTCTTTGCCTACTAAGGAATTTTTCAGTACATCCTGTTCACTACTCATTTACTCATTCAAGGAGCATTTCCTGAGAGGCAGCAGTGGACTGGAACCTTGGCTTTGAGTCTATACTTTACCATTACCTCATGTCCAAGCTTAGGCAGGACACTACATCTCCGGGCTTGTATTTCACCAATCTCAAGAGTAAATTTTAGAATGTGATCTCAGTGAAGGCAGAAAACATGCCTGCTTGCTTATTTTTACATCCCTAGTGGTAGGCACAGAGCCTGGCACATATTTGGTACTCCGAAATGTTGTTGCATAAACAGATCACAGAGTGCATTAGTTTAGATGGCATGCATGCTTAGTCACTCAGTTGTGTCCAACTCTTTGTGACCCCATCAACTGTAGCCTGCCAGGCTCCTCTGTCCATGGGGATTCTCTGGGCAAGAATACTGGAGTGGGTTGCCATGCCCTTCTCCAAGTTTGCTGCTGCTACTTCTGCTAAGTCTCTTCAGTCGTGTCCGACTCTGTGTAACCCCATAGACGGCAGCCCAACAGGCTTCCCGTCCCTGGGATTCTCCAGGCAAGAACACTGGAGTGGGTTGCCATTTCCTTCTCCAATGCAAGAAAGAGAAAAGTGAAAGTGAAGTCGCTCAGTCGTGTCCGACTCTCAGCGACCCCATGGACTGCAGCCTACCAGGCTCCTCCATCCATGGGATTTTCCAGGCAAGAGTATTGGAGTGGGGTGCCATTGCCTTCTCCGAGTTTAGACTACATGATCTCTAATATTCTAACATGATCTGCCAATCTTTTCATGTCTACACTTGAGAATTTCTTCCACCTCTTGACCCCATTAATTACTAAACTGTGAAGTTTCTAGAATCTGTGCAGAGATCACCTGTCATGGGTAGTACTCCAACTCCCTAACTCTGAGAAAGTACCTTTTCTCTGAATTTCCACAGCATCCACAATAACCTCTGACTAAACACTCATACCATCTTATCCTCTTGTCTTTTTACCTGTACTTTCCCATCGCTAGTTACAAACACCATGAGGGCAGATTCTTCTTTAGTTTTGTATCCTCAGTGCTCAGCACAGTCCCTCTTTATTAAGTGGAATTAATGATTATATTTTTTAAACTCCCATTGTCAGACCTAGAGGCTCTAATACAGTTTTTAAAGTCTCGAGTCAACATTCACTATTGTATATATCATGTCTCTTTCTGGTTTCTCTGTGCATTTGTCCATCTTTTCTTCTCATCATTATGAAAGTGAAAGTGTTAGTCACTCAATCATGTCCAACTCTTTGTGACCCAATGGACTGTAGCTTGCCGGGCTCCTCTGTCCATGGGACCCTCCATTCAAGAACACTGGAGTGGGTTGCCATGTCCTCCTCCAGGGGGTCTTCCAGACCCAGGGATCAAACCCATGTCTCCTGCACTGCAGGCAGATCCCTTACCATCTGGGCCAGCAGAACATTGGCTCTAGATTTAGATTTCCTGGCTTGGACTCTTGTCTCTGCATTTCCTAGCGATATGACCCTGGGAAGTTAATAATTTTTCTATGTCCCAGGTTCTCCATATGCAAACTGAGATAATAATAATCCTTATCTCATACAATCATTATGAAAATTAGAAGAGCATACAAAAAACCAGTTGCCATATATAGTAAACACACAATATATATTAGTTAATATTATTGCTATTGTTTCTATTGATCACATATTAAACAGCATTATAGGTGCTGTGAACAATAAAGAAGACTATCCTGTTCTTATGGAGCTTAAATTACAGTGAATAAATCCTTTCTGATTTATTTATGAGATAGTTCTTTAAATTTTAGCACCCTTATGTACACTTTCGGAGAAGGCAATGGCAACCCACTCCAGTACTCTTGCCTGGCAAATCCCATGGACAGAGGAGCCTGGTAGGCTGCAGTCCATGGGGTCACTAGGAGTCAGACAAGCGACTTCACTTTCATTTTTCACTTTCATGCATTGGAGAAGGAAAGGGCAACCCACTCCAGTGTTCTTGCCTGGAGGATCCCAGGGACGGCAGAGCCTGGTGGGCTGCCATCTATGGGGTCCCACAGAGTCGGACACGACTAAAGCAACTTAGCAGCAGCAGCAGCATGTACACTTTAGTAGAAATCAGATAGTGGATCTTTTCTGGAGAGGAACTTTTTATTGTGGTAGGGAAATACATGAGGGCATAGAGCACCTATCTTGAGGGTAGGAAAGAGAAAAAGAAGAAGAATGTGTGTGATTCAGGAAATAAACCACCAGTTACATAATTTTACTGTGCCTCTCCCTGTCTTCAGGCCATGGTCAGTAAGTTTAATTTATTGGATTTTGTGAGTAGTCACAAGGCATGTCCCATCAATTTTTTGTTCTCGATGGCTGCAGAGTGACTCAGACTATTAGCCTTGTATGATTACAGCATCTGTATTATGATGTCGAGGACATGTTGCTGCTACAATTTATTCCCTTTATTTAGTTCACTTTGTCTCATTCAGCATATCACTCAGAGGCTGTTGGAAAAAACACTTGGTGATGGACAATTTCTCTCTCTCTCTCCTCTCCTGATATTCCTTCTCCTTGCCCTTCTGTCTTTGTTGATGTCTTGTTTAAAAGAAGATTTGTGGATCTCCTGGTTTCCTCTACATCGACTGACCCTCAGGTCTGCCGCTCTCAGCATTGCGGCACCTCTCCATGGTGCTGAAAGCAAGCACGTGGTTCTAACTCAGCAGCAGTAGCTAAGGGAGCCTG
Organism: Bubalus bubalis; assembly: GCF_019923935.1. Taxonomy (NCBI): domain Eukaryota; kingdom Metazoa; phylum Chordata; class Mammalia; order Artiodactyla; family Bovidae; genus Bubalus; species Bubalus bubalis. Next base: position 87,508,631 of record NC_059162.1, read on the forward strand.
TAGTATCATAACATGCAGCAGTAGGCAGTGGCCTGAGAAAGTACCCTGTCTCGTCCTTGTTATTTCAACAAAAGAGGACAAGAGACAAAGAAATGAAGAATGATTTCCCCAAAATGGTATATGTCTCATATGAGATCAGAATACTGCTTTCTGAAGACATATTTAGAACTTCAGAGATAAGCTAAGAAAATTCTTTGGTCTCCTTAGCCCTTATTGTTCTCATCTCTAAAACAGGGGAATACTAAAAATCCTAACAAGTACTACAACATATAGATTAGGTAATGTGATACTAGTTCTTTAGCACGCTGCCTGCTTATCTATACTTATTTCCTGCTGCTTCCTGCCTGACATGTTTTGCTTGAGTAATATGAAGTGATTTATGGTCTCCCTTTCCCTCACCATGCTGCTTTATGCCTTACTCATACCGTTCCTTCTGCCTCTGGTGCCCTTACAGGTTCTTCTAGGCTGTTATGACACCTACATTTTCCTCACAATTTATATATTCATTAACATCTCCCTCAGAAAGCCTTCTCTGCCCTTTCATGCTCCTCCTCTAACGTGAGCTAGCTGTCCCTTCTAGGTGCTCATATGTTACTCTCTGCATATCATTTTACATATCTCCCTATCACGACACCGACTACGTGATCATGAAATTGTGGTGTCCTTGACTCACTAGATTATAAGCTCTTTGAGAGGAGGGCCATGTGTCATTGTCTCTAGCACAATCCATATTACCAGGTGGATTCCCAGTGTTTGTTGATTTGAACTGAATATGATAGGGACTTAAATCATGTAGGTTTCTTTCTCATTCTCAGTCCAGTGCTCTCTTCTCATTTGCTGTATCTCATGTGCTGTATCTAGCTAGGTTGGAAAGTTTTTGCATTGGCTACCACTGTGAATACCTTCATTTACTAATGCTACATACTGGTAGGGATTACTCATTTTGCTGTGGGTCATCCTTGAGTATGCTGGAATCATATCAAGATAGTTTGTCTTAATGTCTTTGGTGTTAATTCTCTCCAAACCAGAGAATTCACATAAGCCATGAATTAGATCCAGAGGGGAGAGGGCACCTGCCTCCATGAATTAGCTACAAAATTATCATGGTCTGGCTTCCAAGAATCCTTAGCAAAATTCTAAATCATCACAAGACTTCCACTTAATATCTATTGGCAAGAACAGCTGCTCTTATTTTAGGAAAATTAATTGCTTTTCAAATTGTTCTAGAAGCCTAAGTCTATTTTGATAATTCAGTAGGAATTAACATTCACTTTTAATTTGAAGCCCATGAAAGCCCAGACTCTAATGAATTTTCTTGGACTTTGAAGTCATGTGTCAGCTGACTCTCAGTGACATCACTAGAGATCACGTGGTTATTATGAAAATGATTAGAATCTAAAACATGAAATGCATGCGTACTAAGTCGCTTTAGTCATGTTTGACTCTTTTTGAAGCTAAGGAATGTAGACCACCAGGCTACTTTGTACATGGAATTCTCTAGGCACTTTGAATAATGGAGTGGGTTGCCATCCTCTCCTCCAGGGGATTTTCCCCACCCAGGCATTGAACCCGTGTCTCTTATGTCTGCTGCATTGGCAGGTAGGTTCTTTACCACTAGTGCCACCTGAGAAACCCCTAAAACATGACACCGAAACTCTATTTCTGCTCTGATAATTTACTATGTTGATGATCTTGAGCAGGGTATTTCAGAGTTTTTAGCCTCTGTTCAATCATTTATAAAATGGCAATAATTGCAACAATTGTGTTATCTTTATTAAATATCCTAAGGAGATGCATGAAATTGATGCAAGAGTACTTCAGAAAGTGTAAAATTCTATACAAATCCAGGGATAATAACAAAAGTGATACCTAGAAGAAGTAGGAACTGGAAATTGAAAAGAGAAAGGGAAAGAAAAGTGATGGCAAAAGCGAAGGAGATCTTTATTCAATGCAGATTTAAGAAAGGGGAAGAAAGTCTGGAAATAATAGCTAATGCTTACTAAACACTTCTTATATCCTGGGTAGTATGCTATGTGATGAACTTTCCACAATAACCCTAGAGGTAGATGCTTTTACTATCTATTATATGGATAAAGAATAGAGACATAAGAAATTTAGTCTAAGCATATGGGCTAGAAAAAGGTAAAGCTAGGACTCAACCTTAGGCAATGTGACTCTAGAATCTATATACATAACCAGCCAGGCTGGAAAATTCTCCATCTCGTCATTCTGCTGTGCTGACATCTTTCTGGTTGCTAAAGGGATCCAGACAAAAACTTCAGATGAGCTGGAAGTGATTTATATTTTAAAGCGTTTATGCTATTTGGAGTAAAAGACACCAAGAGATTTCAAGGGAGTAAGTAGAGGTCAGTAAAGTTGTTCTCAGCACATTCTTCTTTCCCACACAATTTGTCAGTTTGAGTCTGATCAACAAATATTTAGTCTTTGTGTGTGTCAGATATTATTCAAGGTGTTGAGACCACAGAGATGATTAAAAGACCTTCTCTTTCTGTGGCATATCAAAGATGGTTGCAAACATTTTGCTATTCCTTTGAACTTGGATGACTTTAGTCACTCACTTGACTAATAGAATGTGGCAGGTGACACAGTGGGATTTTTGAGGCTATGTCATAAGGAACCTTGAAGCTCCAGATTGGGCTTCTTGAAGTACTTGCTCTTGGAACCCAGTCCCATGAATAGATGCTCTGGTTGACAGTTCCCACTGAGTTCTTGCTCAGGAACCAGCATCAGCTGCTAGTTTTATGAATGCGCCATCTTGAGCATCCCACCCTGCGAGTTCTCAGCTAATTCTGGCTTCAGTAACTGACTGTGAACACATGAGAAACCCCAAGGAAGAATTGCCCAACTGAGCTCAGTCACCCATAGAACTGTACAAGATAATAAAAAGGTTGTTTTAGCCCTGTAAATTTAGAGGTGGCTTGTTATGCAGCACTGAATATCTGAAACACATCATAAGAAAGTTTCTGTCAGCGCATAGGAGGCAGATGTATGAACAGTTGATTTCAACATATGTTTTAAATGCTACTGCAGTGTAAGCAGATTAGGCTATGGAGTTAGCTTAGACCCCAAGGAATCAGAAAGTATCTGCTCTAGGATTAGCTCTGTGGCTCTAGTGTGTACAAAGTTGACTGATTCCATCATTTGGATGAGTTGCATCATCTCCGTTTCCTTTCTAATAATAAGACTTTATGATTGCATAGATCCCTCATCACTACTCGGGCACTACTGATCCTGAGTTCACCCCTCTGTAAAATAAGAGAAAATAAGGAATCAGGGAACCCAAGGTAGACTGTGGAGCTGAGACAGAAGATACAAAAAATTCCTTCCATCTCACTGAAAGACATTGGGCTTCCCTGATGGCTCAGTGGTAAAGAATCTGCCTGCAGTGTAGGAGGCAAAGGAAATGTGGGTTCAGTCCCTGGGTTAGGAAGATCCCCTGGAGAAGGAAATGGCAACCCTCTCCAATATTCTTAACCTGGAAAATCCCATGGACAGAGGAGCCTAACGGGCTACAGCCCAAAGCATCACAAACAGTTGGCCATGACTGAGCACACAGAGCACATTTCTTTCACTCGAAATGCAATGAGAGAATTTTGGGTGCAGTGAAATGAGCACAAGTTCTGTCATCAGAAGACCTAGGGTCAAGTTCCAGCTCATATATTCCCAGCTATGTGACTTCACCTCTGTGAGCTTCAGCTTCTTCATAGCTATGCCTCGAGCATGAGGGGAAGTACCTGACAGCCTTATGTATTGCCTTCCTTCCAGGTCTGTGCTTAGTTCCAGCCCTCTTCTAATGTGGCTTTGTTCAGTGGAAGAATCCAGGCTGGGGGAACTGAAGGAGAGGCAGGGGAGCAGTGTAAACATCCCTAGGCAGGGAGCCATGTGGGTTCACAGCAATGCCAAGCAATATGGAGCCTTGGCAGAGCCATCCAAGGGCAGGCTGGAAGGGGTTAACTGAGCCAAGGGGCCAGCTGGCATCTGTGCTGGCACTCTAGGAGAGAAAGAAAAGGAGCCTCAGTGTCAAGACAAGAAAGAGAAACAAAACCAAATATCAGCATTTTAGCCAGATTCCCAAATTCCCATATGGATGTGGAGGGAAATATTCAGCCAGTTCCATGCAGCAGCCTCTGGTCAGGAAACACCTGATCATCAGGCAAGTCTGTGAACACACCTGGGCAAGTTGTCTCTGCTGGATGGCTTGTCAGAGAATTGCATCATCTTTGATTAATATGGCAAGAAAAAGTTGCACTTTCCCCCTTTATTTTTCATGCATCCCATCATCTACCCATCCATTCATTCACCCATCCATCAATGCGTGCATTTCTGTAACATGTATTAAACACCTACACTGAGCCATACACTATGCATTAGATAACTGGGACTGTAGACAAATCAGTGACACAAAGATGAATAAGCCACCATGGTCTTTGCCCCAAGGATAAAATCTTCCAAAACTAGATAATGTGGGCAGCTCCAAGGTGAGCTCGAAGATGAAGTTTGTGGGTGGACAAAACTAACGTTGACTGATCATTTATTCCGAGCCAGACACTGTGATAAGAGGTTTACATGTATCATCTTATTTAATCTTCACAATTCGCCTATAGCTTTGGCAATGTGATTAGCCCTGTTTTATAGCTGAGGAAACTGATGCTCAGACATGAGGGTGCTCGCTCAAGGTTGCACAGTCACTGTGTGTTACAGTGCTGATCTGAGCTCATTTGGTACTGAGGAGGAGAACCTGGAGAAAGACAGGCAAGGATGTAAGCAGGGGCTGAGACTCAGCGTGTCACATGGAGTCTTGTTATTGGGTGGGAGTGGATGCGTGGTTGGAAGTGGAGTGGTCAGTGTAAGGAGACGCAGTGGGAAGGGAGGCATGTCCTGCCACCGGAACCCAGATAGTCGAGTAGCACCCACATCTGAAGGGTCATTCCAAGCTGAGAAGACACTCCCCAGATCTACCACCCTCTTCTCAGTTTTTGGGTGAAGGCATTTCCTACTTCTCTGCTGAGAGTATGCTTATGAAATACAAATCCTCCTTCCCTTGTCTGCTTCCTGGCTTGCCTCTTTTACCCATATGTGCACTGACAGATGGATGGGCTACAGAAGCAGCTGAGAATCAGAACAAGAGGGGAGGGTGCTGGGATTTGGGGGGCGGGGTGGGAGGGACTCCAGTGCAGTTTTATGAAGCAAGGTTGTAGGCCTGGGTGTCTGAAGGGGTGGAAGGTTTACTAGTTTGTTTTACCATTATTATTTTTTAATCCTGCACACTATTACTCACATGATGGTTTTGGAAGTGGCAGGCAGAGGGGTGGGTCACCTGCAAATTACTCCCTACAAGTTTCCCAGGGAAGTTGGCTTCTTCTCTGCAAGCGATTTTCCATGTCTGGAGTCAGTTCACACCTAATATGGAAGGATCGCTTTTAGTCTCTACTTGTTGCTATGGCAGCTTCAGAAGCGGCTGCTGACTGAGCCAGGAGCAGCCGTTCCCTCTTCTCCCAAACTCTCCTGGCATGGGGCTGAATGCTCGTGGTTTGAAGACTAGGCAAGTGTCAGTGGATGGCATGTCTTTTATTTTGGGAAACATCTTTCAAGTGGGCAGAGTGGCAGCTTTTGCTGGTTCTTCAGAGCCTCAGCACTGCTAATTCGAAATCACTCATGGCTTCTGGAGTCTGCTCCTTACCCCACCCCGCTGTTTTAGAACAAAGGCTGAAAATGGCCTTTATAGATATTTTAAATAATTTAGCTAGTTGGATTAAAATGCAATCTTCTTGTTGGTTTTAAAAATAATTTTAAATAAAAGAGTGCTATAAATAAGTGGAGAACTCATTTCTACTGGGAGGAATGCTTTCAGCTATGAAAATGAGAGGCACAGGGAAAGGAAATGGTGTGAAACATGGTAACACCTTTAATGCGGGAGTTGGTAGTGTGGTGGTGAGTGGGGCAGGTAGAGTAGTGGTGACTGAGATTTACTTGGTCTTTGTCCTTAAGGAGTTTATAATCCAATGAATAAGAGAACTATTGAAAAAGTATTTACCAGGATGATAAATACTGTAGAATGGGGAGGTCTGGGGTGCAGCGGGAAGCTGTAATGGGCACTTTACTCCCATCTGAGGCGGTCAGGGAAAGCTTTTCTAAGGAGAGAGAATTAAGATAAACGGTGAAGAAAGAATCCTGGTATGTAGATCTAAGGGTCAGCATATGGGAAATTCTGAGGTGAGATAGTCTGTTAGGAGGAATTAAATCTCAGCCTATGTGTAGAGTCCCCTGGACTGCAAGGAGCTCAAACCAGTAAATCCTAAAGGAAATCAGTCCTGAATATTCATCAGAAGGACTGATGCTGAAGCTCCAATACTTTGGCCACCTGATACAAAGAACTGACTCATTGGAAAAGACCCTGATGCCGGGAAAGATTGAAGGCAGCAGGAGAAGGGGACAACAGAGAATGAGATGGTTGAATGGCATCACTGACTTCATGGACATGAGTTTGAGCAAGTTCTGGGAGATGGTGATGGACAGGAAAGCCTGATGTGCTGCAGTCCATGGGGTCACAAAGAGTTGGACACGACTGAGCAACAGAACTGACTGACTGATAGCTATAGCAGAGAGTGAGAAGGAAAGATTATGAGACACAAACATCATGATGATGACGGTATTGGTGGTGATGGCAACAATTAAAAAGCATTTACAGTGCATTTCTCTGATTCACATGTATTAACTCACTTAATAGTCACAACAACTTTTTACAGTATGTACTATTATTATTCCCTCATGGCTCAGATGGTAAAAAATCCACCTGCAATGTAGGAGACCTGGGTTCCATCCCTGGGTTGGGAAGATCCCCTGGAGGAGGGCCTGGCAACCTACTTCAATATTCTTGCCTGGAGAATCCCCGTGGACAGAGGAGCCTGGCAGGCTACGGTCCATGGAGTCGAAAAGAGTCATTTACTGAATGACTAAACACACACACACATTATTATTATACCCACTTTACAAATGAGGAAACTGAGAAACAGAGATGTTACATAACTTCTCTCCTCCAAGATTACAAAGCGAGTATGTAAGCGGTCTGGATCTAGAGTTGATGCCTGATCAATAGCGACCTGTGTAAAGAGTTTGGGGTTTATCCTCTGGGCAATGTGAGCCACCACAAGATATTAAGTAGGATAAGGACATATGTGCTGTAGAAAAAGTCACTCTAGACCAGATACCTGGAAACTGAAAGATTGAGCTCTTGCCCTGGCTTCACCACTCCCAGCTCTTAGCTACTGGACACAAGCCCTCATCATTCTAAGCTATATGTGCTTCCTCTTTACCAGGGGTAAGATACTACCCCCTCACTAAACTGTGAAAATTAGCTGATTAATGATCACAGAGGATCTTTAATAAAGCTGGAATAAAAGAAAAAAAGAAAAAAGTGACTCTGACTGCAAGAAGTAGACCAGATTAGAGGGAAGGGGAGTGGAGGCAAGGACAACAGGTAGGAGGCAGATGCAATTGCTCGGATGAGAGATGAGGATGACCTGAATTGGGGGAAGTGTTGGTGGAGATGGAGAGAAATGGGTGGATCAGAGAATCATTGAGGAGGTAGAATCTATGGACCTTGAGAGTTGTCTAGATGGGAAGGAAGTCAAGGATGAGTGCTGGATCTCAGGCTTCATAACCTGTGTGAACCATCAGATGGACTTTGGTGCCAATGCCTGGAATTGGGTGTAGGGGGTGGGGCTCCCCATAGAACAACCAGGATAAATGGATGCTGGGTAGACAGAGATAACCGATGCTCATATCACAAGTCAGAAATCAAACATCTGTCTCATTCCTTCACCCTGCTCCAGTTCCCTTCCCTCTCATCCTACTTACCCCAAGTTATGATCCTTTACACCTGTTAGTGATTTAGTAAGTGGATTGTCCTCCCTGCTCACCTCCCTCAACTTGCCTTCTTTCTTAAACAAATGGGCTGTGCCCATTTCACCACTAATGGGATGCCCCTCTCATCTCTGCCAACCCCCGATCATTTATAAAGACATGGCTCATGCTACCTCCCCTCACAGCCCTTATGGATTTCCTCTCTCTGAGCCCCTTTGGCTCTTGTAGCCTCTGCTCCCCATGGTAAGACCATTTCACAGGTTGTCATATCTTTTTCTTAGTCTTGCTTCTGTATCTAAACAGTAAGTTCCTTGACTACCATCACCCCTCACACCGCCACAAGGGGTTTTATTAATGCTACATCATTTGAAACTTTCATCATTTCTGCAAGTGCAAGGCCAAGCCTTCTTCTCTTCTCCCTCTTCCTCTTCTATAGAGGATGGGGCTGGGACCCAGAGAATCTAAGTGACTTGCCCAGTGTGATGTAGCTGGAGAGTGCCATGCAGGATTTAGAAATTCCAAATCCCTTGTCTTTTGTTAATAGGCATTTCAAAAATCTCCCAGAAATTAGATACATATATTAAGCGTAACAGTTTGATTGTTTTTGTGACAATCCTATGAAGTAGACATGGCTATTACCCTCATTCTACAGGTGAAGAGACCAAACTCAGAGAAATGGAATAATTTGCCCAAGGCTTTAGGTGGCTAAGCTGGGGCTAGAACACAGGTCAATCCATTGTCAAATGCACTCTCTTGGTCCCCATGCTATGCTGCCCCTATTCTTTTCTCTACACTAGGCTGCAGCCATTCTAAATGTCCAGGAAGAGACAGGGATTCAGAGAAAGAAGAAAATGTGGTGTGGCTGGGGAATTAGGGTGTGGAAGAGAAATGATGGACACAGGTAGCTCTTTGTGATACTGGGACCCTCCTGCATCAGAGGAAGGCAGGCTTCATGCAGACAAAGGCATTTCTCCTCTCTGAAGCTCACCTTGTGGATGCCCTCACCTGGAGTAGGCTTCCCTTTCATCCATACCCTGGCAGCCTGTCTCCTGCTGTTTGGATCAAGGTAATTCTTTTCTTCCTGGAGCCCCCACTCAGGATACGCAGATGGTTGGTTCTGATCTGAAGTCATCCCGTTGATGAGGCCAATATAAATGCATGAGGGAGTCCAATTGCAGGTGCTCATTTCTGTGAGAGCTCAGCAGAGCCCATCCACAAAGTCACGGCAAAGGCTCTGACTGATGGGCTAGAAGAAGGCATTTGAAGGTCAAGCCTGTCCAGGAAGCTTCTTCACTACAATTACTGGGATACTTCAGGGGCCTTTGAGATAACTAAGTATGGAAGGTGTATATTTACACCAAGTGATCCTCCACAGGCAGAGTTCTGAGAAATGAGACTTCCTACAGGCCTTTGAGGTTTCTCTGAAAAGAACCTGGTGCAGTGGCAAAGGTGTGGGCTTTAGTGCTCCTGACTCAAATCTCAGCTGTGAAACTTTGAGAAAGTATCTCTATCTCTCTGAAATTCAGTTTCCTCCTATGCAAGTTGGGACAATAATATCCTATTCAAGGATTTGTTCTGAGAATTAGTTTAAATGACATGTAAAATGCTTGTTGCAACTCATAGAGCAAATTAAATGCTCACCTTACAATCCTTTTCTTCCTCCACCCAGGGAGATAGGTCTAATAACTGATCAGGTCTGGCCTTGATTTTTTGTGTTTATGAGCTATGTGTTTCGGCAGGCAAGGAGAGATTTAAAGGAGTCAGGTTTATTAATCTCCATATAACCTGTAGAGTAATTAGAGTGCTTATTCTCAGCTCTTTGGGAAGAAGTAACTATAATTACAGGACCAAATTAAATGGCATTATCTTTTATTGTTTTATACTGTTTGTAGGCTTTCTCTGCCAAGTTCCTTTTAGAAATCTGAGAATTTTCCCCACATCAACTTTCTCCTTCAGTGTTTAAGTGCTGAACCTGCCTTCAGGCTCCAGGTTGAAAGATCCCTGGTATCTGCTGAGTAGGATGGGCCTCTGTTTAAAGGGTCTGTTTTGTCACCCATGCAGAGATGGCCACCTGCCCCCCAGGCACCCCTACTCCCCTTCCATAGTGTAGAATTACCACTGGGAAGTGGTCACCTTGCCAGGGCCTACAATCTCTAGCTTCTTCACATCCAGGAGGGGCCACATGCCCAGCTGTCTCCAATGAGATATTAACAGAGGAGACGTGTGCCCCTTATGGCCCAAGGTGGTTAGGAAGGGAGTGTGTCTTCTCCATTGTTTTGTCATCCACCTGGTGGCTTAATGAAGACACCAGGAGGTCTCAGAAGCCATGAAGATGGCAGAAGATCAGTCAAATTGGTCCCTGAATGACTGCGTGGAGTACAACTCCCCACTGCCACCAATCAAGAAAATTCAGTTGACATTTACATGTGCTGGACACTGAGATTTTAGGTTTTCTCTTTTATAGCAGTTTGCTTTATCTTAATGAGTGCACTGCTTGACTCTTCATCCCTGATAAAGCATGAAACCATGCTTCTAGTCCTGTCTTATGAGACATGTAGACACATCAATGAATAAATTTCAAAACAGTGCTGTAGAAGTAGGAAGATGATGCTGTGGACACAGATAAGACGCCCAGAAAATTTGAGTTGGACCTTCAAAGCTGAATAGAAGTTCACCAGCAGATGCAGGATGAGGCATGGGAAGATTATTCTAGGCAAACAGAGCGGCAGGAGCCAACACATGGCAATGCAAAAAGCTGAGATTGTGTTGAGTCCCTGTGAGAAAGTCCTTGTTGTGAAGGAGAACACGTTCAGCTGGTGGATTGAATATAGGCCAACAACTACACGAGTGGGCCAGGTTTGACAGGGGCCAGGTAAGTGGTCTTGGAGCTCTTAGGGAGAGAGACCACCAGAAGCTACTGTCCAGGGGTCAAGAAGACTTCATGAAGGAGGGAGTAGGTGTGGAACTGTACCTTAGACAATATTGGTGACACTAGAGAAGAGCATCGCTTGTTAATTTGTCTTCCTCTTTCAGACCATGAGGTCCTTTAGGGCAGAGATCAGGCTGTATTCATCTCTGAATTCCCAGACTGGCGCCCTATCCTTAGAAGGCGCTGAATGAATGACAGAAGGCAGGATTGAATTCGGATGCTTCTGAGGATGACCTTGCCTGCTACATTTATTGGGAACTGAGCATCTGAAGCTCAATAGGAACTTCCCAGTGCTTCCTTATTCCCAAATCACAACTATGATCCCATCCAAGCAAAGTGATGCCAGATTAAGGAATAGGCTTTCAGTCTCTGTACCATTTCCTCCTGTATTCTACTAGCCTTTAGACACTGCCTCCTGTATTTGCTGGGTTCCTGGAGACTGTGTAGGGCATAAAACTCACCCTCATGAAATAGGGAGCGTTCATACCACAGGCTGACTCTGTGTAATAGCCCTTTTCTCCCACCACCAAATCAGATCTCATGATTTACATGGTCTCTAACATTCCTTATTTCTATGATATTTAAGATATGGACAATCAGTGAAATGAAAGAAGAAAGCATAGAGAAAATGCCAACACTTGGATAATTCACACACTAGGTAGCCAGTCCTCAAATCATTGAGACATGACAGTTTTGATGACCCCAGTCCATTTTGTGAGTAATTAGCCTCCTGGTGCCTCCAGGCAAAGTCCAAGCTCCTTACCAGGACAGACAATCCTTGCTCCTCTCCAGCCTCATCGGCCATCACTCTCTCTACTCAGTGCATACCTGGACTCCCCAGGTCCTGAGGCTCTTCTCTCACATGCTTTATACACCCTGCTTGTTCTCTGTGCTGGAGCCATCTATTTAGTCCTTTGTGTTGCAGTTAAAGTGTCTTTTCTTTGTAGTTTTTCTATAACTTCCCAACCAAATTTTACTCATTCTTGCTTTGTGCAAAGCGTTCTGCTAGAAACAAAGAGGAAAGAAGTTTGCATTAGGAAGCAACTGACTTTTAGTATATTTTTTTAATTTTTAAAAAATTTTAGTTGTGACAAAGTACACTTAACATAAAATTTACCATCTTATACATTTAAAAGTATTTTTAATTGAATTATAGTGCATTTACAACATTGTGTTAGTTTCAAGTGTGGAGCAAAGTGAATTGATTATACAAATACATACATTTTTCAGATTTTTTCATTAAAAGTTATTATAAGGTATTAAATACAGCTCCCAGTTCTATACAATAAATCTGTTTTCTATATAGTGGTGTGTATCTCTTAATTCCATACTCCTAATTTATCCCCCCATCTTAACCACTTTTAAGTGTATAGCTTAGTAGCATTAAGTATATTCATGCTATTGTGCACCCCATCTCCAGAACTTTTTCATCTTACAAAATTAAAACTCTATACTCATTAAACATCAACTTCTCAATTCCCTCTCCCCATAACCCCTGGAACCCACCATTCTACCTTCTATTTCTATTAACTTCTATAAACTTTCTAGATACCTCACATAGAAGAATCATATAATATTTACCTTTGGGGACTGGCTTATTTCATTTAGCACAATGTCCTCAAGAGTCATCCATGTTGTAACACCTGTCAGAATTCCTTCCTTTTCAAGGTTGGATAATAGTCCATTGTGTGTGTATAGTACATTTTGTATATCCATTCATCAGTCAGTGGGCATCTGGATTTCTTTCTTTCGTCTTTAGCTCTTAAAAATAATGAGGCTATGAACATAGGTATACAAATCTCTCTTTGAGACCCTAATTTCAATTCTGTTGGGTATACACTCAGAAGTGGTATTTATATATCATATGGTAACTCTATTTTTTTGAGAAACTCCCATTCTGTTTTCTCTAGCAGGTAGACTGTGTTCCATTCCCATCAGCAGTTCACAAGGGTTCCAGTTTCTCCATATCTTTGCCAGAATTTTATTTTCTTTTTGTCTGTTTTGCTAGCAGCCATCCTAAATGGTATGAGGTTATATATTATTGTGATTTTAATTTACATTTCCCTACTACTACTACTACTACTACTAAGTCGCGTCAGTCGTGTCCGACTCTGTGTGACCCCATAGACAGCAGCTCACCAGGCTCCACCATCCCTGGGATTCTCCAGGCAAGAACACTGGAGTGGGTTGCCATTTCCTTCTCCAATGTATGAAAGTGAAAAGTGAGAGTGAAGTGGCTCAGTCGTGTTCGACTCTTCGAGACCCCATGGACTGCAGCCTACCAGGCTCCCCCATCCATGGGATTTTCCAGGCAAGAGTACTGGAGTGGGGTGCCATTGCCTTCTCCGTACATTTCCCTAATTATCAGCAATGTTGGGCATTTTTTTCCTGTGTTTGTTAACCATTTGTGTATCTTCTTTGGAGACATTTGCCAGTTTTTAATTGGATCATTTGGATTATTTTTATTGTTATTGATTTGTACAGTTCTTTTTATATTCTGGATATTGACTCCTTATCAGATATGTGATTTGCAAACTTTTTTCTCCCAAAAGTTTTCTTTTTCACTCTGTTGATTGTATCCTTTGAAACATAGGGGTTTTAATTTTTGACAATTCCAGTTTATCTATTTTTGTCTTTGTTGTCTGTTTTTAGTTTCATATTCAATGAATCATTGCCAAGTCCAATATCATGAAGCTTTTCCTCTATGTTTTTGTAAAAGATTTTCATAGATTTAGGTCTTATGTCTTTGATCCATTTTGAGTTACTTTTTGTGATGGTGGAGGTAAGGTCCAACTTCATTCTTTTGTGGATATCCAGTTTTTCCAACACCATTTGTTGAAAAGACTGGCCTTTTCACATAGAATGGTCTTGGGACCCTTGTCAAAAATCATTTGACTGTGTAAGCATGGGTTTATTTCTGCGCTCTCTACTGTGCTCCATTGATTTCTATGTCCTTCTCTTAGTACCACACTGTCTTGTTTACTGTAACTTTGTAACAGATTTGGGAATCAGTAAGTGTAAGATCTCCACCTTTCTTCTTTTCTTTTTTCCCCCAAGATTATTTTGGCTATTTGGGTGGGTTTCTTGAAATTCCATATGAATTTTCAGATGGATTTTTCTATTTCTTACAAAAAATGGCATTGTGATTTTGATTGCCTTGGGTGGTATTGACAGCTTAACAATATTAAGTCTTTCAATCCATGAACATGGGATGTCTTTTATTTATGTGTATGTTTGTCTTTGGGTAGCACTTGTTTTAAATCAACAATAAGGGGCTTTGTATATATCATTTATTCACCTCTAATGCCCTTTTGGGTGACTTCAGAAATAAAAGTCAGGAGAAACTTTGCTTTTATGAGGGCCTGGGATGTATCTTCCTCATATTCTATTTTGCAGAGAAGGTAGAAGATCACATAATGTCTAAAGTTTCCCACTACTACTTGTTCCTAGGAAATGTATAGCTTGATTTTAATAATTATGCATAGTCTATTATATTTGATAATTATAAAGATCTATATATTTGCATCCTTACATTTTCTCAGGTCTTAAATGTCTACTGTAATTTATAATTTCTCTGGCCCTAATATTTTTGCTTTTCTATTGTATGTATTGTCATAAGCTGCCTTAAATACATTGTGAATTGAAATGTATCTATAAAATATTCTTAAGTGAAAGATATGTATTATAATCATCATATTACAGATGAAGAAAATGATGTTAAGAATGGATAAGTAACTTCAACAGATCATACAACTCATAAGTTACAGAGCTAGAATTCAAATCTAGATCTCTTCAACTGCAAAGCCCAAGTTTCCATATCTACTGTCAGTAAGATTGGGTCCCTGCATAGCTCAGAATCTAATGGGGACTGAGGAATTGAATGGCCAAATATGGCCATAAATAGCTCTTATACCAGCCAGAAACTATAGGGATGGCAATAGGTAAGTCTGAGAAATAAAAATGAAGGAGATTGAGGGTTTTTGGTATATATGAGATTCCAGATTGAATGATCTGAATATATCATATGTGAATTCATGAAGCAAGAACTTTTACAAGAGGGTTTTAGGGGCTGTTTCATCTTTGGGTTAAGAAACAAGAGACATTGTGTATTAATTTCTTGCTGTTTGCTAGTCTAATCCTTGTGAAATGAACATATACCAATGTCTGCTCAGCATTCTTTCCTGTGGAGGAACCACTCCTCCTCATTACAGGGGGTTCAGTAAAAGAGGACCTCATTCCACTCCCTTCCTGACCACAATACTCCTCCTCTGGCCACAGTGAGGCACAAGATAGGCCCATGATAGGCCAGAAAAAATCTTTTCAGGACCTTTTGAGAAAGATACTCTCTTCCTTTAATATCATGAAGTTTAAGGGTAAACTCAGGTACATGTGACTGTTTTTGCTGACATCATGGAAATAGGCAAGAATTGAATCAACCTACAAAGAGTATAAGAAGAGCAGAGAAAGACTCTGCTGATATTGAGAATCTCTACCCAGTTAGACCAAATGCTATTCCAACAAATTCCCTTTCCTACTTAAGCTGATTTAAACTGAAGAGTGTTCATTTAAAGCCAAAAGAGAAATGGCAGGATTGGGATGAAGTATGACTTCTGCTTGAATCCTTACTCCATCACTTACTAGTTGGGGACCCTGTGCAAACCCTGTAATCCTTTGCTCCTCTGTTTCCCTTCTTATCCATGGATTCATATGATTCTTATGAGGAATGGATGAGAAATTGTATCCAGATGAGAGTCTGGCATAGGTGATCATTCTAAGCATGTAAATGCTTAAAATACACTTCAACTTTGTGAGGGGTAGGGATTGTCTGTTTTATAGATGAGGAAAATGAGGCTCAGCAGGTTTAAAAGAAAAATTGATGATTGCTCTGCAGTTAATATGTCAGATCCTGAAGGCAAACTTCCATGGGGCACTCAGTTGACTGGGTGATCCTGTTCTGCTCATGGAACCACAGTGCTTGGTAGCAATGGCAAGGGCAGAGGATCCCCTCCTTAGCCCCAGCTCTCTTCCCCTTGCTGAGTAGTGGATAGAATCCTTCCTTACCCTTCTCGCTCACAGAAGAGGTCCCATCATACCTACCAGCCTATTGGGAGAGAGTCAAACAGCTGTGGAGAAGGTAGGATGCCAGGCAGTATTTGTTCAGATGGATACAATAGCATCAGACTAGCGTGGAGCTCAAATATTGAATCAAAATTCTTTGTATTTAGATCATAGCCCTGTCAAGCTCATATTTGATATGCACTAATTAATGCTCCCCATGAGTTGTACCAGATTTTCTGCTATGTGTGTGTGTGTGCATGTGTGTGTAGAGCCAGAAAGACATTCCTATACATCGGAGTGATCAAAAACAAGCATCTGTCACTGTCAAATTCAGTAGTTGGTTCTTTGTGGCTCATGGGTACTTCCTGGATGAGAGGGGTGGATACAAGTTATTAGACAAATATGAATCATTTAGGAGGAAGTCACCTAGATCAAATGAAGCTAATATTTTCATTATTCATCAAAACTAGGATTTCATACTAGATTGAGGAGGCAAAGCCAAACCCAGTGTGGAATTTCATACTCCAGTTCCCATAATTCTGATCCTATGCCTTTCTTTTCCTTTCAGAGAGGCAAGGGCACTGCCGGCAAGATGCGGATGGGATTTGGTTGAAAGGAAGTGGATGTTGGACTATTTGAAATGGAATATTCATAGACTTCACTGTAAAAGAAAAATTTTAACTATCCCTTTGTATAATACAGAAAAAAATGGTTTTGTTTAGAGCAGTCAATAAAAGTAGGCAAGCAGTAGACATGCTTATACTTAAACTTGTGAGTGAGATATACAGTGCAATGCAGTGGAAGTGAGAACTAAAACCACTTGGAAGTTTCTCTCCCTGGAAGAGAAGGAATTGATGAAAATTTGGCTAATGGGGAGAGAGCAGGAAAGTGAGGAGGACAGTTAAGCTGAGAGGCTCCTCTTACATTCACATCTGGAGAAAAACAGAACCTTGACTTTATAGTTAGAGCAATTTAGGTTGGAGTCTGAGCTCTATAGTTTCATATTATGTGACCTTGAATAAGCATGCCACCTCTTTGAGCCTCAGTTCCCTTGAATGGAGGGGGTGGGTGGTAGCCATAGAGTTCTCTTGAGAATTTTATGATATACTCTATGTGTGAAGTGGACTTGCCAAGTGGTGCTAGTGGTAAAGAACCTGCCTGCCAATGCAGGAGACAAAGGAGATGCAAGTTCGATCCCTAGGTCAGGAAGATCCCCTGGAGGAGGGCATGACATCCCTCTCCAGTATTCTTGCCTGGAGAATCCCATGGACAAAGGACCCCAGCCTATCGACTATGCTCCATAGAGTCTCAAAGAGTCAGACACAGCTGAAGAGACTTAGCATATGCACACGAATACGTGTATGAAGTACCTTCTGTTAACTCTGCTCAGTTCTAACTTCCTTTTTTTTCTATCACTCTCTCCTTTAAGTTTCCAACACATTTTACGTTCTACTTTTTGCCTCCCTCATAAAATTCATTTGAAATTTTTATGAGTTTTGCCACATGGTATATAATACCTTAGGGCTGCCCATGTTTAAATTAAAACCTTTCTTCCAGGACTGTGCAAATCTTATCAAAGAAAATACAGATGACAGTAGGTTTATCAATTATGAAAGATACAATAAGATGACCGTCCAAATGCATGAGCCTAGAAGTAGCAGAGAGTGGCCACTAGGAGACAGCTAGCAAGCCAGGTGGCAGTTATATCTGCCAGTGCCCCCTGCATTTATGTTTGGGTTTTCCAGGTAGCTCAGTGACAAATCACCTGCCAATGCAGGAGCTGCAGGGCACGTGCGTTCAATACCTTGGTCAGGAAAAGCCCCTGGAGGAGGAAACAGCGACCCACTCCAGTATTCTTGCAGGGGAACCCTCATGGACAGAGGAGCCTGAGCGGGCTACAATCCATGAGGTCACAAATGTCAGACATGACTGAGTGACTGAGCATGACAACCCTGCATCTAGGAGGTACCATGTGATTAGTCTCACCAATAGAATGTGAAAAGAAATATGATTCCACTTCCAAGAGAATTAACAAGCATATGTGGTTTCTTCTTCTAATGGCTTGATGTAAACAAGCGTGACTGTCCTAGGAAGCTAGGTGTTGAAGATAGAGGTAAATCTATATCCCCAACTTACCACTTGAAGGAAAGCCACCCATGAATTAGGAAAACCAATTTAGAACTTGAATAAGAAATAAACTCCCATAAAATCTGAGCCAGATACACCTTAGATTTCTTTGTTACAGCAGCTAGTGTTATCCTAATACATCAAGATAGTTCAAGGTGACAGATTATATCTATTTATGGAAGTGAGGTGATGAAAGTCAACACCTCACTGACGGGATCTAATTATGTAGCAGTTGTGAATTGATTGGGGGTTAGACTAGATGACCTTTAAGGGCTCTTAATACCGTAAACTAATAGCACTAATATCTTATATTGAATAAGTATTTGCTATGTTCTAGCCCAGGGCTAAGCACTTTACATCAATTTTCTCCTTGAGACCTTACAACAACCCCGAGATATTCTCATTTAAAGATAAGAAGGTTGATGGCTGCTGGCAGAGATAAGAAACTTGTAAGGTCAGACAATCCACAGAGTGGATTTGCATCCAAAACTATCAGACTTCAGAGCCTGAATTCCTCATCACTGGACTATGTTTTTCCTCAAATCTGTGAGTCTGTGATTTTAAGTGCATACCATACATCTCAGGCTTTTGTTCTGGGAATTGCTCATGTTTGGCTGTTGAAAATTAGTTGAAAGATCAGTCAGTGGCTCAAATTGTATTGCAGCATTAGTTTATTTTTGGCTCTGTTTAAGAAGGAGAAATGAGATGAGGAATACAACTAACACTAATAGAGTTCCTACGAGGTCCAGGTGGCTCAGATGGTAAAGAATACGCTACCAGTGTGGGAAACCTGGGTTCGATCCCTAGATCAGGGAGATCCCTTGGAAAAGGGAATGGCAACCCACTCTAGTATTTTTGCCTGGAGAATTCTATGGACAGAGGATCTGGTGAGCTACAGTCCATGAGGGTTCCAAGGAGTCAGACCCAACTAAGTGACTAACACACTTTCACACCAGCTACACTCACATGTTATCTCATTTAAAATTTTCCCAGATCAATATTAATATCACCATTTTACAGACAAGGAAGACAAAATTTGTCCATGGGGCATTTATTCCTTTGATACATATTAATGGGCCTTCTACTATGTTGCTGCAGGAGATTCCAAAGGGAACAAGGCAAACACGGGCTCTGACGTATTATACCTAGTGGTCGAGCAGCTGCCATATGAGGTAGCAGGCAAACTGTCACAGAGACTGATTGAGCAAAATCTGGGTGCCTACACACCAGGGAGATTGTGAAGGAAGTCCTGATACTGGCTGGAGTACACTGGATGATTCTGGGGTCTCTTTCTGCACTGAGAGTCAAGTTGTACAGTACCTAGTTGATTGAAAAGGATCACCAGAAATGATCAGCAGAGGAAGAAAACAAGCGACAGGGAAAAGAGGCAAACAAAAGCAAATACATTTTTCTATCCAGAATCTGGTTTGTAGCAATTGTTCAACAAACGTTATCTATCATCATTACTACTGAAACACTGTGTGCATCCTATTAACAACTTCATATATGTTTTATCCAGTGAGTGGCACTATTTTTGTTGCTGTTGTTGAGTTGCCAGTTCAGTTCAGTTTAGCCACTCAGTCGTCTCCGGCTCTTTGCAACCCCATGGACTGCAGCATGCCAGGCTTCCCTGTCCCTCGCAATCTCCTGGAGTTTGCCCAGGTTCGTGTCCATTGATATGGGTGATGCATCCAACTATCTCATCCTTTGTCACCGCCTTCTCTGTTTGCCCTCAGTCTTTCCCAACACCAGGGTCTTTTCCAATGAGTCAGCTCCTCACATCAGGTGGCTTAAGTATTGGAGCTTCAGCATCAATCCTTCCAATGAACATTCAGGGTTGATTTCCTTTAGGATTGACTGGTTTGATTTTGCTGTCCAAGGGATTCTCAAAAGCCTTCTCCAGCATCACAGTTTAAGATCATCAGTTCTTCGGCACTCTGCCTTCTATATAGTCCGACTCTCACATCCATATATGACTACTGTTTACAGCTACCAATAAGGGATAAGAATCATTTATTAAACAGTTTCTGTTTTCTGTATTATCTCATTCTGTGCCATATTTCACATTTTCTTCTGTAACTCTCAACAGTAATTTTACAAGATAGTATAAAACATCAGTAAGGATAGGTTAGGTGATGCTTCAGCAACAAGCTCACCAAAAATCAAGAAGTCTTAAAATGGTAAAAGTCTGTTTCTTGTTCACGCCATGAGTCTATCACAGGTTGGCTAGTGACTCTTCTCAATGTTGTATTTGTTTTGACTCTGAGATTGAGTGTGATAGAGTCACTGTGGACACTGAGGTTATTATGACAGTGGAAAAGCAGAATAGGGTGAAACACACACTGGCTCCCAAATCTACCACCTGGAAGTGACATACATCCCTTCTGTCCACACTCAATTGGATAAAGTAAGTTAGATGTCCTTGCCAAAGTTGAATTGGGATGAGGAAGTGTGATCTTACCATGTGCCCAGAATGAGAAGATCAAATATTTGTTTACAGTCCTAATGACTGCTTTAGGAAGATATATATTTTTTGTTTATTATACCCAGTTTGCAGATGGGGAAACTGAGTTTGGGCAGGGAGTAGAATTCTAAATAACTTGGCCTAGTAAGCAGATTTGAATTTGCCTGCCTCGTTCCAAATCCATGTTCTTTAAACTCTCCACTTGTACTCTGTATCTCATCTTCCTGCCTCCACCAGGTACCACCTCTTTCTATCATCTTTCCCTTCTCCCCTGGCTGCTTCTTCCCACCAGCAAGCTTAAATATCTTTATATTTCAAATAGAATAAAAAACTTCTCCCTCCACTTAGTCCAGCCACTGACCTGCCTTTCCATCTTTCCTCCCTGCCACAATTTTTGGCAGTTATCTACAAGTATCACTCACTTCCCGATCATCCTCTGGATTCCTCTCTTATCCCTTCACTGAAAGGACTCCTTGTTGACCTTCATACTTCAAATGCAATGGTCTTTTTTCAATTCTTACTTCAAGTTTGATCCCGCAGCAACATGTGGCATAGATGACCACTCCCACTCCTTACACCTCCCATTCCTTTGGTTCACAAGGCCAATCCTTTCCTCCTACATCCCCAGCCAATCCTCAGTGAATTTTTCAAGCTCTTTCACTTTTCCTTTCCCTTAACTGATGGTGTTTTAGGAGAATGAGTTTTAGACTCTTTTTCATTCTCACTCTACCCATTCTCTAGGGAGTCTTATCACTCCCCATATCTTTAATTACCTCTACAGATTGATAACTGCTACAGTGATTGCTTAAGCCCAGACCTAACTCTGGAGCTATGGGTAGACCCAAAAGACCATTTAGACATTGCTCAAATGTTCCTTGGGATCTGAAACTCAGTATTTGGGGAAAAGTTATGAGTGTGTGGATAGGCTTGGTAAATTTCATCTAGAGGATTTCTAGGGAATTGAACTTTTCTTCAAATTGGCTTTGAAAGCTTATCTTCTGAGTTGTTAGAATAAGATAAGTACTTCTTCCCTACTCCTGTTTTCTAAGAGGAGGGATTTTCTCTTTGCATGCTTCTGGCCTTTACTTGCCCTTCCCTTGGAGAATTAAAGTAATTTTTCTGAGTGTGAATTTGGGAACAATAACTAGGCACGCTCAGTGTACATCCATCTTCCTGCTCGGTTTCAGGAAAGGGTTTGTTGGCAGAGTACATTGATTCCCTTTTGTTCACTTGTCTTTTAGGTCTTATCTGGGGAGGCATCCCAGGTAAGACAGTTCAGCTGTGCCTTGGACTGGGTGGATATGTTTGCCAGTTTGGGAGTTAAATATTAGGTTGGCCAAAAAGTTTGTTTGAGTTTTCCATATCATATTACAGAAAAATCCAAACCAAAGTTTTGGCCAGCACAATATTTGCAAGTTGCATAGGCAAGACACTCAAAGTCACGTCCTCCAGTAGTAATACAGTTGACACTTTGGTCTCCATCATTACAATTATTTATTTCTCCTCTTGTTTAAAATCTACACATGGCAGGAGTGCTACTCTGGGGCATTTCAAGATGCGCTCAAAGACGCAGGAGTTTCAGCCCCTATTCGCTGTTTCTTAGCTTCATGAATTTGGTCAAAAATTTACTCCTGATACAAGATTACAAGTATTCAAAATCTCTATCCTGTTTCCCTCTACACCTGAGAAAAATATCAAGTACTGAATACATTGTGTTTTGCATCATTTTTTAATTTTTGTATCAACATTTATTGAACACCCTTATCCCAGGTTTGGGGAATGGTGAGATAAAAGAAACCCTGCCCTCAGGGTCTTATAGCTCCTCCAGGAAGTAAGAGGAACAAAGGGATAAAGACAATCCTGTGTCATCATGGATAAGGGAACACAGATTAGGGTGTGGGAGGGGATGGGGCACGGGTTGGGGCTCAAAGAAATCTCAAGAGAAGATGCCTGAAAATCAGTGGAAAAATGAAGGGGAGAATATGAAGGACTAGACAAACAGCATTCACATTGGTACAAGGCCTGAGGCAGTAGGCTCTTTTGAGCATCTGGGGTTTGGTTTGGCTGGATTGAGGGTGCTGCCTGGGGAATGGCCAGAAGTGGGGTTGGGAAGGTAGAAAGAGGCCAGCTCACAAAGGGCTCATTACATGAGGCTTACGATTAGGTAGTAAGGGCAGTGATGAGGAGAGTGATGATGTGGACAGCTTGCATCATGTGTCTGGTGTATCGTTATCAATCCGGTGGCTGGCAGAAGAGAAGACAGCAGTGGGAGCACCCAGCCAGCGTCTCTCTGCTCTTCGGAGGCCAATGGGATTACCAGAAAGAAGCAGGAAAGAGGTCCAGTGCCCTCTCTAGGCAGACCAGCTGTAGTTCTTGTCTCTTTCCTAGTCTTTCCTTGGAGCTGGTGCCTTGAGCTGATGCTTTACTTTGGTGAAGGGCCCATGATGATGTGAAGAGTAGCTCTGATGCCACCTTCTGATGGGGATTAGAGCCCAGTGATGATTATTGATTGCCAGAGTTTCCAGACATAATAACCACAGATTTTAGCAATTTTTCTGCTGTATTTAGAAAGTGCCATGTAGATTCTAGAGTAAGACTTTCTGGGTTCACATCCAGCTCCCGTACTGCTAAGCTGAGGGCATGTTACTGAAGTCTCTGGGCTTCAATTTCCTCACCTGCAAAATGGGTTTCCAAATAGTCCGTACCTCATAGGGTCATTGTGAAGGTTAAAGGGGTATATATATATGTGCTTAGAGGATTTCCTGGATCTTCATAAGGTGGTCATAAGGTGTTATCTTAGAAGGTATTATCTATAATGATCGTTTTGTTGTTGTTTGTTCGCTAAGTTGTGTCCAACTCCTTTGCAACCCCCTGGACTGCAGCCAGCAAGGTTCCTCTGTCCATGGGATTTCCCAGACAAGAATACTGGAGTGGATTGCCATTTTCCTCTCCAGGAAATCTTCCCAAACCAGAGATTGAAACTGTGTCTCTTGTTAGTGGGCCAGTTCTTTACCACTGAGACACCTGGGCTGACCTCGCTTCTAACAAGATCATTCTTTAAAGACAAAAGCTGTATCTTACAAATATTTTTTTGTGGTTTGGACAGAAAATCACGTGTGTGCTAAGTCACTTCAGCATGTCCTACTTTTTTCGACCCTATGGACTGTAGTCCACCAGTCTCCTCTGTCCATGGGATTCTCCAGGCAAGAATACTGGAGTGGGTTGCCATGAGCTCCTCCAAGGGATCTTCCCAACCCAGCCATCAAACCTGTGTCTCTTATGTCTCCTGCCTTGAGAGGCAGGTTCTTTACAACCAGTGCCATCTGGGAAACCCAGACAGAAAATTAGGAATCTTAAATTAGGTTTGGAAAAAGTCTTTCAAAGTCATGGATCTTCTCCCATCCTTTCTCTATTTTCCTCGTAGGGAGACTGGTCCATTATTCCACACACATTGGCTGGGTACCTGTGCCAGGCCCACATCTTTGTGAGATGTTTGGGAACAACCTGCAGGAGCTCCTTATCTACTGGGGATGGATATAAGAGGCAATTAGCTATAACACAAGCTCTAACAGGATGGAGGCATACAGGAGGGGCTGGTGGAGTCCAGAGAAGAGCAGGTTACAGATAGCTTAAGTTTCACAAGGGTCTTTAAAGAGGAAGTGGCTTCTGAACTGAGCCCCAAATGATGGGTAGGGTATTGACAGACCTGAGCACAGGGAAGAAAGTAATGGAAAGATAGGCAGAAGGTTCC
Source organism: Bubalus bubalis (assembly GCF_019923935.1). NCBI lineage: Eukaryota > Metazoa > Chordata > Mammalia > Artiodactyla > Bovidae > Bubalus > Bubalus bubalis. Next base: position 87,532,844 of record NC_059162.1, read on the forward strand.
AGACTTCTAAGCATCTCTTGGAGAATCTCTGTAAGGAGTTTCCCATGGAATCCTGCCCTCTCTCTCAACCCATCAAATCACAGGAAGGTATATGCACACACATTGCTCCATCTCTGGATCCTTTGTCTCTGTTCTAGTTTATTTAAGCTTTTTGCAGTTTTACATTGTGCCTCTTCAAGGAAAGAGAAAAGGGGAAGAAAACTAGTGTTTTTGATTACTTACTGGGAGCTAATTATATCATTCATTTAAAAATTGGCATTATTGTTGTGCCATTTAACAATGGAGGGAAACCACTGCTCAGAGAAGTTGTAATTTCTCCAAGGACACACAGTGAAGTCATTCATTCAATAATCATCTATTGTAAGGGGTAGAACCAGGATTTTTTTTTTTTAATTTTCTCTTCTAAAATTTATTTATTTATTCATTTTTTTATTTGGCCTCACTGTAGGGCTTGCAGGATCTTAGTTCCCTGATAAGGGATTGAACCCGGGCCCCCGGCAGTGGAAGCATGGAGTCTTAACCACTGGACTGCCGGGGAATTCCCCAGAACCAGGAATTGAACCTAGGGCACTTTGATTTCAAAGGGTTTATCTTGTTAACACAGGACACTGCTGCTTCTCTATAGGGTCAGATCCTTAAGGGCATATCCTTTTTCATAGACCCCTCCAACACCTACCAATTGGCATTCATTTTTGGCTCTGTAAGGGTACCAAACAAGGTATTTAATTAATATCATCAGTGTTGACAGGTTTGAGGGATGGGCTCCTCATCTAACTACCGAATCTTCTTCTCCATCAGGCAGCCAGTTGCCCTTTAATACCTAGTGTTCTCCCCATGTCCAGTTTTGCCAAGTGTCATTAAACCAGCACCCATGGGACTCCCAGGAGCCTCCAGCCCCATCCAGTCCAATGCCCTGTGTTTACAGAGAAGAAGCTGAGCCCAGAAAGGGCAAGTGCCTGGTCCAAGGCCACACAGAGATTTAATAGCAGAGCCGGCAGCAGAGCACTTATTTAGTTGGGAGCCTTGGAAACCACAGACTGTTCATTTTGCTAGGAAGCCCCCAGCTAGACCTGCGAAGTATCTCGGCCAGTTGGTTTAAAGGATTTTCTTTTTCACTCTTTTCACTGACTCCTGAAACAGATTGGGCTGAGCAACTGAGCAGTAGGGAGGCGAAGTAAACAGAATGGGTCCTCGGTGCCCCCGGCGTGTCTGTCGTCTGCAGCGACTCATCGCTGCCTGTGAGGCTGACAGACACAGCCGCTCCTGCGCGGGTTCTCAGGCTCCTCCTGGGGGTGCAAAAAGACCCGCATGGCAACGCCAGGACAGGGGCGCACACGGGAGCCTGTCCTGGGGAACCTTTGTGTTATCTTTGTATGCCCCCATGGCCGTGTTGGGGGCTGGGGAATGGTGCAGGGGAGGGGCTGTTGGGGGCGGGGGCCGGGGTCCCTTAAAATCCAAATCTGCAAATCTTACCGGGCTTGCCCTAAGCACCCCATTGGATGCTTGGAGTCCCTACAGAAACCTGGTGATCAAGAGGAGGCTGTCCAGGACCTGCTACTTTCCAGATGCTGCGTTCCAGTTCTAGCTCTAGCACTACTTTACCTGAGACTCACATCCTAAACTGTAACCTCAGAGATGTCACTTTGGCTCTCTGAGATTTAAGTTGCCCCAGAGGTCCAATTGGATGGCTGATGTCTATTTTGTAGGGTTCTTTCAGGAATCTGTTGCAAACTAGGGGTGGCTCCAAGTAGAATATGTTTTACAGAAGTATTTCATTTGTAGAACAATCTACTTCATTGAATTTTAATGCCTCTGGGGAGAGGGTGGGTGTGCACCCTAAAGTTGATTTCCTACCTGTCCCCAACACACACTGTAAATAATACACTCCCCCACCCTTAGCACATGCGATGCCCTTATGCATGTTAGAAAAAAGTAGCTCTTGGTAGGCTGAAGGACCATCCAGTGAAAGAAAAGTTGTTCCTACCTGTAGCTAGACCTTGCTCTGTGCCCCGGTGCATGGTTTGGTGAGCACAGAGCAGACTGCATTTCAGCCCGTTCTCACCCTGGGGCCCTTCTCAGATGTACAAGCTGCCCCGTCATGTAGAGGTGCCCTGTGTAAACACACTCCCTCCCTCTAAGCAATCAACTGCTTCCCTCACCAGGCTGACTAATGCAGCCCTTCAGGGCACTTGCATTTTTGTTCTTTGAGGACGAATGGTACACTATACTGAGCACAGTGCCTGTGCCACACAGTAGGGTCTGAACAAGAACAATCACAGAGAAGGGGGGGATTAAATGAGGCAACCCATATGACAATGCTTGGTGCATAATTCAATGAGTACTTACTGCATGAATGAATGAGCTCACAGAACGGTTGTGAAAACAAGACATAAATCCCCATGTGAAATGTTTAATAACAATAAAATGTTCAAATCATAGCGCAATACAACAGTTCAAGAGATGGTACAAGTTTGCATATGAATGTCAAATTAATTGCCAGGCAATAATTTTTATAGGAGTTCAGAAAGGTGGGGGGGATCACTTTGGTGGACTGAGGGTCAAAAGGCCTGGACAGGTGCTTGTTCATGCACTTATACAGCACCTTTATTCATTCATCAAATGTTTCCCAGCCCAGTCCATGGATTCTGGGGAGGCCAAGATGAGCAACACAAAGCCCACAGCCTCAAGGTGCTTGCAGACTGGTAGGAGACCCCAGCAAAAGGACAGTGTAAATATAATGCTAAACTAACATGCCGTGGAGAGAAGGGAGAGGGTTCAGTGAGCCAGTACACACAGACGGTGTCATAAACTGTGGCATTGTAACACATGCCTCTGATTACCATCTGAGCACATTCTGAGTGCATCCCCAGCACTCAGCATTCATTAAGTCTCTAATGTGAGTGTGTGTGTGAGTCGCTCAGTCATGTCCTACTCTTTGCAGCCCCATGAACGGTAGCCTGCGAGGCTCCTCTGTTCGTGGAATTCTCCAGGCCAGAATTCTGGAGTGGGTAAGCCTTTCCCTTCTCCAGGGGATCTTCCCAACCCAGGGATTGAACCCAGGTTTCCTGCATTTCAGGCGGACTCTATACCATCTGAGTCACCAGGGAAGCCCATTTAAGTCTCTAACACTCCCACCTTTTCTCCTCTTCATCTTATTTGCTCTTCCCTTAAATCTGCCAGCAGCCTTTAAGAGCACTGCACCCTCTATTAGCTGAACCCTTGGAGAGTGAGGGGATGGCACACAAGACTGGACAGGGGTGGCTTGCAGCTGTGAGGGAGGCCCATGCCATTCTGGAGCTCCGTGGAGCTTCCACAGCGCCTTTCCTGCTGAGTCCTTCCTCACTGCAGTCACCGATCACCCTGGCAACCGTGCACCCATAGATTCTTTGGCGACAATGCCAGTGATAGTGAGGAGTGTTCTCTTAAACCACCCCTGAAGAGGGAGAAAAATACACGCTCTCGAAAAGGCAGCCCATGGCTCTTAAGCCCCTTTCTCCCCACGATACAGGCCGAGCCAGAAAGGGACACTCTCATTGCAGGGACCAGAGATGAGCTTTGTGACCAAAGGCCCTGGGGAAGCAGCAGTGATGCAGGGGGACGAGCACGGTCTGTGCGGCCAAGAATTCCCAGGGTAAAATTCTGGCCATGTGAGCTCAGTACAGGGGAGCTTAGATACATTATTTCCCTCTCTTTGGGGCTCAGTTTCCCTCTTTGCAAAATGGACATAATTCCTACCTCCCAGGCTTACCGTGAGAACTAAAGAAAAGTGGGGATAGGCATTTGATGAACATAGTTGAGTGTTAAACAGAGGCTCAGAGATTAGCAGATGCAAACTAATATAGAGAGAATGGATAAACAATAAGCTCCTACCATATAGCCCAGGGAACTATATTCAGTATCCTGTGATAAACCATAATGGAAAAGAATATGAAAAAGGATATGAATCACTTGGCTGCACAGTAGAAATTGACACAACTTTGTAAATCAACTATGCTTCAATAAAATAAACTTAAAAAAAAAAAAAACAAAAAACAGAGGCCCAGATACTGTTTCTAAGATCACTGAGCTAGTTAGCAGCAAAAGCTGAATGAGAACTTTCCCTTGTCTGTTGACTCCCAATTTGGCAGTCTCTCCCTCCCCTCCCCTCCCCTCCAGCCCTTCCTTTTGTGGAGTATTCCTTTGCCTGCCAGTGCTTACTGCAGGTCAGGAAGAAAAGTCTGAGAGAGAGTGTGGATGGTCCAAGTTCACCTGCTCATCATGTGTGTGTCAGTACACCTAGGCCACAATGAGCTAGATGCCGTTCTCCTGCAGGGTTGAGAATGCAGTATTCCAAGGAATAAATGATACTTGATATTAAGCAGTGACCCTACCAAAGGATTCTCCAGGTTATGGAAAGTGATAATCTACCAAGCTGGGCTTTGGTTTTACAAGGCAGGGTCAGCAAATATGTAGTAGATATGGGCACTATCTAGTCTACCCATGACCTCCATCAGGAATCAACTGACTTTTCTTTTTCATTGATCTCTAATAAAGTCTCAGAATCCTTTCATCTCCTGTCAGTCAACTGGGACTGTCATTCACTCAGTAAACATTAGGAGTTTTAGTCACTCAGTTGTGTCTGACTCTTTGTGACCCCATGGACTCTAGCCTACCAAACTCCTCTGTTCATGGGATTCTTCAAGCAAGAATACTGGAGTGGGTAGCCATTCCCTTCTCCAGGGGATCTTCCTGACTCAGGGATCGAACCTGGGTCTCCTGCATTCCAGGCAGATTCTTTACTGTCTGAGCCATCAGGGAAGACCACTCAACATTAACTGAGTGCCTAAAATGTGTTCCGTCTGTACTGGGGAATATGCTACACATTGACTCTTAAATCTTTACCATTCTAGATGCAACCCGCTGGCCCTCTCAGGTTTCTAATGCTGCTGAGCTCCAAGCTTGGAATCCGAGTAGGACCACAGAAAGGGTTAAGGTTTGGGGAAGCCAAGGTCTGAATTGGGCTCTTTCACCATAGTGAATGCCTTCGATTTTGTCTCCCTGGTACTCCTTCCCTTATGGGGTCACAGGATCTTGCTGTAGGGGGACTTCCTCTTCCCCACTCCATGGCATGTGGCTATAGGATTGGGTCTGTGTCAGGCTTGGCCAATCATGGTATCCCTTTATCCTTGTCCAGAGGTTAGATAAGCATATCTCCCTGTCTGGGACAGGCAGAAGTGTTCTGTATTTATTTGTGTAATATGGTAGGATTCATATGTTTCAAAGTGGGAGAGAGAATCTCTGTCTTGAGATGATACAAGTGTAGAACTTTTGTTAACCACGTCTCCATCCTGCACTGTCAATACATGTGAGAAGCTCTCTGCAGGGGAGAGGATACAGGAAGGGCAAGAGATAGAGGAAAGCAAAGGAGGGAGGGGGAAGGGGGCGAAGGGCAGAGGGAGTGAGGGAGTGAGGAAGAGAGAGGGAGAGAAACAGAAACAGAGAGGGAGGGAGAGAGATCACAGACATGATGACATCATTGGAATCAATGAAGACTCTGGACTGGCTTCACCCTGGATTGCCAAGTGACACCAGCCAATAAATTCCCTTTGCTTTAAACTAGTGATCTTGCCCTCCTCTCAGACAGAGGTGAGTGGGGCAGAGGGCAGCATGAGAGTAAGGAATGACCACATTTCTACAGATAGCAAGGAGGAAAAACAGCAAGGCTTCTGAAACAATTCTGTCTTTGCTTGTAATTACAATTACATTGTTCCAGCTTCATACTCCAATTGTCTTTCTACCAATAAGTGTTTAACAGGGGACTGAATGTGTATCTTGTCTCATGTTTCCCTTTGAGTGTAGATGTGATGTGAGGGTGTTCAGGGTGGTCTTGCCTCCCGTGTAGTTGATATGTCCCCCCAGGGCCTGGGATCTGTTGCTCCCCATTTTTCTTTCAGCCACTAACTGTAATATTCATACTTTCATCTTCATAGGGTGCCTTGTGCTCTGCAAAGTCCTTTCATCTGCATTATCTCATTAGATTCTCGGAGCATCTGTGAAGAAGGCAGGGCTGGGATGACTATTCCTGCTTTGTCAGATTGAAAAAGAGGTTCAGGCCCTGGGATCTTGGCACTGAAAGAGAAAGACATGGGCAGGGCTTATGCAGTAATCTCATGGGGGATGAATGAGACAGAGGTGGAAGGGTGCCTGGATTTGGAGCCACACAAGCCCCAGGCTTGCATCCTGCCTTCTTTACTTTCTAGCGATCTGACTTAAGGCAAATCACTCAGTCCCTCCCAGTCTCACTTTCCCCTTCTGTCGGGAACAGTGATGGCATTTTCCTTCCAGAATTCTTGTGACTATCACAGGAGGAGATACAGAATCAAGGTGAGCCGTAAGGTGCTGCTCACCTGTTCAGGGTTGATTTTTCGGTGTGGTGGATAGTGGTGTGCCAGGTCCAGCTGGATAGACTCATGAGAGCTATACCATGGAGTGTATGTATACCCCCTCCCAACTCCACACTCAGTGACATTGTGTTTGTTGGTAACTTGACGACAGCCACGGTGAGGATATTTTCATCGAGGAAATTGGCAAATGCCACAATTTTACCCTCCCTGCCAAGCCAGTTGTGAACTGGCACACCAATGGCAGTGAGGACAGAGGGGAAGAGAAGAAAAGGATACTAATATGTAAGTTTCACCCTTAGAGCATCTTCTTCAGTCCACATGCAGATGCCGTCCCTGTTTGACAGATGAGGTCATTAAAACCTAGAAAGGGTTGATCGCTTGTTCAAGAACACACTATAAATGAGGAACAGGGACTCAAGTCAGATCTCATATTCTCTCTGATAACCATGCAGCATCCCAAAGATGCTCTCAATAGAGCTCGCTCTTTCCTTGATCTCTAACCCAGCAATAGTGAGATATTAAGTCAGTTTCTCAGTCCACTTAACATGTAAGATCCCTGTTTGGACTTCATAATCCCAGTTTCTAAATACAACTGGCTTGGAGAAAGATGGGAATGAGTGCAGGGCATTGAGCTAGATACTAGGGAAGAACTGACTATCTGTGAGATCCACAGTTCTGGGTCTCAGTTGGATAAATGTTTCAGGATCTCAGAAGTTAGGCAAGATCGTTAGGTTGGGCCACCTGAAGCATGAGGTATGGCAAGGGAGAAAGTCAAGTGCACCTGAGCCCAAGTGCCAGCTCTACTACTTCACCTAGTGGGGGATTAAGCTGCCTCATCTGTCAGAGGGGGACAGCATCCCAACATACCTGTTTCATCTTATTGGGTTTCTATGGTATCAGTGGGCTTCCCTGCTGGCTCAGTGGTAAAGAACCCACCTGCCAATGCAGGAGACATAAGAGACGTAGGTTTGATTCATGGGTTGGGAAGATGCCCTGGAGGAGGCCTTCGCAACCCACTCCAGTACTCCTGCCTGGAGAAGCCTATGGACAGAGGGGCCTGGTGGCTTACAGTCCATAGGGTAGCAAAGAGTCGGACATGACTGAAGCGACTTAGCCCATATGGTATCAATGGGAGAAAGGATTCTGAAGGCCTCTGGAATCTGTTACACTGCACAGATGTAAGAGAATGATCATGTGTCTTAGCTGAGAACCTTTCCTCCTGTTGCTAAGAGAAAGGACTGCCTGTTTTCCTTTCCTGCCATCTCTGGCTCTTCCCCGCCCCCCAGCCCTTTTTTCCCCCTTCTATTTTTATACCTTGAGTGTTCATATGATGATGTCTTGCATGATTCAAACTAGATGGGGATGGGGATGGCAGACAGGAAAAAATAAATAAAAAGACCTAAACAAAATGAAAATCTGTTTGTTGCTTAAGAAGATGACAGATAACTACAGAGGTTGGAGTTAGCTACAGGCTTTTCCCCAGATGCTGGGATGAAATCTCCTGGGATCCAACATGTTACCCTGGACAGGACAGTTCCCAGAGAAAGATGATCAACTCTCCTTTCTTCCAGATGGAGACAGAGGTACAATAGGAGCATTTGGGAAGCTCCTGGGGGACTTAAAGGGGGACTACAGTAAAGATGAAATTAATGGTTATTTAGTAGCTTAGGTACCTTTGCCATCTCACTTAATCCTTGCAATAATTTTATGAGAATATATATTATTATATACACTTGCCAGTTAAGGAAAAGATCCTCTGAAAGTGGTGGGAGAAGTCTACACTAAGCCTCCTGGGGTTCCTGGCAAGTGGCCTCTGGGCCTTGTAGACCTACTGGAAGAGGCGAGGGGCTCACTGTAGTTGTGCAGGCCAGAGAATGGAAAGGGACTTTCACCCAGCACTGCACAGGAACCTCTGATTATTTCCCCTGCCTCCACCCAAGCCCCCTCCAGTTGTTCTCTGCACAGGAGCTGCAGTGAGCTTCAACAAACACAAATCATACTATTTCCTATCCCCTAAAAATCACAGTTGTACTATCTCCAAAAAAATTGCTGACACCCTCCTATAAGACCAGCCTCTCTCTCTAACTTCTCTTATACCACTAGTCACCAGCCTTGCTACATTTCAGCCATAGTTGGTTTCTCTCTGCTTCTCAAATGGATTCAACTCATTCCTGCCTCAGGGCCTTTGCACTTGCTATTCCCTCTGCCTTTAATGCTTTCTGGTCTCAGGTCAATGGTCATTTTCTCTGAGAGTCCTTTTCCAATCCCCAGACTGATGTCCTACCCCAACTTTTTCTTACCACACATCACCATCTTTTTAAATTGGTGTCATAGCAGTTATTACTGTCAGTTTCTACTAATTTACTTGTTTATTGTCTCTGTCCTCATACTAGAGAGTAAATTCAAGACCTTAAGGATTACTTGTCTATCTTTTTGAAAGTCTTACCCCACTCCATAGAAGAGACTGGCACAGTTAGCATACAAATAAATTGTTAGTGAATGAGTGGATTGTTATTGATGTATTATTATCCCAGGAAGAGCAGACTTGCTGTGAGTAGGGAAAAGTCCTACCATTTGCTATCACTTAACCTGTAGAGATCAATGTTTATCTCATTTGGTTCTCACAATAATCCTATGAGACAGATAATCTGGTTCCCATTTTGCAGATGAAGAAATGGAGCCTCCATCATTTATTCGGGAATTTGCTTAAGATCTCAGCAATTGCAACTGGAACCCTTGTCTGTCTGTTCCTGTGCCCACACACTGGATCCTGGGGCAGGGCAGAACTTCCTCTCTAAGGATTCTGCTCGTGCAAGACAGTACATGTTTGCTGCGGCAAAACCTCATGTGTGTGAAGACTCTGCCGAGGATGAGGCTGTGTAAAAGCACGTGCAGGCCAAGAGTCTAGCGACAGCTCCCGGAGGACTGCCTCTAATAAACCATCATTACTTGGTCTGAAGTCCAGATTGCTCTGGGGAATAGAGAGTCCCAAAAGGTGAAGGCTGCGGAGTGGCTGCAAGTTTTGGCCTCGCTGTGTTCAGAGCTGGGAGGGAACTTATGAGTGGGTACTGAGGTTTTTCTTCCCTCCAGCGGTGCTCACGTCCTGTCCGAGTCGGCCTCGCCACTGATGCCGGCGCCTGCATTCTGCGCTAGGTGGCGAAATGCTGTGGGGCTCCCCTATTCGGGGGAATGCGGTAGTGATGTATAAGGTATGAAAGATGTGGCCTGCAGAGAGCCGGCACTATCTCTACTGCTGCCGCTACTGCTGCCGGCAGAGCTGCTGGGAGTGAGCATCCCCCGTCTGGGATACCCAGCTCCGCGGCATCTACTGCGTGCGCCCTGGCCCCAAACGGACCTGCCACCCCCAGGGAACAAAAGCAGAGCCCCCTCGCCCTCTCCTGCTGCAGCCGGAGGATGAGTCGAGAGGGCTGAGCGGAGATTGTGGTCCTCGGCGGCCAGCGGGGAAGGTAGGAGAAGGTGTTGCGCTCGCTCGCTCTGGCGTGGGAGGCTCGGGGTGGGCGGGCAGGGGCAGGGGCGGCAGAGGGGACCAATCTGTCCCTGGGGTGCTGCCCGGCCCGGCGAGGTGGTCATCTGGAACGCAGCGCCCGCACCGCCTGCCAGCCCAGCGCAGGGCGGGTGCGGAGCTCCCGCAACCGCGAGGGAGCCCCCTGGGTGGGACTCGGAAGCGGCTGGAGGAAAAGTCCAAAGCCGAAGCCTCACAGGCAGCTGTCCAGGGCACTCGGTGGCGCGCGGCTGGCTGCGAGGCAAGGCGATGTTGGCTGCAGTGTGTGCAAAGTTTTGGGTGGCGCGCAAAGGCGCGGGCGAGGGCCCTGAGCAGCGCAAGTTGCGGCCGCAGCCAGAGGGCGAACCTCGGGGGGCGGGGGGCGGCGGACGGTGCTCCAGGCGGACTCCCCGACATTGAGACTGGCGGCTTTTGCTCCCCCATGCCAGCCGAGGCTGGGTTTGCCCTCAGCCATTTAACCCTTTCTGACCTGGGAGAAACAACTTCTTCTTCGGAGGCGGCTGCACTCAGGCTGGCTGGGTGGCGTCGAGGCTCCCAGCTCAGTCCTTTTGATTTGCGAGTTTCCCAGCATGTTCTAGGTTTTCTGTTCTTTTCTAGCCACCTCCGTGTCCAAAAACCAGGCAAGCTGGCTGGGGAGGGGTGTCTTTCCCCAATATCTGTAATTTTACCCCATGTACCACCCAGACTCATGTTTTCTCTTTTCCCACTCAGCTTGGCTCTTGGATGCTGTCTTGAAAAATGAGATGATTAATCAATTAGGTTAGTGGCCAATTAGGTATAACCTTGTAGAAAAATAATTATGCCCAGCTCTCTGGGCTTTCACTGTTGATGAGGTGGGAATCCAGCCCAGGTGGAGGGGCTGTTCTAAAAAGATAGGGCTGATCAGGGAATTTCTGGAAATTTAAGATTAAAAAGATTCAAATGTGTGGTAGTGGCGGAGGTTGTGTGGGTACTGTAGGGGTGTGTGTGTGTGAGAGAGCGAGAGAATCAATTTTTGCAGAGGAAGTTAACCCTTGGCAGCTCGGTCTAGAAGGACTTTGTAGGCAGCATATTTCAAACAGCTCAGTAAAGGTGTGTCCCCTGCTTGCCTTCCCCATCCCCCCTCAACGCTGAGGGGCTCTCGCCTGTGAATCGCCTCGCAGTCGCTTTGCTGTTGCTTTGGGAGGCTGAGTTCCGATGAATGCATTTTAGTTCCATGTCCGAGGAATCGCGTCGTTGCAGAGGGAGGTTTCTATGCTGTGCCTTTCGAGGATACACATTTCCCCGGCTTGCGTTCAGTAAAGCGGTTATTAAACGGGTGTAAAACAGAGGCAATCTGTTACCAGAGCTGGGAAGTTCTTGCTGCTGAGCGAGGCTTCCTTTTGGTTTTGGGGGAAAGACTGGCGGGGTTTGGCACTGCGGTATTACAATACAGCCATATTAAAAAGGTCCTCAGAGCCTAGAGCCGTCCACCACTGCAGCCGCATCTCCCACAGACTTTACTGCTCAAATCCTTCTTGCGGGGAACATGCAGTGGATTTCTGATGTGTACTGAGTGCATTTTAACCCCGTTCTGTTTCTATTTTAATCTTCTTCTGTTTATATCTCTGGACCCTGGAAAGTAGATTTCTGTCCAGAAGGCAAGAACCTAGAGGTGTTCCCAGGGTGGAGGCATTTTTGCAACAGGTCGTAGGTCTGGGTTTTCTGATAATGGGTCCCCCTGGCATTTAGCAAGCTGGGGACCCGCTTCCTTCACCAGTGACCGGACTGGGGTGAAACAGGGGGTCCCTGAGATCCCCTGCAGTGCTGAACTGTAACTGGTTCTGAATTGTATGGCTTTTCTTCCTTTCCAAGCTCATCCAGAGGAGTAGCTAAGTAGTGCCATGAGGCAGTGGCTATGCCATCTCACTCCCAGTAGAATAGAGGGGGACTGGCTGGGGCTTATTGGCAAATAGAAATGGTCCAGCTGGAAGACTGCCTAGTGGTACTGGTGTCCAGGGACAACTGGGAGCCATATGCCCCACCTACCTGCCTTAGTTGGAATCAAGGGCCACCATTCAGTCCTCTCTCTTTTACAAGGTCTTTTCTTTTCTTGAAGCTAGACTCAGGTAGTCACCTTACTGTGACCCTATTTGTTGGTCTGACTCTTGTGCTAGTAAAGGCCTTGCTCCTTTTCTAAAATCAAAGCTTTTCCACTTAATGGGAAGGGATATAGGGTCAGGGGAGAAGGAAGGGAGAGAGAAAAGAGGGAAAGAGGAAAAGGTGGGGGGGGGGCAGTAGTTAGAGAAAGAGAGACAGAGACAGCTTAAGACTTCAAATACAGACAGTGGGAAAGAGGGAGGCGAGATGGAGAACAAGAAAGGAGGAGGGAGCGAGGAGGAGGAGGGGGAGGACAAGAAAAGGAGGGGGAGGAAGAGGAAGGAGACACAGGCAGAGGGAAACAGGAGGAATTCCAATACTGAGAAGGAGAAAGAAGGGCCCACATGAAGCAGAGTTTTGTATTATATGAATTTTTTAAAATGCAAAGGAAAACCCCAAACTGCAAAAGACTCATTGGCATTAAACTAGCTTGGCCCTCAGCGTTGACGTCATCAGATAATGACTTATGAAGGAAACCTTGTGCTGCACAAAGCCATTAGCTCTGTCCCTTACTTTTTCCTTGGCTTAAACTCCAGCTGTCAGTATGGAGGGTCAGAGTTCCAAAGGAAGTCAGTTTGCTTGTGCTTTCATAGCCCCAAGAGCATACTCCTATTTGGGTCAAGCTGGGGCTCTCCATTTGGACCTGCTGGTATCGGAATGACTTTGGAAGGGAGGCATCCTTTGTTTTAGATTTGTCTTCCATAGAATTGACGTTTTAAAAAACAGTGCATTCTTAATGTATTTAACCTTGGGGGAAAGAAGAATAATAAAGGATAGTGTAGTGAACGCTCTTAACCTGTCACCCAGAACCAAGAGTAATGGGAAAATCATTACAACTTGTCTTCACTCCAGCCTCCTTGACTCTAGTCCAGAGTATTCTCAGAGCTTCCCAACTCATACTGGAGAGGGACCTCCAGTATGGTCCCTCTCCACAAGTGTGACATCATCTGTCTAAAGGGTTAGGGTTAGGGTTAGGGTTTGATTTGACCAGAACACACCAGAGTTTCCCTGTTGCCTAAAGCATGTTATTCAAATCACTGACCATAGACTTCAAGGCCTTTCATAGCCTGGCCTTCTTGCTCCCTCTCAATGGGCTTCACACATACATAGATACATTCTCTTACCACACATCTATACACACACTACACAGATGCATGCTAATAAGCAAACTTAAACCCTCACACACACAGCATTGCCACAGATGCTTTCTCTCTCTTACACACACACACACACACACACACACACACACACACACTACACTTACATTTCACATGCATACCATACACAGTTTTCATAAATTTGCAGGTGCAGACTTCTTTTCTTGTCTGGAAAATACCTCCTACTTTTTTGGCTGATGGAGTCCACTCATCTTTCAGGATCCATCTTAAAAGTGGCATCCACTCAGGGATCCTTTTCCCTCAGGAAGCCGCGTTCCCTCAGCACTCTTAACACACTTCCTTGGAAGTACTATCCATGTGTTCTTCTCTCCCAGTAGATTGTAAGTTCCTTCCAAGTGAGGGTAACTGATCCACCTCTTCAGTCTCAAGGTATGTATAACACAGTAGTGGGCACAAAGCTATGTGAGTGAAGGTCAGTGGATACATTCATCTCAAGAGCTTCTAGAGGGTGATTAACAGTCATAACATCTTTTTTCTTATTTTATCTTGCTCTCACTATTTTTATATTTTTATTTTGATTACAAAAATTTTAAAAATTCAAATGGTATGTGTAGAAAGTGACAGTTCTCCCTACTTCCGCCTAAATACCCTCTATTTTTAATGCACATGCTATTAAATACTTGAATTTCTTCCTAACCTTTGCCTTACATTGTATTTTCTTGGCTAGATCATATGCAGGGATCATGGAATATATATCTGTATATATATGCTGTAATTCTTAATGCATAGTTGTACATGTAGTAAGTGCCCAGCAAATATGGTTATAAGTGAACACATACTAATTTGGTTTATTTTTTAATTAAATTAAATAAATTGCTTCAGTAATCTTCACAATAGCCTTATGTGATTGGTGTTACAATCCTTATTTTACCAATAGAGAAAGCTAGGTTCCAAGAGGTTATGTAAATTGGCCAGATTAGACAGGTAAGTGGGAGTGGGGTCTGGATTCAAACGCAGATCTCCTTCATTTTATTGCCTCTGCTCTGTCCACTCTACCCCGTGAGTGGACCTGTGGGCACCGAGAGGAAAAGCATCGAACTCAGGTTTGTATGCCCAGTATTTGCTCAGAGCTTATGAGGCTGTGGAGCCCTTCACCCACACCTCCACAGGCGCCATTATCCTTTCATGGATGAGAAAGGAAGGCACACGTGAGATGTCCACAGCACTTGGCTGAGCCCCTTGAGCCAGGAAGAACCCAGGAACCCGGGCACAAGGCTCATTCTGGCTTCTCAGATGTGATAGTTGGTCCCAGAAAGGGAGAGGGAAACTTCTGCTTTCCCTTTAATCATGACTCAGTGGGACAAAAGCATCTAGCGGGTAAGGCTGCTTCCTGAAGAGGGGCGTGTATTACTGGTGCTCAGCCCTAGTAGGGTCCGCATTGCCCGGGACTCTTAGAAACTCCCTTTTTGAATGCTCATCTGCATGTCTGAAGTTTTCTGAACCACAACTGTGGATGGAGTTACTTTCTTGAGAGTTTGGTGAGCAACCGTGGACATAGTTTGTGATTCAGTAGTTATGCTACAGCACCTAATGGGATGGTTTGAGATTTTGGTTTGGGGATATTTTGTCAGTGAGGCACCCACTGGTGCTGGAGGCCTCCAGAACTTGGCATAGGTAGCAGCTGCTGTCTGAGTTGGGCTACAGCTCCTGTTAATTGGTGCATCACCGACTCTATGGACATGAGCTTGAGCAAGCACTGGGAGTTGACTAGGGACAGGGAAGCCTGGCGTGGTGCAGTCCATGGGATCGCAAAGAGTTGAACACGACTGAACGACTGAACTGAGCTGAACTGATGTGTGACAGGCACTGGGTTAGACATACAACCTGTATCTTCTCATTTAATCATTATAGCAGTCCTAGGAATGGCATTATAGTCCTCAACCAGAACAGTTCCCGGTACAATAAATATCAATAAAATATTTGCTGAGATGTTAGTGAATACAGAAGAAACCATGGATCAGAGATGTTGAGTAACTTGTCGTAGCTCACTTAGCTAATGTATTTCAGAACTTGGATCTGAACTCAAGTCTTTTTGATTCTAAAGACTGTACCGCCCCCCCCCCCCTTTTGTTTTTAAATCACACTATTTCTTTTGGACTGGAAATCCTGACCAGGTAACATAATAGAACTTGAACCTGTAGATCCTTTTCTCCAACTGCTTTTTTTTAAGAGAAACAAAAATTTCCTATGGGCAATGTGCTGCTCTACACACTTAAGATGGATTAACTTATTTTATCTTTTTTTGTTTGTTTGTTTAGTTCTTCTGTGTATTCTTGTCACCTCTTCTGAATATCTTCTGCTTCTGTTAGGTCCATACCATTTCTGTCCTTTATTGTGCCCATCTTTACATGAAATGTTCCCTTGGTATCTCTAGTTTTTTTGAAGAGATCTCTAGTCTTTCCCATTCTGTTTTTTTCCTCTATTTCTTTGTGTTGATCACTAAGGAAGGCTTTTATATCTCTTCTTGTTATTCTTTGGAATTCTGCATTCAAATGGGTATATCTTTGCTTTCCTCCTTTGCCTTTCGCTTCTGTCCACAGCTATTTGTAAGCCCTCCTCAGACAACCTTTTTGCATTTCTTTTCCCTGGGGATGGTCTTGATCACTGCCTTTGGTACAATGTCATGAGCCTCTGTCCATAGTTCTTCAGGCACTCTTGTCTATCAGATCTAATTCCTTGAATCTATTTGTCACTTCCACTGCATAATTGTAAGGGATTTGATTTAGGTCATACCTGAATGGTCTAGTGGTTTTCCCTACTTTCTTTAAGTCTGAATTTGGCAATAAGGAGTTCATGGTCTGTGCCGCAGTCAGCTCCCAGTCTTGTTTTTGCTGACTGTATAGAACTTCTCCATCTTTCGCTGCAAAAAATAGAATCAAACTGATTTCGGTGTTGCCCATCTGGTGATGTCCATGTGTAGAGTCTTTTCTTGAGTTGTTGGAAGAGGGTGTTTGCTATGACCAGTGTATTCTCTTGGCAAAACTCTACCAGCTTTTATGAGATGCAGCTAAGTGGTAGAAATAGGATTTGGGCACAGGTAGTCTGTGCTCTTTGCTACTCAAGTGTGTGAGATTCTGGGACCTATTTAAGATGCTGGAGTTGTTTAGCAGTAGAACCATTGCCATCGTCATTGTTATTATCATCTCCATCTTTGTCATCATCATTGTCATTGCTGCCTTCATAGCAGTTATCTTTACTGTGTACCTATCCTGTGCTTATGGGCACTTTTCATGTGTTACCCCATTAATTCTCAAAACAACACCATGTTTCTACAGAAAGAAACTGAGGCACGATAAGGCTAAATGGATGCTGAGACTCTCATTGCCAATAAGTGTGGAAATGGGGTTGGGGCCCCATGTGTCCGACATCTTCTGGTCTCATTTTCATTCTCCAATCTCTTTTTTTTTTCACTGACTGATTCTTGTTGCTGCTCTTATAATCCAGCAAAGCTTAAAATGATGAAAGTTCTCCTGGTTTGTTTTTTTCATTGTTAGCCCAATGTTCAGCAGATCACTAAATAAAAAGACACAGGCTTTAAGTTCAAGGACTTGAGTTTTTTCTCCTGTTTCACTGTCAGGTATAAGAAGGGTTACCTGATGAGTTCTCTTTCAATTCCCTGGAAATGGAGTAATAACATATCCGCCATGCTTCCTAATGGGAAGCATGGCGGAATGGGAATAGGAAAGTTGGGGTCCTTGTGATTTTAACTTCCACTTAGACAGCAAGAGGTATTTTGTGAAAGAGCAAGGGGAGTACCTCTCAGCTTGAAAATTACTACCTTGGGCAGCTCTGTGGCCCTGGTTGCCCTGAGCAAGCAAGTGACCATCAGTTGGGGTCTTTGTTGGTAACAGTGCAAGAACCCTGTACCATTAGTACATACACCTGTGGCATAAACAGCCGTATTGTGGATGACAGGGGCCCGTGACATCAGACGACCTTTCAATTTATCAGCAAAGCACATGTAGATCCTGTCTCAAAGCGGGCAGTATTAAATAAGAGTGAATACTAAGTAAAGAATTCATTTGTATTCATAGGCTTTTAATAAATAGGAATCTTTTTTTTTTTTTTTAAATGAGCTCTGAGCCCTAGGTCTTGAGACATCTTGTTTAATTAGCATGCAGAATATGACTTCTTTTCACTTCAAAATGACCATTTTTTTGGTAGCTTGAGCTTAGATCTTTAGTGACATATTTTTTTCTGCAAGCAATTATTTATAGCCAAGTTGGAAACTGACAGGAAGGAGGGATTAAAATGAAAATGTTACCCAACTGAAGTTTACATCTGACTGAAACACATGGTGTCACTGTGGACAGAGTCCTCAGAACTCAAAATATTTGTCAATTTGTAGCGCTTGGAGAAACCAAGCTGTTTTCATGTGTTAATGTTAACTCTAAAAGTCACATTTGTGTCCACGCATTATGGTGGCCACTTCTACTTCCTATCTGTTTGGTTTTATTTGGTAGTCATGGAACTGCATCCATTAGCTTATTCTTTATCTTGTGTTCCGGATGAGCTAGATGTCCCCATGTTTATTTCTACTATCATACTACTTCATCTCTAGTTCTTCCTGCCGGAAACACCCTCCTTTTTCAGATATCCTCCAAACCCGATAGAATCTTGACGTCAAGTTCAGGTATCATGCCCCCCACGCAGGCTTCTTCGTTAATATCACTCAACATTGACCAGCACTGACATGGGTTGTTTTTTTTATCACTTTATTAATTTTCCAAATCATATAAATAAAACAAATTCATTGTAAAAATGCCAAAGTATAGAAAAAGCTTTAGAAACTAGTGAAAAAATCACTTGAAATTCTAGTTATTTGTCTTGTCTGTAATTTGGTGACCATTCTTTTATTTGTCTCTTTAAACACAAATGCTAGCATATGTAGATAGATAGAAGTTTATTTGTTCTACCTTATTATGCAAACTATTTACTTTTTATCCTAGACATCTTTTTAAAAAAATATAGTTATTTATTTACTTTCCTTTGCCCTTCAAACTAATCTAACAATGAGGCTGCCTTCCATATCTTCTTCTAAGTTCCTGTAACATTTACAGTATATGTTCATATACACACATACACAAAATATAGGGATTTTTATCATGGGTGTAAAACATGAGATCATATATACATTCCTTGGCATATTGCTTTTATTACTTTAAACACTATGGAAAACTGTTCCCTTCCAGTCCCCACCCCCAGACAGCTGGCATTGATATAAGTCACTCTTTTGAATGGCTGTATAAGTTTCAGTGGTATGAACATACCACTGATTTTTCAACCATTTCTCTCCTGATGGGCATTTACTTTTGTTTCACTGATTTTTACAAACAATGATGAAATAAGCATCCTTGTACATTTGTCAGTATCTGTTGATGTTTTGGAGAAGGTGATGGCACCCCACTCCAGTACTCTTGCCTGGAAAATCCCGTGGATGGAGGAGCCCAGTAGGCTGCAGTCCATGGGGTCGCTCAGAGTCGGACAGGACTGAGCTACTTCACTTTCACTTTTCACCTTCATGCATTGGAGAAGGAAATGGCAACTTACTCCAGTATTCTTGCCTGGAGAATCCCAGGGACGGGGAAGCCTGGTGGGCTGCCGTCTATGGGGTCGCACAGAGTCGGACACGACTGAAGCGACTTAGCAGCAGCAGCAGTAGCAGTTGATGTTTTATGATTCCCCAAACGAATACTAAAGAGTCGAAGGATATACGCTTTTTAAAGTTTTAGAAGGTGGTACTATATATCTTTCCAAAGAAAGTATAATAATTCTCATTTCCACTAACCAGGTATGAAGTAACATTTCCCTATGTCTTTGTCAACAGCACATATTATCAACCTCTTTTACTTTTGTTAACCTGAGAAGTAACAAGTGATCTCATTGCTATTTACTTTGTATTTTCTTGATGTCTACCAACGAAGAGCATCATTTCACATTTATTGGCCATTTGGATTTGCTTCTTGATGATCAGATAATTCATTGTCTTTGCTCATTTTGCTTGGAATGGTTCATCTTTTTCTTATCATTGTATAAGAGTTTTTTAGATGATGGACAGTAATCTTCTTTTCTTCATCTACATTGCATCTGATTTTCCACCCATAGAGGTTTGAGCTAGTGTTTTAGTCGTCTGTTTATTTGTCTCTGTTAAATCTAGACCAGGAATTACTAGGCAGCAATGCTGTGTCTGATTCATCTTTAAGACATTACATACAGGGTGAGGCCTGAAAAAAACATAGGTTCAGAGTGAATGGTTTTAACCCTGACTACAAGTGTGGTGTCCAAATGTATTTCATTTAGCGTTGAATTGTATGAAACTATATATATGGCACCACATAGACTGAGATGTTTCAAATAAGTGTAGCTTCAAGATAACCAATGTTTAGAAAATATTTATAAATGAATTACATACTTTCTTGCTTTTTGAAATAGATTACGACTAAGAAATAGCATTTTGAACATCAACTATTGTATCAAGCTATATATTTGGTAGATGGCTGGATGGCATCACTGACTCGATGGACGTGAGTCTGAGTGAACTCTGGGAGTTGGTGATGGACAGGGAGGCCTGGCGTGCTGCGATTCATGGGGTCGCAAAGAGTCGGACACGACTGAGCGACTGAACTGAACTGAACTGAAGGGCTATTTAGAGATGCAAGACTGTTTGCCCTTAGATATGGGTGGCCCTAGACATATGGATGTATGGACTTAAAATTCTAATCTCTATTTTTTATACCTTCCCTCACTGTCAGATTGTGTCTTCATGTCTTGGTACTGTCAGTTTATCTGCTTCTAAAAGCAGTCTTTTCCCTTTTCTATCCATCCTTTTGTTGGCTCTGGGCTAAAATATCAGGAACCATGCTCACTGGAAATGCAGATGTGATGAGGGTCCATAAACACCGACCAAGTCTTGGCCAGGGTACCATCCCCATAAATAAAGTGCATCAGTCTCCAGTGACAATATAAGTTTGGCTGTTTGAGGGTGGTTTTTTGTTTCTAGCTTTGTTTACAACTGTTTTCTGGAAAAGTGAGGTTGCTGGATAGGTGAAGTGTTGGCATGCCATCTCAGAGAATTAGAATAGCAATCCAGCAGCAGGTAGCCAAGATACCAAATAAAGCAGCTTGAATGTGTCTTTAAAATGGTAGAATTAGATGTCTCAGTCATTTAGAAGTCTGAGTGCAGAGGGCAGCTCCCAGCGGTGAAGTCACACAGGGTCCAAGCTCTTCTAGTGGCTCTTGTTGCCACTCCTCCTGCTCCATCCTCACCACATTGCTGTCATTCTTATCACCCACGATGGGACAGCACCACCTCCTCATTCAAACTAGATGGCTGGGAGGACCCCCCGCCCCCACCACCACCATTTCTTTTAAGGGCAAGGTGAGAAGTTGGACCCATAATTTCTTTTTACATTCTCCTTGGCCAGGACCGAGTCAGTGGGCCGCTTCTAACAGGAAGGAGAATAAGAGCACCGCCTTTATTCTGGGTGGCCATGGGTCAGAACTGGGTGCTGTGCTAGAGGATGGGGAGGATGGGCGTTGGTCTCTGCCACACCTATTCCCATCACTCCCTGTGTTCCCTCACCTTTCTCATAGGGTTGCCAGCCCTAGAGTGCAATTATCACCTGTTTTGCTCACCACCTCCCATTGTTGTGTAAACTAGTTACTCAGCAAAGACAGCTTTACTTGCCATCTCTGTCTCCTCGGTTTAGGGAGGGGAAAACTGAGCTTGCTAATAAGAGGTTCAAGGACTAGAAAATTTTAGGCTTCCTGGTTGATATTTCTTTAATTTAGCTCCTATCCTGTCTAGTCCTTTATGACTCCACGCAGGGTTAGTTATATTCCTCTTTCTTATTCATCCCTCATTTTCAGCTCCAAGAGGTTCAGGTGTGGAGACCACATGCTTTGGAAGCAGGTGTGTTGGGCAATTCTGTGAGTGTCAAGGGGGAAATCAGCCCCCTGCAAATGATACAAGTGAGCTGAGAGTTTGAGATTATGACCTCTTTGCAAAACAGGTTTCCTGGTAATCAACAGATTGCATCTCATTGCTGAAGTTTCTGTACCCCATGGGCTCCCATTGCTTTTCTGATTAGCACAGAAGCATCCCTTCTCTTACTCCAGACTGACTCTGGAATTGTGTTTGCTTCAGCCAAATGGCTGATTCTAACTGGTTTCCCTACCTCCAAAGCACAAATGTGAGCTCATTTTTTTTTGGTGGCAGGTGGGGGAAGATTTTGAGAGATACCCATGCCTTTTCTCTCTCCAAGTTAAAAACCAAATGGGGGATGAATACTGCAGTTGAAAAAGATGAGGCATGGTCTTATTTCTGTTAATGCGTCACTGGAGAATTTAGGTTTTGCCTCCTGAACTTTCTCTTTAAGTTGAAATGTATATTGACAGGTTTCCCTTTTCCTTGTAGGAGCACATGTGGCCTCATAGGCTTATTTCATGGATGAGCAGTGAATGAGGATCTTCTGAGGTCAGAAAACTCTGAATGACAGAATGAAACGGATTGTTCTATAGTGTCAATTGGGTTCTTAGTTGCAGATGCAATAATTTAAACAGAAAAGGATTTATTAATGGGTGTGGGGTAGCCATTAGCCTTCCAGGAGGGGCCTAAGAGCCACGCTTGGATGTCAGCATGGTTACCCAACCACACCATGGCATAATAGGGTGGAGACTACACTGCTGCTGCAGATAGGAGGGTCTTCGTCTGAACTGCTGCAGAAGAGTTACTGTCCTTGCACATGGCAGATACTGCCTATCTATCTCTTCCTCCTTCCAAGCCTCATGCAAGTGTGTCTGCTTGGTCCCTAGAGCACCCTGTAGTCACTTCTGGGTCTCCTACAGAAGGATAAGAAATGCAAATATGGAGTTGGAATGGTGCCGGGAGAGCCCATATCTGCTGTAGCCACACATGTTTGTTCTCTTCTGATTTCGCCCAGAAGATAAATCAGTCTCTTTCCTTTGAGGCAAGAGGATGGAAGCGCTGCTGCCCACTTTTCCCCTCTGAGGAGTGGGGTGGAAGCTGTAAGTGTTCCCCTTGAACATCACACACGTGCATACCAACCCTCAAGGGGCTTCCTGGGCTTTCAGGCTAAAACTCAAACCCCTTAGCCTGGCAGAAAGCCTCTCTTTGGTTTCTACCCTGTTTTTCAGCCTCATTCCTCTCCAGTCTCCTGTTCATTCACTACCTGATTGTCTCTTCTGGGTGCAGTCCCTTGTGAATTACTTACAAGACCCTTGAACTTGCCAATGCTCTCCCATGTCTCCATGTCTCAGTGCTGGCAGCTCCCCACTTTGCCTACCATGAGTGAACTGCCCTCCATGCCCTCCTTTGTGTGACGCCTTCTATTGACCCTTTCAAGAACAAGGCATCATTTCTTCTGGGAATCTTCTTCAACACCGCCTAGACTGGGATGTGCCCAGAGAACCCAGCAATCCCTTCTGTTACTACCATTCGCACATCATATGTGACTTTTAGTTTATCTGACTGCTCAAGTTCCTGTGAGCTTCCTAAAAACATGGTCTTGTCTTTTATCTCTCTGTGCCAGTAGCTAGCACAAAGCCTGGTACACAGGGATTGTGCAAATGAATACAAGAATGAATGGTAGGGTACCGGCAAAGAACACTGGCTCTGACATTGGCATCTGACTTTGCCACTGGGTAGTTCTATAGCTTTGGGCAACTTAAACATCAGAGGATTGTTGTATGAAGGCTAAATAAAATAGTGCATGTGAAGTGCTAAGCATTGAACACATAGTAAATATTCAGTAAAGTTGAGCCATGCTTTTGAGTATATGAGAATCATTATCATTGCAGGTGTTCAACAAATAATAGTGATGACTAGAACACTTTTCTAGACCAAAGTGTTAAGTGGTGATCTGTGACATTTCCTACCTCCTGTGGAACCTTCCCCAAATACTTTGAAACCACCAGTGGATTGAAAGAAGGAGCGAAAATAGACAGAAATTGACAGAAGTCACCATCAGGCAAAATCCTTTAGAGAGCGAGCTCAGTGGCAGCAGGAGATAATGCCTTCTGACATCAGGTTACAGTAATTGCACTGTCACTGGCATTTTACTAAGAGTTCTGCCTCCTTTACATACTCCTTTCTTGACTCCAGAATTTTTCCCTAAAAAAAAATTGACACCTAGGTGACGCAGAAAACAATGTCAAAACTTCAGTGAAGGTCAAACATTTTCCAAGGGATTGCCTGGAAGCATACATCCCGCTGTGTTCTCTCTGCGAGTGTGAGATGTAAAGACAGTGGGAAGCTTGAAGCTGATGTCGAAAACCAGCTTGGAATACGGCAAATGTCTTCTTTGTGCCAAACTCCCAGCACAGTGTCTTCTTACAGAGTAGATGCATTTCCATCTATGTGTGTGCAAAATCCCTTCTCTTTCTCTCTTTTCCCTGTGAGTCCATGCTTATTTCACTCTATTCAATTCAGCAAACATTTATGGAGTCCCTACTGCTCATAGGGAACCCTCCTGCTTCTCTCCTTCTGTGCCTTTTCTCCCACCACATTAAGGTTATTACTTTATTAGAAGTAAAGACTCGTGTCAATAAAGAAATACATTAGTTGCTGGCATCTACTGTTTTTAAGGGGACAACATAAAAGTATTTTTATTACTAGCATCTGTAGCAAGAGTCCTTGTTATTGGGGATTGAATGGATGTTGAGGAGGCAGAAATTGGTCTGGAGAGAGTATGCAGACCAAGGACCCAGTGTGTGGTCTTGAGCATATCAATCTCTCTGGGTTCCAGGATTCCGGTAATTATAAAGGACCTTTCCAGTCCTAACATATTATGATTCAAAAAAAGAATAAAAAGGAATATAGCAATGATTGGATCTGACAACCTAACATGGAAAGTTGCAGTGCTTTGAAATTAGAAGGTTTGGTTGGGGGAGTTCCCCAGTGGCCTAGTGGTTAGGATCCCAGGCTTTCACTGCATTTGGCCCAGGTTCAATCCCTGGTCGGGGAACTGAGATCCTATAAACCAAGCCGTATGGCCAAAAAAGAAAGAAAAGAAGATTTATGATGAGATATGCATAGTGTAAAGTTGACTATTTTGAAGTTCCCCTGGTGGTCTAGTGGTTAGGATTCAGTGCTTTGACTGCCAAAATTTTAAAAATTAATAAATAGAAGAAGAAGACTTAGTTTGACATTTGACATGTGGGATCTTAGGCTTAAGCTCGCGGCCTCCCCAGATCCTTCTCTCTAAAATGCGGACTCCTCTTCTTGCCTTTCCCGCTCTATAAAGTAGTAGTGAAGCTTCAAGGAGCTGATGCATGTGAAAGTGAATTATGAATGACAAGGGAGTGTACACACACATATAAGCTACTATTACTATTAATAATCATCTTGATTTCAATATTCTACTCTAACGGATGCTTTGGCATTTTACCTTCTGGGTTGTTTGAAGGAAATGTCATTTTTTGGTTCTTGTGGTCTTTTTTCACCTCCTGGAAGCAGGGGATTTCTTGAAGGCGTGGGTGGCCGTGTCCTCTGCCTGTCTTTCCGAGTCACAAGACATGGGTCTCGGGCCCCCACGCTTGTCTGAGTACATCATGTTGTATTTGCTGACCTGAAAGGAAGCTATTTGTTCCCTGCTAAATGAGCTGTTACTGTGCGCCTCTGTCTCCCTCCCCCAACACCTGGGGCTGTACTCATGGGAGAATCCAGCCGTGGATCTCAGGAAAAAGTTTATTAGAAGAAGGCAGAAAGCATTTCTCTGCAGGTTACACCCTCCATCACCGGCTGTGGCTCATTAGTCAGAGCCAGGCGGGTCACCTGGGCGTAGGGGCAGGTCTGCAGGCCTTGGCTCCTGCAGGTGCTGCCAAGGGCCTGGGGGCAGATCTTTCTGCAGCCTCTCTCTGGCCTTTCCACTGCCCCCTGCTCTGCAGTTGGCTAATTAGCCCTAATTGGCTGGTGCTGCTGCCTGGGGTTCAGAGCTTGCCACCTGGGGCATCTTTCCCTTATTTTGGCCTCAGGTCTAACGTAGTCTCACAACGTATCACAAGGAGACTTCTCTGCAGAGTCTGCCCTTTGGGCTCTGTCCACCATGAATGGCCTGGCTCTGAGAGCCATGGGAGCAGTTTCTGCCCAGCCCATGGTGACTGGACCTGCCCAATAAGGACCACACTGGGCAGTCTGCCCTGGCCATTTGGGAGTTTAGTTCACTGGGGGTGATGCAACACTGGGGGTTGTTACAGCTGTGCCAGCTGTTGGTCATCTCAGCCCTGGGTATCTTGTGATATCCTATGGACACAGCAGGAGTCCACAGTACAGGAAAGAGGCCCAGAGGGACTGTTTTGTCGCAGCCCTTTCCCCTACCCCTTCCTCTGCACTGCCCACCCCGATGCTCTCTACATACAGGCCAACTGAATTCATCACACAGCCAGGGCTAGAATTCAGGACGCCCAACCTAAGAATGTATGTCTGACTTCTGCCCTGGGAGACTCTGCTTCCTCATCTCTATACCCTCCTTGGCCAGGTGCTCAGAAAATCCTTGTGAAATACATTTCTGAGAGCCCTGAAACAGAAAGTTTTCATGTTAAGCATCTGAAAGCTGGATTCAAATCCTGCTTCTACCCTTACTTAATATCAACTTATTTAACATCTCTGAATTTCGGTTTCCATGCTATGAAATGGGGATGATGATAATCGAATCTCTTCACAGGGTGCTGTAGGTGTGAACTGAGATATAACACCAAGCTCAGAGTAAGAGTTCACTGAATGCAAGTAATAATCAATTTTGTAGAAGTCATGATCATTTTTGATTAGCTACCTAACCCTCCACCCATCACACAAATGAGGATACTAAGGCTCGGGGTGAGGGGCTGGACATTGACTTGTCCAGTGCTAAATGGCTAGTTACAGACAGAAGCAGGTCCAGAATCTAATCTTTACTGTATTCTGCTCCACTGGGATCCAGATCTGAGAAGCACGTCTGTCCTGAAGTTGTTCTTCAACCAGAGGCACTTAGGTCTTTCTGTTGTCCATTTCTCCTTGTTTAGACCCCTCCAGATGAGAAGGAAATGGCAACCCACTTGAGTGTTCTTGCTTGGAGAATCCCAGGGACAGGGGAGCCTGGTGGGCTGCCATCTACGGGGTCGCACAGAGTTGGACACAACTGAAGTGACTTAGCAGCAGTAGCAGCAGCAGATTCTAGGAATGCTGCCGATATGGGGCTGGGTAAAGATCATAGGCTCTGGAATTAGTCATTCAGAGCTCAGAGCCTGGCCTCTGCGTATCAGCCTTAGTGGTATCTGGAAAATCCCAAATCTGAGGGCTTACTTCCTCTGTCTTCAGCCTTCAGTGTCCCCCCCACCCCCACCCCCCGCCAATAGCCTCAGGATAAAGTGCAAGCCTTTACCACTTACCCATCACCTGGTCTGGGCGTTCTGGTCTCCGGGAATCACTCAGAGGTGCCTGTGTGTGCCC
Organism: Bubalus bubalis; assembly: GCF_019923935.1. Taxonomy (NCBI): domain Eukaryota; kingdom Metazoa; phylum Chordata; class Mammalia; order Artiodactyla; family Bovidae; genus Bubalus; species Bubalus bubalis. The sequence goes on from NC_059162.1 coordinate 87,559,493, forward strand.
TGCTCTCATTCCCTTCTGAGCCTTCGCACATGCTGGGACGGGTGTGTTTTTTTTTTTTTTTAATGGAGTGCAGTTGCTTTACAGTGTTGTTAGTTTCTACTGTACAATGAAGTGAATCAGCTATATACATATATCCCCTCTTTTTTGGATTTCCTTCCCATTTAGGTCCCCACATTGCACTGAGTAGAGTTCCCTGTGCTATATATATACAGAAGGTTCTCATTAGTTATCTATTTTATATAGTATCAATACTATTATGCATAGTATCAATAGTGTATATATATATATATATATATATATATATATATACCACGGGGTCCCAATTTATCCCTCCCACGTTCCCCCCTTGGTGTCCATATGTCTGTATCTCTATTTCTGTTTTGCAGACATGATCATCAATACCATTTTTCTAGATTCCACATATATGTGTTAATGTATGACATTTGTTTTTCTCTTTCTGACTTCACTCTGTGTGACCGGGACATAGTTCATTGAATGAATGGTGCTGAATGACTCAAAGCTCTTCCAGCTTTCCAGAGCTGTGACTTCAGAATGCCCAGGGAACAGACAGGTGGGTGCAGCAGGAGGAGGGCCCACCCCTTCCAAGGCTGCCTGGCCCCTGCCCAGGCCACCTTTAACTTTCTCCCGATAGCCAAACACACTGCCTACTGGGCAGGCTTTTTTGTTGTTGTTGTTCACAGGACTGTTTCCCACTCAGTGTGAAATCTCTTTTCTGTTGGACCCTCTCTCTGCTCTGCCTCCAAGCACCCTGCCTTTCCCCGTGATGTCACCCATCCAGGGGATCACCATCCTGTTGGCTTGTCTGGGAGCTCCAAGAAGCACTGGCCAAATATGTTCTGCTTCACATTGTAGCTTCCACGCTTGGTGGTCAGGAACCAATAAATATTTGCTAAAGGAATGAAGGAATGAATGGATCCAGGGCTGCAGCAGTGGCAGAGAGGCCAAAAACCTGAGCTCCAGGAGAAGGTATGATTCCGGGTCCTAGCACGACTGATGTCTCTTGCTCAGCTGATTGTAAACATCAGGCCAAGCCTTTATTTTTCTTATTATGTTTAAAACCCACCAGTTGCCCAATAGTATAATTTTCTAAGTGGTTTCATTTCAGCTCTGCTAATTGAAGGGAACCCAGCTCTTTTTGAAGCCTTACTTTGTATGTGGCTGTCACTGGTGAGAGTTGAGACTGGTTGTCAATCATTGACAATAGCTCGCTGTTCTGGAATAATTTAACTTTAGGTCTTTCTTTCACTCATGCATTCATACCCTGTTACATGTTTTCATACTGAGCTGAGAACAATCTGGGGTGAGAAACTGTCATGTGTTCCAGAAGCTGAAATGCAGATTTCTTATGTGATTTCAGGTAGTCCAAGGAGCTTGGTGGGGGACCGTCACAGGTTTGGAAGTCAGGCCCCTGATTTGAATCTGTTGCTTCACCACCCTCTTCTTCAGCTGTGAGACCTTGATACAGTGTAGTCAGTTTCTGAGTGTATTTCCTTATGCAATTAAAGGGTCTGTGAGTACTTTGCACCAGAGATTATCATGACAATTAGTGAGATAATGAAAAGACCTGGCTAAGAGCAGACCCTTGGGGAGTTGCAGACCCTCACACTGCGTGCAGGTTCCATAGGCATCTCATTGCAGGCGGGGATCCCAAAGGGGCCCCACAGGGTCTCTGGGAATCAGGCAGACCTGCGTTCAAACCTCGGCGCTGCTACTTCACCTCCCAGCTGGGAGACTCTGAGTAATTCACATGCATCTAGAATTCTTTTACTATAAATTGGGGCCGAGGATACCTACTCATCAATTTTTTATGGATATCGAGATTATGTGAACTCTCAACATAGTTAATCCTCAATAAAGGTTAGTCCTTGCCTTGAGGTCCGTTTCCAGATCCTCTACTTCCTGGCTAGATGAGCAGTTCACTCACTCTCTCTGGACTGTTTCTTCATATAAATGATGGAGATGATGACACGGCAGTGTACACGTACTGAATTTTACCATGCGCCGTGAACACTTTACATTTATTACCTTATTTACTCACAGTAATCCTATGAAATTGGTGGTATTATCATCTGCATTGCACAACTGAGGATACAGAGGTACAGGGAGGTTAAGTAACTTGCTCAAGGTCACACAGTTAATAAGTGGCAGAGGTAGGGGTCACACTGTCTGGCTCTGGAGCTGACGGTATTAACCATCACATTATACTGCCAACCAGGAGGCTGTAATTCTTACCTTGCTGAGCTGTTGAAGGGTGCAGAAAGACTAACTAGAGAATATCTATACCTTTGTAGATATCTAATCAATATTAGTATTGTTATGCTATACCTCCTTAGAGCTTAGCACAGCCTAGGTTTAACAAACACTTATTTTGTGGCTGCATTTGGTCATATGTCTGCTTCTGATTAAGGTGTGATTTTCAGGACCAGGCATTTGTCTAGAGTTATTGTCCTTTGTATGGGTTCTTTGTTAGTGGTCAAGCCATTGGATAAGTCTGATCTTAAATACAGAATTGAGCTTTGCTGTACAGGTGGGTCCTCTTTGAGCATAAAGGAGGTAGGGTCAGGTCTGCCATTTGCTCTGACTCCTGGAACAAAAATAGTCCTCCTGCTTCTCTAAGCTGGAAAATCTTGAGAGATTGGCGGTGACCTCCAGCCTGCTGATGATTACACACAAAGCCGAGAGCAATTTTTAAGGTCTCCTTACCATTTTGCTCTCTCTTTAAAAATTAAATGCCTGACACTGAAGTATTTTATTCCCAGATCAGCTGACCTTTAAAAGGAGGGCTTGGAAGTGAGACTGCCTGGTGACTTCCTGACCTCTGAAGTTCCAAGGGTAGGAGAGGCCATGGGAAGGGAGCGTGCCCTCATTCCTTGTGTCAACTTAATGAAAAAGAAATGAAAGCATCAGTCTTGATGACTGAGTTTGGTAGTGAGGAAGCCATGGGAAGGATCCGGGAGCAAGGATATGACAGGGTATTGAAGACTCAGTGAGACTGGGAAATGGGTAGGGTCTGTGTGGCATGGTGGAATGGGTGCTGGACTGGGAGGAGGAAGACAGAGAAGAAAGAGCTGGGTTCTAATCTCAAGTCTACCACTCACTGTCTGTGTGTTTATGGGGAAGTTTCTAAACGCTTTGGAGTTAGATGCTGTTTTCTGTGGTTATTGTGTAAATAGCATAGCAGAGTGGTAAAAGCAGGCTTTGGGGTGAATCGAGTTGTACCACTTCCTACCTGGGTGATTTAGGTAAATTACTTATCTCCCTGACCCTCAGTTGTCATATCTGTAAAATGAAGGTCTTGGAGGCCAGGCCTTTGTTCGTCCTGTCCTTAGAATGCCCACATCACCTCTTTCTACCCTGATCTCTATGTCTTTGCATGGGTACACCCACTGTGTTCTTTGTTTGGAATCCAGCCCTAACTGCTCTTTAGATGCAAAATGTTTCCTGATGCCCAGTGACTGAGATGCCTCTCTCGCCCCCAATCCCTGTTCTCTTAACACCAAGAAGGTGTTTATCACTCTCCTTAGGGACCCTGGGAGCCTGCATCTGGTTCCTCTCCAGCTCCTCAGAGCCCACACTGGACCCGATTCTCAGATGCAATCCCAAATGCTTGTTGATGGAATGAAATAATTTCTTCACAGCTCTGAAATTCAATGCTTCTAAAGCTTGTGCCTTTACTGGTACCTAATTTCTAAAAACAGACTAAAAACTAATACAGTGTTTCAGGTTTAAAAATAAAATAAAATTAAAAAAAAAAAAAAAAGAAATACATAGTTTTCTTCCCTTCCCCCAAAAGGTAATAATTATAATCCTTTACATTGATATAGATGTTCACACTTGACAAAACGTTTTTCACATTAGGTACATTTAGTACCCTACTGTCTTAGTAGCTTCTCAACACTTGAGCTTTGAAATAATAGAAAGCCACAGCTGGATTGCATCCAGATAGATCTAGTTTTTGAACTACTAGAATCATCTCCAGGTAACACATCCTTGCCTTGAACTGACCATATCCACAGAACTATTTCCCTGTCCCCCTCTCCCCAGATGGTCTTTTTACCAAGTTCTGAGGTCTCATTGATTGCCAAGTCATGGGCTAGATTGGGCTGCTGGTCACCCTGATCTCAGGAGTTTCCTTTATTGGTTTGGTTTTTAAGCAACAGTATTTGCCTCCGATATGTGATCTCCAAATTAACAGCCTCATAGAGGAGCCTGCTGTTGACAGAGTTGTCAGCAGGGGAAAAAAAAGAATGTAAGATTGTCCAACAGAAATAAATCTCAGAGTGTTTTGCCAAGCCATCCAATCATTCATACATTTGCTGTTGCATGCAGAATACTGGGAAGGAGGGGAAGGAATGAGGGGTGGGGTGGGGGGGAGGTGAGCAGAGGAAGAGCTGAGACTGCCTTGTATTGTGTGCAAATTAAAGTTCTTCTCCCCTATGCCCAGCGTCTCCCTTCCTTCCAGAAAGCCCCACATGAGATGCATATGGTATCACTTCCTTCTTTATTTATTTTCTCTCTGCCTTTTCCCATTGTCACTTAGGCTCCTGATGGGCTACTTGGTGGAGTAAAACAAAGAGATCTCAGTGTGCTGTGGGTTCAGGGCTAGTAGGCAGAGCTGGAAACAAGTCTTTCCCCTACTAAGTTCGCCTCCCTCAACCACATGCCATTTTACCAGGGCTTCCCTTTGCTACTTGAATCTGTTTCTAGGCCCCAGTTGAATTTTGAATATGCTATTCCCCTGCCTAGAATACCTGGCAGAATACATTTCTTCCAGTCGTCAAAGCCCACCTGGAGTTTCCTTCCCTCCATGGAACCTTCTTAGACTAACCCAGCTTTATGCACACTCTCCGCTCCTTGATTTTGGATGGCTTTGGGACTAGAACCCTGCAGATAACCTTTTGGCTCTGTTGCCTCCAGTTTCCTTCTTTGTACCTTTCTCCTATGTGTATTTCACATTAGTTACTTTTATAAAATGCCGAAGTTGTTGAAGGAAGAATGAAATTTTCCCTAGATAGTTCTGTGTTTTAAAATGATTCTGCCTCTAGCAGAATCCTGGACAGTCAACATCTCTTAGCCACAGTTTCCTTCTCTGTAAAATGGGGTAGCAATGTGTACCTTACAGAGTGCTCATGAGGATGAAATGAGTTAATGTGACTAGCATGGAGGGCTACATCTGACACTTAGTGGCAGTCAATAAATATCATCAATAAATATTGGGTTTCTCCCTAAGACACTGGTGGGAGGTGGTGCTGAGGATTAAATAAAGGATGATATCATTAGGGTATGTGGGGTCAGACAGCCTGAGTTCAAATCCAGAATCTATCACCCTGTACCTAGAGTAAGTTATTTTAAACTCTTTAAGCCTCAGTCTCCTCATCTGTAAAGTAATGATGTTCCTGGGACCTGCCTCATAAGGATGATACAAAATAATCCTTAAAAGGCATTTGGCAAAGTGCCTTGCAGGAGCAAGAGCTCAATAAATGTGAACTATTTTTTGAGGAGGTGGATAATATGTTCATTTGTTTACTTAACGAACATTGTGCTCCAGCTGCTCTGATGAAGGAACTGTGTCCTACTCTGTAGACTGCAGAGATTCACATCATGCCTTTGATAAGTCCGATGGCTGCAAATTGCAAGAAGGGTCTAAGACTTGGATTTCTGCACACCCATCTTAAGCTTGGCCTCTGTGCCTTACTTATTTTGCAGCCTTGAGAAAGTGAACCTCTCAAAGCCTCCTTTTTAACATCTGGAAAATGGGACAATAACATCTGCCTTTAACAGGAAAAATGCAAGTGAACTAGTGCCAACATTTGTCAGGGTACTTTTTGAACGGAAAGGTGTGCTACCAAGGAGAGATATTCTATATCTGTTGTTATTACTTTTATAATAATCAGCCAAGCAACATTAGTATAGCATCTCTTCTGTGCCACCCAGGGCTGGGTCTGAGGAGGTCTCTCACATTTTTTTGAACAGAGTAATTGTAGTCAGTGGAAATGCCCTGAATTCTGAGATGTGCAAGGCTGGTGCTCCAAGCACAGATCAAACCAGCCCATCACAGAGTGGTTCAGGCCCAAAGCAATCAGCTGAGAGTGAGCAGTTAGAAGGTTCCCCCCAATCCTGACTCTGCCTTGTGTCCAAGACACATTTAGCCTACCAAATGGAGAGATTAAAAAACAAAAACAAAAACTGAAGGTCCTGTGAAGGTCAGTGAGATGACCAGTGTTAAATCGCTGGGATAATATGCGGTATGTACTGTGTTGCAGTTTCCATTTTCCAGTGTCACCTCTGTTCTACAAGGTTATAGAAGTGAGTGACTATAGTCTGCATCACATTCAGAAGATGCTCCATGGATGGGAATAGATAGAGAGCATTGTTGCTGTTCATCTTATTAATAAGCTTCCTTCTTTCACCTCCTAAACCCCTTGCCAAAAAGTGCAATTCCTTTAATGAGGTTGCCTTTTAAGCTTTACCCATTGAAGCTACTACTGCTACTAATTGCTCCTGCTTGTTCAACACCTCCTCTATCCTAAACCCTCCTGTTAGGCACTTAATATGCAGTATCTTTAGCACTCAAGGCACTTCTGTGAGGTAGGTGTGAACCTAGGCTCAGAAAAGCCAGGGGAAATTTGCTCAAGGGCACACATCTTAGAAATGGAAGAATGGGGGGTTGAACCTAGTTTGTCTGATTGCAAATTCTATGCTGGTTTCCCTGTACCCCACTGCCACTGGGAAGCCAACAAGCGGCCCAATTGCCTCATAAATAGCACACAGTTGAGAGAAGCAGTGATTTCTCTGTGAGTGGATTAGAAGTAATTCCCACTTTGAGAATGCAGAGGGTAGGAGGAGCAGACAGGCCAAGGTAAAAAAGCCAGAGAAGCAATTCTTCTTTCAAAGGAGAAAAAAAAAATCTGTATTTGGATTCTTTTTTACACATCCAACCCAGCAGAAAATTGGTTTGTGGAAGATGTAGGTCGTGGCTCTGGCCCCAGCATCTGGACGCCTTATATTGTACACTATATTACCAGAGTAATATCGTGCACTTTATTAGCACCAGCAGGATTTGGGATTCCCGTGGGGACTGTTCTTTGCTGTCAGATGTATAAGGCCATTTAATCTCCTTTATCAGATCTGGTTCTGCCTCCCCCACTCCCACCTCTTCTTGCAGACCAATAAAGAGAATTTCTTCAGATTCATTGGTCTGAAAACCAGCTTTTAAATACTTCTCCACCCTCCCCAACCTTTGTATCTAATAAGCAAGCAAACCAAGGAGGTGTCAATGCCTTGAAAATCAGCCTTGTGCAATTGAGTAGCAATTTGCTTCAGAAATTTGTAATTGGAACTCCGTCTTCCTTAGGCAGAGATGGGAGTTAAGAATTTGCTAATTACACCTCTCCAGCTCCAGTCTTAGCCAGGCGCTATGATCACTGGGGGAAAAGGGTGGCATTCCTTCATTAGAAACTCAGTTACACCTTTGGTTCTGACTGGGAGAGATGGCTAGAGTCCCTTGAGGAAGAAGGAGGATTTTCTCTGGACAGAACTTGGATCTATGGAGCTTCTGTGGCTGCATTTTTTGATAGAACCAAACATGTTCACACAGACTAGTTCCAAATAGGAAAAGGATATATCAAGGCTGTATATTGTCACCCTGCTTATTTAACTTATATGCAGAGTACATCATGAGAAATGCTGGGCTGGAGGAAGCACAAGCTGGAATCAAGATTGCCGGGAGAAATATCAATAACCTCAGATATGCAGATGACACCACCCTTATGGCAGAAAGTGAAGAGGAACTAAAGAGCCTCTGGATCTCTGGATGAAAGTGAAAGAGGAGAGTGAAAAAATTGGCTTAAAGCTCAACATTCAGGAAACTAAGATCATGGCATCCGGTCCCATCAGATCAGATCAGATCAGTCACTCAGTCGTGTCCGACTGTTTGCGACCCCATGAATCGCAGCACACCAGGCCTCCCTGTCCATCACCAACTCCCGGAGTTCACTCAGACTCACATCCATCGAGTCAGTGATGCCATCCAGCCATCTCATCCTCTGTCGTCCCCTTCTCCTCTTGCCCCCAATCCCTCCCAGCATCAGAGTCTTTTCCAATAAGTCAACTCTTCAAATGAGCTGGCCAAAGTACTGCAGTTTCAGCTTTAGCATCATTCCCTCCAAAGAAATCCCAGGGCTGATCTCCTTCAGAATGGACTGGTTGGATCTCCTTGCAGTCCAAGGGACTCTCAAGAGTCTTCTCCAACACCACAGTTCAAAAGCATCAATTCTTCGGCACTCAGCCTTCTTCACAGTCCAACTCTCACATCCATACATGACCACAGGAAAAACCATAGCCTTGACTAGACGAACCTTTGTTGGCAAAGTAATGTCTCTGCTTTTGAATATGCTATCTAGGTTGGTCATAACTTTCCTTCCAAGGAGTAAGCGTCTTTTAATTTCATGGCTGCAGTCACCATCTGTAGTGATTTTGGAGCCCGGAAAAATAAAGTCTGACACTGTTTGCACTGTTTCCCCATCTATTTCCCATGAAGTGATGGGACCAGATGCCATGATCTTCGTTTTCTGAATGTTGAGCTTTAAGCCAACTTTTTCACTCTCCACTTTCACTTTCATCAAGAGGCTTTTTAGTTCCTCTTCACTTTCTGCCAAAAGGGTGGTATCATCTGCATATCTGAGGTGATTGATATTTCTCCCGGCAATCTTGATTCCAGCTTGTGCTTCTTCCAGTCCAGTGTTTCTCATGATGTACTCTGCATATAAGTTAAACAAACAGGGTGACAATATACAGCCTTGACGAACTCCTTTTCCTATTTGGAACCAGTCTGTTGTTCCATGTCCAGTTCTAACTGTTGCTTCCTGACCTGCATACAAATTTCTCAAGAGGCAGATCAGGTGGTCTGGTATTCCCATCTCTTTCAGAATTTTCTACAGTTTTCTATAAAATGCTTAGCCCAGTGTCTACCATATAATAACTAGTGTTACTTAAAAGAGACAAAGGAACTGAATAATAGTCCGTTTCATTTGTGTGAAAGAACTGGAGAGAACTGTGGATAAAGATTTGGGAGATAAATATTTGATTCAAGTCCCTTCTTAGCTGTGTGATCTTGGGTAATTCATTTCACTCTTCTGGGCCTCTTTCTGTCAGATGAGGATAAGGTTGGAAGAATCAAAGAAAATGGTTAAATGGGAAGGAACCTGGGAAATTGTGAGGTATTGTACATCTAGAGGGAATTCATTTTGTTATATCATTATCATTATAAGTGTAGGTTTAGAGAATGTGAAAAAGACGGAAAGATATTGGGTTCCCAGGAGGTAAATTGGAGGTTGAACCAACCCTGAGCTTGGTACAATGAGTGTCTGTCTGTAGGACATGATTTTCAACAGGATTTCTCCACCATAGTAGGCTGGGAGGAGACAGACAGTATAACAATTACACAGGTAATTATTCTCAAAATGTTGATGTATGTATTCACAGCTCCTCTTCCTCCCAATTCCACCCAATGGATTACCTGAGGCATATCAGAATTAGCAGTGAACATTGGTGATACGCATTTATAAAAACTAGATACCCCTTTCCCTAAGATTGAGTTTTGCAGTTTCAAAGAGCATTGAAAAGCCCACTTGGTGCTAGACACACATCTTTCTGCCTCTTGTCATTTTTGGCCATTTTCCTGTCCTTAGGTCTTAAAGGTTGTCCCAATTCATTAAACACTTGGCCTCCATATTTGGCCTCTTCCTCTCTATCACTCTATCTGGTGTATCGAGCCAGTATCCCACCACTGCGCAGTTCTAACACCTGGAACATTAGATGTTTGGATGAAAGGGCTGTGGTACCTGTAGTATGAGCAGAGCTGGAACATCTCCAGGAGCAAACCAGGCTTTTGAGAGTTAGAACTGAAGGTTCTGTAAGACCTTGAGAAGTCATCCCAGTCATCTCTGGCTCAGTTCCATGCTGTTGATACTGCTGTGCATTTGCACAGCTTTCCACAGGGCAAAAGGCACTTGCCCACAGGCTGTGCCAGTGAGCTCAGGCATCTCTGTCACATCACCAGAGCGAGTGCTGCTGCCCCATTTTACAGATGTAGTGAAGGATTCCAGTTTGTGAGGGATGGAGCTATGCTCATCCAATGGGGAGACTCCCTGTCCACCAGGCACTGAGCATGTTTCTTGCCCAGAAGGGAGGCTGTGTCAGTGTGGGGAGGTGTGGCATGGTTTGCTTATATGAATCAGTGACTGTTCTTCCAAACAGGACATGCTCTGGAGCTGCCGTCATACTACAGACTGACACGGAGAATCTGTTTAAATTTCCCTTCTTTGCAACACAGTCCCTTGAATCTTCCCCCATTGTTTAGGGTCAGGTGTTCAGTTCCATAAGGGGTCTGTAAGCAATAAGTGGGCGGATCATTTCTAGTAATATATGTGACCCTACCACCCCGGGGGAAGACAGCGCAACCCAAGGAATCCTGTTTCATATTTTCTCAGGCATGCTGTCATTCAGAGGGGACTCAGAAAAAAGGAAAAATATGTGTATGTCCATGTGCATATTACGCATTTGTATGTGTGTGAGTATGTGTGTGTATTTTTAAAAAAACTCAATCAATGCCAGAAAGCAAGAGAAAACTGTAGCTCTCCAAGAATGCTTCTGGGTTTTAAAAAGAGAAAAAAAAAAAATCAGTTCACTAGCTTTCAACCTGGGCTGGCCAATAGTCACAATGATAATGCCTTATGACTACACTTAGGCTTATAAAATGTATTCACATTGATAATAATAAAAAGCATAGTATCATTATTATTTATTACTGAGAACTTACCTTGTGCTAACACTTACCACCCCCCTTTTTATTTCTTATTTTATTGAATCCTCCCAGAATCTCTACAAGATTATCCTTATTTCTTCTTTCCCTCTCTCCTCTTTCCTTCCCTCCCATCCTTCTCTCTCTTTCTCTTTTTCTCCCTCCCTCCTTTCTTTCTCCCCCTGCCCCCCTTTCCTGCTCACTCCCCAACCCCTCCTCCTCCCTCTCTTCCTCTTTCTCAGAAGGAAAAAGTGGTCTTCACTTTCCTGGGGTGATAGCCTCTTATAACAAGAAGAACATTTAAAGATCATCTATTTTACAGTAATGGTTCAGAACCATGCTTCACATCAGAATCGCCTGGGTTAAGAAGCATTCCTGCCTGGATCCTATTCCATAACAATTAAATCAGAATCTTTGGGACCATCAGTCATTTTTTAACTCTCCAGTTGTTTCTAAAGGGCAGCCAAGATTAAAAACCACTCATCTGGACCCACTGATCACCCTTCTACAATATCCCTACAGAATTGTATCCACCTTGTGTTCAAAGGCCCCCCAGTGGCAAAAACTTACAATCCTAGGAGGCAGCTGATTTCATTTTTGAACTCCTCTATTTAGGAGATGAACAACCAAGAAAACAAAACAAAATCTTGTTCTGGGTCAGGCGGTGTCACTTCTGCTATCTCATTTACTCCTCATAGGAGTTTTATTATTATCTCTACTTTACAGATGAAGAACCTGAGGCTTACTTATTTCTTCATTCTGCAAAGGTTTATTCCATTGATACTGCTAATGAAAAACCTATTGTAAGCCCTGAACATGCACAGATGAACAGGCAGGCATGGTCTCAGCCATCAGGGAACTTTCTTTATTTGGGGAAGACAGTCAGAAAACCAGATGACACAGCTAACTAACCATGGGTGCATTGAGAGTTTGCAGAAGGTGGACCTGGACTTGTGTGGAGCAGCCTCTGAGCTGAGCCCTTAAAGACAAGGAGGGATTGACTAAGGTAGAGGTTGTGCTGCAGATGAGGCAACTGTGGACAAAACAGTCACAAGGCAGGAAGGTGCTTGTTTTCTCTGAGGGACTGCAAGGTGACCGACATGTCACCAACCCTGGGAGACAGACTCCAGAGGCTGGCAGTTGTGGAGGGAGGGCAGGCTCAACCTAGTCCACTCATTCAGACCAGGAGAAGCTCTTGAAGGAAATTAACCACAAACATACGCAGACACCAAACACCTAAAACTTTGGAAGCAAAACATGTCTCACCTGTGCTGTAGAGTGGATAGAGCATGGGCTTTGGAGCCATTGAGACCTGAGGTCACATCCCTGCCCATCATCTTGACTTGGACAAGCCATTTATCCTGACTCAACCCTCATTGGTTTTTTATTTGTAAAATGTAGACAAGAACACCTAGGGTTGTTTCAAGAGTTACTGTATAGAAAGCACTCAAATGTACTAGTGTGTTTAGTCACTCAGTCATGTCCGACTCTTTGCGACCCCATGGACTTAACTTTCCCCTATGGAGCCCTCCAGGCTCCTCTGTCCATGGGATTCTCCAGGCAAGAATACTGGAGTGGGTTGCCATTTCCTTCTCCACAAATGTACTAGATGCTTTTGCTAATTGTTATGTGCTTATCCAAAATCCCATGCCAAAATAAAACTGCTCAGAGCACAGTTCAGTTCTAGTGATCCAGAACCAAACCCTGATTCCAGGAGCCTGGAGAGAATCGTTCTGAATTCAGTCCCCTCTATGTTGTGTTTCAAAGGCTATCTCCAGATGAAAACAATCAAGACTTCTGAGTTTTCTCTCCATTAGATCCCAAATATCTCTTCAGCCTTCATTTTTCCTGCAGTCTCTGCCTAGAAAGAACATCATGGTCTGTTGCCTTCCTTCTGGATTGGTTGGCCTGTAAGAGTTACAGGCCATCCATCCATCCATCCATCCAGGCATACATCAAGGTCAGAGTTGCCATGCATGGTCTATGAGGGTGCAGGGGCTAAATTAAAGAAGCTCATTCTCCAAGAGTGATCTGCTGGTGGCCTTAGGATGTCCTGCACAGGGCAGAGCTTCCCTCCATCCCACTGAAATGGAATCTCTAGGGGGTAAGGGCCCAAAACCTATATTTTAAACCCAAGTAGCCTGACTGAGAACCAGCATTTTGGAGAGCCTCAGGGAGTAATTAGGATACAGGGATTGAAGATGTGCAGAACTTGGCTTATGAGTGAACATTTTCTGTTATTTGAAAACCTTCATTTATGTATCCATTTAACAGAGGGCCTAATCTGTGCTGGGTGCTGTTTGGTTAATTAAGATATATCAGTGTGAGAACTCTCATGGGGCCCCTGCCTCCAGGAGGCTAACAGTCTAATAAAGACAGACAGATAATGATCACCAAAACACAAAGATCAATAAGGCTATTTCTTGGAGGTGTTAGTGCTGTGAAGAAAATACCATCAGAGGTGGGCTCAGGGTTGATTGGGGTTGAGAGCTACCATGACCGTGGTGGTTACTGGAGCCCTCTCTGGGGGCAGGGAGGGGCACATTTGAGCTGAAACCATGGTGACTTAGAAGGAGACAGATTTGCAAGGATCTTGAAGAAGAATTTTAAGCAAATGGAACACACTGGAGTGTTTAAGGTACACAGAGAAGGTCAGCAGGGTCATAGCTGAGAACCAGGGAGAGGGTGACAGGGGAGGAGAAGTGAGTGGCCCACCTTGCAGAGCACAGTAGGTCATGTGGCTTTCATGCTAATGGTCTCAGTGAGGCCCATTTCTGCAACTTCATTGAGGCAGAGAGGGAAGCCAGAGCATTTCTCTCTCCAAATGGTCTTTGATACATTGGCTTCTCTGACAGAGGCTCTCTGAAGCCTGCCTGTGCTGAAAATCCTACTGCTGGCAGGAAACCCCAGCTCTGACACCTACCTGTTGGGATCAGATTTTCCAGGATTGCTTACCATAGTTAGAAGACACAGGAGCCCTGTAGAGGCCACAGTGTCTTGCCTCAAGAGCACTAGCTTTGAATCTACTTACCTGGAAAGGGTGATCTCAGACAAAAACTTAACCTTGTTCCAACATAAGACATAATCTCATTTTTAAAAAAAAGATGCAAAAACTTTACTCCTACAAGTCTACTGCTTCTGAAAGCTAGCGAGTTCATAAATAAGAATTGAGATCAGTAAAGAAATAGATCTGTGTGTTCTTTCTCTATTCAACATATCCAAAAAGCTTTTTCTGAGATCACCAAGGAATCCTATATTGCTTGATCCAATGGTCACTCTTCAGAACTCATTTTGCTGGATGTCCAAGCAGGATTTTATACAGAAGATAAACTCCATGTTTATTTTTTATCCAATTGTTTTCTCGTGGTAAAATATACATAAAAAAATTTACCCCCTTAACCATTTTTAAGTGTATAGTTCAGGAACATGAAGTACATTTATATTATTGTGTAACCATCACAACCATCATTTCCAGAACTCTTTCCATCTTGTAAAAACTGAAACTCTATACCCATTAAACAGTAACTCCCCATTTTCCCTTCCCCCAGCTCCTGACAACCACCACTCTACTTTCTGCCCCTATGATTCGGGCTACTCTTGGTATAATGGGAATCATACAATATTAAGTAATATTAATATTTTTGTAACTGGTTTACTCCACTTAGCACAATGTCTTTAGAATTCATCCATGTTGTAGCATGTGTCAGAATTTCCTTCCTTTTCTAAGACTGGATAATATTCCATTGTGTGTATATACCACATTTTAAAAATCCATTTCTCTCTCACAGGACACTTAGATTGTTCCCATGTTTTAGCTATTGTGAATAATCGTGCTGTGAAAAAATACCTATCTGAGTCCCTGTTTTCAGTCATTTTGGACATATACCACAGTGGAATTGCTGGATCATATAGTAATTCTATTTTTAATTTTTTGAGGTGCTGCCATATAATGTTTTTTATAGCAATTATACCATTCTTAGAAACAGTACACGAATTCCAGTTTCTCCACATCTTTTTTTTTAAACAGCACTTTTTATTTTCTGCATTTCAAAATAGCATCCATACTAATAGATAGAAGGGGATATCTCACTGTAATTTTGATTTTCATTTCCCTAAAGAGTGAGATTGACTATCTTTTCATGTGTTTATTGGCTATTTGCATATCTTCTTTGGAAAATGTCTATAAAGTCCTTTGCCCATTATTGAATTGGATTGTTTTATTGTTTCTGAGTTGTAGGAGCTCTCCTTATATTCCTTTCTTTTTAAAAAACTGCTCTTCATTTTGGCTTTGCTGCTGCCATGGTCTCCTGGTATATGTAGCCTCCTTGGTTTCTCCTTCTGAGTCTCCTTTACCAGATTTTAATCCTTAGTGTAGCTTCTAAATGCTAATGCTCCTTATGGCTTAAAGATGACCAAAAGGTATGAACAAGGTATTATGGAAACACACAACATGGGCATTTGTTCCAAACAGGGTTCAAGAAGTCATCTAGCTCAGAGGGTTCATAAGTAAGAGCTACTAATATGAAAGAGTAGGGCAGTGCATTCTAGACTCAGAGAACAGCCAAAGCAAAGGCTCAGAGGATTTAAGGGCATGAGACGGCACTGCAGAATTGGGCATTTTCAGAGCACAAAATTTATGATGGAAGACAATGAAAAATGAGACAGTGAAAATGTAAGCAGAAGTTGGTTAGGAAGGTTTTTCTTCTATAATTTCTTTTTTATTTTTTTTATCCTGTAGACTATGATAAGACACAGAAATGTCTTAAATGAGAGAGTGACATGTTTTGCATTTTAGAATGATTCCTGTACCTCAGTGTAAAGGATAGGGTTGCTGCTGCTACTGCTGCTAAGTTGCTTCAGTTGTGTCCGACTCTGTGCGACCCCATAGACGGCAGCCCACCAGGCTCCCCCGTCCCTGGGATTCTCCAGGCAAGGACACTGGAGTGGGTTGCCATTTCCTTCTCCAATGCATGAAAGTGAAAAGTGAAAGTGAAGTCGCTCAGTCGTGTCCGACTCTTAGCGACCCCATGGACTGCAGCCTACCAGGCTCCTCCATCCATGGGATTTTCCAGGCAAGAGTACTGGAGTGGGGTGCCATTGCCTTCTCCAAAAGGATAGGGTTAAGTGGGTACAATTAAAAGGCCCTTGTAATCATCCAAGTAAGATATGTTGTTGACTTGGCCTAAACTGATGGCAACAGAGATGGAGAGGGGCAGATGGTGTCCAGTGGGTGGACATGAGAAACAATTTCAGAGCTGAGATCATCAGATATAGAGATTATTGGATGAGGAGAGGAGGTCTTGAAATCCTGATTTAGGAAAGCATAAAGAGCTAGTCTCAAGAATATACTGAGTTGGCCAAAAAACTCTTCCAGCCATTGTAAATAGTGCTGCAGTGAGCACTGGAGTACATGTGTCTTCTTGAATTGTGTTTTTATCAGAGTATATGCCCAGGAGAGGAATTGCTGGGCAATTCCAGTTTTATTCCTAGTTTCTTTAGGAACCTCCATTCTGTTCTCCAAAAATAGTGGTTGTATCAGTTTACATTCCCACCAACAAGGCAAGAGGGTTCCCTTTTCTTCCCATCCATCAGCATTTATTATTCATATATTTTTTGATTTATGGCCATTCTGACCTGTGTGAAGTATGGGGCGAATTGAGAGAGTAGCACTAACATGTATAGACTGCCATGTGTGAAATAGACAGCTAGTGGGAAGCAGCTGTATAGCACAGGGCATTCAACTCTATGCCCTGTGATGACTTAGACAGTCCAATGGGGGTGGGTGAGAGGGAGGCTCAAGAGGGAGGAGATATATGTATATGTTTGTTGCTGTTCAGTTGCTAGGTCATGTCTGACTCTTTTTCAACCCTATGAGCTGTAGTCCATCAGTCTCCTCTGTCCATAGGATTTCCCAGGTGAGAATACTGGAGTGGGTTGCCATTTCCTTCTCCAGGGATCAAACCTGCATCTCCTGCATTTTTCTGCGGGCAAATTCTTTACCGCTGAGCCACCAGGGAAGCCCGGGGATATATGTATACATATAGCTGACTCAGACCACCTGACCTGCCTCTTGAGAAATCTGTATGCAGGTCAGGAAGCAACAGTTAGAACTGGACATGGAACAACAGACTGGTTCCAAATAGGAAAAGGAGTACGTCAAGGCTGTATATTGTCACCCTGCTTATTTAACTTCTATGCAGAGTACATCATGAGAAACGCTGGAGTGGAAGAAACACAAGCTGGAATCAAGATTGCCAGGAGAAATATCAATCACCTCAGATATGCAGATGACACCACCCTTATGGCAGAAAGTGAAGAGGAACTCAAAAGCCTCTTGATGAAAGTGAAAGTGGAGAGTGAAAAAGTTGGCTTAAAGCTCAACATTCAGAAAACAAAGATCATGGCATCCGGTCCCATCACTTCATGGGAAATAGATGGGGAAACAGTGCAAACAGTGTCAGACTTTATTTTTCTGGGCTCCAAAATCACTGCAGATGGTGACTGCAGCCATGAAATTAAAAGATGCTTACTCCTTGGAAGGAAAGTTATGACCAACCTAGATAGCATATTCAAAAGCAGAGACATTACTTTGCCAACAAAGGTCTGTCTTGTCAAGGCTATGGTTTTCCTGTGGTCATGTATGGATGTGAGAGTTGAACTGTGAAGAAGGCTGAGCGCTGAAGAATTGATGCTTTTGAAGTGTGGTGTTGGAGAAGACTCTTGAGAGTCCCTTGGACTGCAAGGAGATACAACCAGTCCATTCTGAAGGAGATCAGCCCTGGGATTTCTTTGGAGGGAATGATGCTGAAGCTGAAACTCCAGTACTTTGGCCACCTTATGCGAAGAGCTGACTCATTGGAAAAGACTCTGATGCTGGGAGGGATTGGGGGCAGGAGAAGAAGGGGACGACAGAGGATGAGATGGCTGGATGGCATCACTGACTCGATGGATGTGAGTCTGAGTGAACTCCAGGAGTTGGTGATGGACAGGGAGGCCTGGCGTGCTGCAATTCATGGGATCGCAGAGTCGGACATGACTGAGCGACAGAAGTGGACTGAACTGAACTGAACTGATAGCTGACTCACATTGCTGTACAGCAGAAGCTGACACAACATTGTAAAGCAATTAATTTCCAATTAAAAAAAAAGTTCAGGTTTTCTGTAACATCTTATGGAAAAACCCAAATGAACTTTTTGGCCAAGCCAATAGACTGTTCATCAGTTCAACAAAGTAACTTGGTTTTAGCCATATTTATATGACCCTTTCCTTTGATCGTCAGGCTTAAAATCTCTCTTATATGTAACATCTAGGCTGGAAAAGACCTAGTGATTGTTTAAATTCCTTGTTAGAGGTATGGAAACTGAGGCTTACAAAAGTGTTGCCCAAATCTCTTTACTCCCATTCCTTATCACACCAAATGTGACCTCTAAAAATTGCTGGATCACTGTGAGTTCTTCTTTCCCAACATCATGTACTTACCTGAAGGTACTAATATTAAAAACACAGCTTTAATGTGTGTGTGTGTGTATGTGTGTATGTGTGTGTGTTTAATTATTTTGGGGATTACTCAAGAACCAACATTCAAAAGAGACAAAATACCAAGTGAGGGAAGTCTGGGGCTTACTTAACCATGTTGAATCTGCAACCTCCATGCAGCTCTGTTTGTCTTGTTTAACTGAAAGTTTCGGTAACTAGCTGATTTATACCTAAATGGAACTTGAATCAAAAGAAATTAGGACTCATTCCAGTGAAATGTACTCTTTCTAGTTTCATGAAGTTTTCCTCCTAATTTAAGGGGAGTGATAGGGAGAAATAAAAGCCTTGAGACGTTGTACTCCATTAAGTTAATATAAGATGGGATGTGTTTAAGTTTTTGCCCACCAGCTGCATTTATCTTAATTTCAGGGAACTCTAAGAGTAGGGGATGGTTTTTCTGTAACTCTTGATATACCCAAGAGAGGAGGAAGTAAATGTAGTAAGGACCGTATACTCTTCCCAAAGCAGCCTTTGAGCCTCACTGTCAGGGCTTCAGGCAGAATTGCCTGAGGATGTCCATCCTGGTGGTTAAGAATGTGGGCCTTAAAGTTCACTTCCATGAATTCAAATCCTGGCTCTACTACTGTATTTATTAAGTGTATGGTCTTTGCATGTTAACTAACTTTTCTGTGACTCACTTTGGTCATCTGTACAATGGGAACCATAATGGCTTCACCACAGGATCATTTTCAGATTCAAAGAGCCGTCAACAAGATGGTGCATGCAAAGCACATAGTAGAGTGCTTTGCACCTAGTGGGTGTTCAGTCTGTTCTTTTCAGCCTTCAAAACCTGAAGCTGCTGTAAGAGACTTACATTGGAATCAGAGAATGAAGAAGTGGTTCATTAACAACTGGCCCAGGGAGAATACACTCCATAGGAAACTGCAGGGTCATTAGGCATCAGTGGTGGTAACAAGGCCATTAATTTCCCAGGGTTTCCTTTATCGAGCCACACAGTGAGGTGATGCTTAACCCAGCAGGAGGGAAGGGGTTTGGTGGGATCTGGGGGCAGAAGATCACAGCTACTTTATAAGGTAGACCAGCTGTGAAATGCCGAAAGGACTGTGTACTCACTGTGTCTGTTGTGATCATCCCTAAGGACAGAGCATCAGAAAATCATTCCTGTGTGTTCATTGCAGGCAGTGGGATGTAGAGAGCATTGACTTTGGAGTCTTAGACCTGACCGTGAATTCCACTTCCACCATAACTATCAATGAGATCACAGACAAGCTGTTTTATCTCCTACTGCCTCAGTTTCCTCATCTAAAAAAAGGAGAGAATCATGAGTTGCTGGGAGGGAAAAATTGGAAAAAAAAAGGAGAAAGCACTTTGAGATTTTTTTTTTTAAACCTTAAAATCCTCAGAAATAGAATGTATTATCTTATGATTGTAATTGCTCAAACATGTGCCTTTTCTTACTTCCTCATATTAACCTTCCTTTTCTCCTCCATTTGTTTAATTGGGATAGTAGATGTATGTCTTATTTCTAGAAATTGTCAACTACTCATGCTTTGGCTAAAATCCATTGCAAAGCTCACAAAAAGCAAAGAGCAGGTGCAACGTGATCTTCAGAATAAGTGATTTCATTAGAATGAATTTCTAAATGTGAAAAATCAATATCACTTCAGAGGAAATTTTTGGAAGAAATGAATAGACCTACATATCTCTGTATCGATTTGAGTGGAATGTCTAAAATAATTTTAGCTCTGATTTTTTTAAGCAACTAGGACAAAAGAAAGAATTCTAGAAGTTATATAGATAACTGTGTCAGACAGTGGAGATTTTTTTAGGACAAATCTTAAATGTGGAAATAACTCTAAAGAAGTTTTTACAAGGCGCCAGACACCAGAACAGTGTCCTTATTGTGGCTTATGAGACCCACTCACCTTTGGTGGGTGTCCACCCGCCTTTCTGACCTCAATTCCAGTACAGGGATGCCTCAGAGATGCTATGGGATCGGTTCCAGATGACCCTGATAAAACGAATATTGCAATAAAGTGAGTCACATGAATTTTTTGGTTTCTTGGTGCATTTAAGTCACATTTATACTATAGTCTATTAGGTGTGCAATAGCATATCTAAAAAATAATGTACATGCCTTAGTTATGAACACTTTATTGCTAAAAATACTAATCATTATCATAGTGTTCAGTGAGTGGTAATCTTTTTGTTCATGGAGGTCTTGCCTCAGTGTTGATGCCTGCTGACTGATCAGGGTGGTGGTTGCTGAAGGCTGGGATGGCTGTAGCAGTTTCTTAGAATAAGACAACAATGAAGTTTGCTGTATTGATTGAATCTTCCTTTCATGAACGATTTCTCTGTAGTATGCAATGCCGTTTGATAGCATTTTACCCACAGTAGAACTTCTTGCAAAATTGGAGTCAGTCCTCTGAAACCCTGCCCCTGCTTTATCAGCCAGTGACACAGAGACATGAAGTGAGCAAACGCTGTCGGAAAAATGGTGCCGATACACTTGCCGGAGGCTGGGTTGCTACAAACCTTCCATTTGTAAATAATGCAATCTGGGAAGTGCAATAATGCAAAGCCCAATAAAAATGAGGTCTGCCTCTTCCCCACCTTGCTCTCTCTGCTCTAGCTTCTATTTCTCCACCATCCCATAATAACTTCTACCTTAGGACCATGGCAAAATCGATTCCCTCTGCCTAGAATGTGCTCTTCCCTCACTCTACCTAGCTAATTTCTATTTACTTTTCAGAACTCATCTAAAATAACATTTCCTCAGAGAAAGTATCACATCTCCCAGATTCCTTCTGCTTAACCCTTACAGCCTCCCTCCTTCCCCAGAACCCATCTTAGTCCATGACTCAGTATCTGGTCATTGTTTATTTTCCACCTCATGCACAGTGTGCTACCTGGGAACAGAAGCCGTATTTGTTATGCTCACCAATAATTCTCTGTATTTAGTGCAAGACTGGGATTTGATAGGTGCTAAAAACACCTGGGATGAAAACAAACACTGAATAAATGAATGTATGAATTCTCTATAGCAACACAGCTTCTCAAACACCAGTGTCTTATACCAGAGGGTCTGGTTGCTCATCTTTCATCATGGCAGTGGGAATGATCTGGACATAGATTGCAGTACATCTTCTCATCTCAGAAAGGGGACATTGATGAGAAAGAATGCCCTATTATCTATTAACCCATTCTTTGGCTGGATAAAGTCCAGATTATTTCACATGACATACCCAGTGCTCCATGATGTGGCCTTTGGATCCTCCTTTATCATTCTCCATTCAGAGACTGTGCTTGACCATGCATTTCTGCTGATGGTTGCCTGAGCATACTGTGCCAATTTCAGCCTCTGTGCCTTTGCTTGTATACTTCCCTCCACCTAAAACTCCTTTCCTCAGGGAGAACACATGCAACATAAGGTCAAGAGCTCCAGCTCTGGAATAAAGCAGATACAGATGCAAATCCTGGTTCTATTACTTAGCTGCTAGACCTTGGACTTCTTGAGGTTTTCTTTTTCTGTTTTAAAAATTGAGATGATAATATTTACCTTGTAGAGCTGTTGTGATGATTAAGTTTAATCACGTATATTAAAAGTCTATCACTTTGATTGGTACTTCAGTTCAGTTCAGTTCAGTCACTCAGTTGTGTCCGACTCTTTGTGACCCCATGAACCGCAGCATGCCAGGCCTCCCTGTCTATCACCAGCTCCCAGAGTTCACCCAAGCTCATGTCCATTGAGTCAGTGATGCCATCCAACCATCTCACCCTCTGTCATCTCCTTCCCCTCCCACCCTCAATCTTTCCCAGCATCAGCGTCTTTTCCAATGAGTCAGCTCTTTGCATCAGGTGGCCAAAGGATTGGTACTTAGGGGCTCAAAAGCTGGTAGTGCTATTGCTATTCTTACACCTTTCTGGCAAGTTCTCACTGAGAGTCAAGTCAAAGGTCATTTGAAGGATTTTCTGATTCTCCTGGTTAGATTAAAGGGAACCTTCCTACTACACTTTATATATACTTCTGATATAGCATGTATTGCATCATTTTCTATTGTGTGTATATCTACTTTCCCATCGAATTGTAATGCCGTTAAAGACTGGTTCAAATATTTCCCAAATGTGCTTTCAGTACTGAGGACAGTACCAGAATATCATACTAGTGCTTGATGAACATCTTTCAATGAAGGAATAAATGAATTAATCCTAAGCCAGCTAGGAAAAAAAATGCATTCAATATAGCAAGTACAACTGGACCAGGCTTTTTTACTGACTTTCGTTTTCTCATGTCCTGTGTTTAAGTCAGTCAAACATTTTTTGCCTTTCTGTTGAAAGGTCTACACCATGTTAGCATTCATGGTCTTTAAAAAACTCCATTATACAGTGGCTAGATGGCATTTTTATTTCATTCTCATCACTATTTGCATTGGAAAACAGCTACTTAGCACATTTGCCAATGACTTTTCATAAGGTATATTTTTTCCTTTTTTTTCTTCTCTGTTAGCCTTAGGTTTTCAGCATGTGATACTACAATGTTTTGCTCCAGATTTGCAAGTGCAGTGGTGTTAGTTCCCAAGTCAGTTTGTCACATGGGAAATGTTCTACAACAAAGAAGATTAATTGTTTTCCTAATGTAAATGTTTTTAAATGGAAAGAAGCCCGTCTCTCATTGTATGTAGTGGCGGTGGTTTGGTCGGTAAGTTGTGTCTGACTCTTGAAACCCCATGCAACTGTAGCCTGCCGTGTTCCTCTGTCCATAGTATCTCCCAAGCAAGAATACTGGATTGGGTTGCCATTTCCTCCTGCAGGGGATCTTCCTGATCCAGGGATTGAACCCATATCTCCTGTATATCATGCAGATTCTTTTCTGCTGAACCACTAGGGATTCCCCTCTCATTGCTTCTGATTGGCTATAACTACAAAGACTCAAAATTATAACTGTTCTTTTATCTTCTTTCCTGGCAAACCCTGACTCACACTCTGAAGCAAGGCTAATCAGACCACAGTTTCCAACATAACGCATGTGGGTGTCCAAGTCGTTCTTTCAGCTTGAAGTGTCACATCCTGCTTGTTGTTTTTCTTTAGTTGCTAAGTCATGTCTGACTCTGCAACCCCATAGACTATAGCCTGCCAGGCTCCTCTGTCCATGGGCTTTCCCAGGCAAGAATACTGGAGCAGGTTGTCATTTCCTTCTCCAAGTGATCTTTCCGACCCAGGGATTGAACCCGAGTCTCCTGCATTGGTAGGTAGATTCTTTACCACTGTACCATCAAGGAAGCTCTCATCCCACTTACCTTCTGACAAATTCCAATTTATCTTTTTAGATTCATTTCAGGTGCCACTTCCTCTAGAAAGCCTTCTTTGAATGGCCCAGTTTGGCTTGGCTTCCTCCTCATTATTCTGTCTCCCAGCCATCTTCTTTGCAGTGATGGAAGTATGTATGTGGTGGGGGAAGTTCCGTTTAAGAAAGTAAGTTTTGGAGTTAGCTTGAGACTGAATTTAAGCACCACAATTTACTAGTTTTGTGGTCTTGGGCAAGTTACTGACTCTACCTGAGATTTCATTTTCTTTCATGGAATGAGATGACTTTACAGAATAGATATGACCATTAATAAGGAACTCTATATCGAGTACTTTACCCAATGCATAAAATATAAGAAGCATTCAGTATATTGTAGACTTGGGTAATACTACCACTGTTAATATGACAACAACTATGCATCCCAAAGCACTTACATTTCACTTTAAAACTATCTATTTGGGCATTTGTCTCTCCTAGTGGACCTAGAATAACCAGCCATCTCAGGTTGCCCAGCACTGAGGCTGTTCCTGGAATGTGGGACTTTCATTGTATAAACCACGATGGTCCCAGGAAGCCAGGAAGGCTGGTCACACTCACCTTCACTGGAATATAAATAACTCGGAAGGAGAGACTCTAACCTCCCACCTTTGGCTCCCAGTGCTGAGCTCATTGCTTTTTAATCAGCAGCTGCAGCAGGAGGAGCTGGGTTAACAGAGGCTATCTCACTTTTTCCAACCATGTTTCCATATCCTGTAGATTCCTTTCTGTTTTCCACTTGTGGTAGTCTGCTAGGGCTACCATAACCAAACACCATAGAATAGGTGACTTAATAGAGATTTATTTTCTCATAATCTGAAGACTAGACGTCCAAGATCAGGATTCTTTTTTGAATTTTGTTTCTGGTTAAAACTTCCGTCTTGCTTGCAGATGCCACCTTCCCAGTGGGTCCTCACATGGCCTTTTCTCCAGTGTGCACAGGGAGAGAAAGAGCAAGCTTTCTGGTGTCTCTTCTTATAAGGATACTAATCCTATTGGATCAGGGCCCCACTATTAT
Organism: Bubalus bubalis; assembly: GCF_019923935.1. Lineage (NCBI taxonomy): Eukaryota > Metazoa > Chordata > Mammalia > Artiodactyla > Bovidae > Bubalus > Bubalus bubalis. The sequence continues at coordinate 87,584,174 of NC_059162.1, forward strand.
GACCCCTGGAGAAGGGGATGGCAACCCACTCCTATATTCTTGCCTGGAGAATCCCATGGATAGAGGAGCCTGCCAGACTACAGTCCGTGGGGTTGCAAACACTGAGCAACTAATACACACATACATGTTATGACCTCATTTAACTTTACTTACTTAGAAGCTGCACTTCTTTATTATAATTAAATTTTTTTATTATATGAGTTACAGGGGTACAGTATGGTGATTCACAATTTTTAAATGTTGTACTCCATTTATAGTTATTATAAAATATTGGCTATATTCCCCATGTTGTATGCTATATCCCTTAGCATATTTTACACCTTAAAGTTTGTACCTCTGAATTCCCTACTTTTAAATATCTCCTCCTTTCCCTCTTCCCCTGCTAGCCACTAGCTTGTTCTCTATACCTGTGTGTTTGTAAAAGTCCCATTTGTAATATAATCACAAAGTGGGTTAAGTCTTCAACACATGACTTGTGAGGGAAACACAAACATTCAGTCTGTAATACCATCCTAACCTCCATTAGACACCAGATCTAAACCCAACTGTATCAGTTAGTTATTGCTGCATAACAAACAACTTCAAAACTTTGTGGCTTATCACAGCAAGTGTTCAGTTAACTTATGAGTCTGTCAGTCAGCTGGGGGCCTTCATGCATCTAGGATGGCTTTCCTCATGTATCTACAGGGTTGTCCTGGCAAGTCAGCTGACGCTTTTTGATCTTGGCTGGTTTCTCTGACATCTTTGAGGCTCCAGCTGGATGAACTGGCTAACTCAACTCTGTTTTACATGGCCCTGTCCTCCTCCCTGGTAGCTCAGGTGGTAAATAATCTGCCTGCAATGTGGAAGACCCAGGTTCAATCCCTGGGTAAGGAAGATCCCCTGAAGGGAATGGCAACCTACTCCAGTATTCTTGCCTGGAGAATTCCCTGGACAGAGGAGCCTACAGTCTGTGGGGTTGCAAAGAGCTGGACATGACTGAGTGAATCTCTGCGTTCCTCCTTCATTAGGCTTGTCCAAGCTTATTCACATGGTGGAGGCATGGTCCTGAGGGAGAGTCGAATTGTGCAAAGCCTTTAGGGTCTGGGCTGGGAACTGGCTCACTATCACTTCTGCTGCATTGTATTAGCCAAATTAAAGGCACAACTCCAGCCAAGAGTTAAGGGGAATGGAAATAGATGTCATGATGTGAGCTGCAATCTATTGCAGGATTTGGAAGCCTAGTGTGCTGTAGTCCATGGGGTTGCAAAGAATCGGACATGACTGGGCTACTGAATTAACTGACTGAGCTGCAAAATCATATAGTAAAGGGCATAGATACGCAGATGAGTACAAGGATTGTGGACATGTTTACAGTCTGTTACAACTATGAACTTCACACAAAGCTAATGCTCAATAAATGTTTATGCTCAGAGCAGACATTATGCTTCACATAAAACACCAGAAACTGGTAAATACAGTGTCTAGGAATTAAGGACATTTGGTACAGCATGTCAGTGTATTATATATTTATATGAGGTTATAGCACAGTCTCAATACAGTGATGCAAGAGATGTCAGAAACGCTGATTCAATCCCTGGGTTGCTGGGTCGGGAAGATCCCCTGGAGGAATGTAGGCAACTTACTCCAATATTCTTGCCTGGAGAATCCTATGGACAGAGGAGCCTGGCAGACTACAGTCCACAGGGTATCAAAGAGTTGGATATGACTGAAGTGACTTAGCACGCATGGACAATACAATGATGGTGTTCTTCCTGGAAATTGATCCACAAATAAAACCCTAAATGGTTAGAACAGTACTCAGCTGTGGGTTTTAGAAAGTTTCACAGCATCAGAAAGGGATATAAACTTGTCCTTGCCTCTCTGAGTTCCTCCTGAGAATCTAGAACAGACTATATTAGAGAAGGAGGAAGCACCAGAGAGAAGCTTCCAGAGCACTGAGAGAGGGACACCTCCTTCCATCTACATATCATCTACCTGTTTTCATGCTCCTGCTAATGACCAGTATTTGTTGGATTTCCTGGCACATTCATCATGCAATTAAAGAATTTTAGTGACAGCATTGGGGAAATCATATGGTTTGGCCCCAATAGCTGATGAAGTGGAAAACAGTGAAAACAAAAGCACTAGGATAAAAAGAAGCCATTTACCTTGGTATTTTTTAGTTCAATGAGCTAAACAGCTGAATTAATTAAAACCTACTTTAGGGCCACTTACTTAACTTGCACAAACAGGATCTCAGGGCCTCCAGGGGCCATGGGTGAGAAGACCTCAGACAAACACTAGCAGCAAGCTGCAGTTTTAAAAACACATGTTGTCTGAAAATCACATGCCTTGGCAGGGGAACACTGGGGTTTATTGTGGACATGGGAATAAACCAGGTCATGAGTTTTGGTGTAAAAAGGCCTGAGAGGGTGGTGATTTGGGGGTGGCAGATGAATTAAGCTCAGACAGTCTCTGCAGAACAGAATGGTACTATTCTAGACCAGAGCTTGTAAGAGGAAAAAATAAGGCTTGCCAGAAGAAATTGACCAGAAGGATCCTCACTCGGGTGGACGTCTGCGCATGGGCTGTGAATTGAGGATGCTGGAGAAGGAAATGACAACCCACTCCAGTGTTCTTGCCTGGAGAATCCCAGGGACGAGGGAACCTGGTGGGCTGCCATCTCTGGGGTTGCACAGAGTCGGACACGACTGAAACGACTTAGCAGCAGCAACGTGTGCTTCTGGGTTGTAGAGCAGAGAGCCTCAGACGGGGGACAGACAGGTTCCTGTGTCATTCTGGTTCTGTTTCCAACCTGCTGTGTGACCTTGGGCAAGTTGCTTCAACAATCTTGGCCTCAGACATCTAATGGGTCACTTGGATAATATTACTATAGTACTACTTCTCACTGGGTTTCCCTGGTATCTCAGCTGGTAAATAATCTACCTGCAATGCAGGAGACCTGGGTTTGATCCCTGGGTCAGGAAGATCCCCTGGCGAAGGGAATGGTCACCCACTCCAGTATTTTTGCCTGGAGAATTTCATGGACAGAGGAGCCTGGTGGGCTACAGTCCATAGGGTCACGAAGACTCAGACACGACTGAGGGACTAACACTTACTAGATGGCTGCTAGAAGACTAATACTATCACAAATGTGCTACAAGTTACTTGTTAATCACTGTGAATCTAAGAATCTCATGGTGCTCTGGTGCCTTAAGTACTTAGTTGGCATTGCATCATAAGTGATGGTTTACATTCACCTTCTCCTAGCTTATAGGGTCTATTTGCAAGTAGTTGTAGCTGTTGGTGTCCCACCCACATCCACTGGTACTCAGCATTCCGCTGGAGGCTTCTTGGTGCATCTGTCTGCAAATGCAGCATGTTGGAAGTACTTAGGGATTCGTGTCCTCAGGAGCAGCCTTCAGCCAACTACAGGTGAGAGGTGGTGGGTAAATACCTCAGCTTTCCTGTCCTTGGGGTGGGACAGCACTGAGACATAGTCTGTCACCTCCTAGAGGGAGATCCCCAGTGAGACTGAGCGGCATTTGCCCACAGAGATCATCTGTGTACCGTCAACCCTGGTCTTGGCTTCCTCTCTTCCATTTCTCATGTCTTCCCTCCCCTACTGGTGCTTTTGGGCATCGCTTCTCAAATAACCCACTTGCTTTTAAATCTTTGTCTCAGAGACAGTAGGGACAGTGTCTGATTCATTTTTGGGTGCTAGTACTTCACTCCTGGGGCATGAATAAATGTTTACTGATGGAGGTTTGAGTTTCAGCGCCACCTTCTGAGTCTCCAGCAGTAAGTCAATTCTATTTTCCTCAGGACTGTTCCTTGCATCAACCTGATTTTAGCTCTATTTCTTCACGGCCAGCCTCCCACCTTCCATTTTATCTTTTCCAAAAGCTTCATTTCCAATTCTTTAAAAATATTCTCTTATGTCTTGATTTTATGTTTGCTCCTCATCTTGGCTTCCTTATTTGCGTGATACCCTCAAACGGTAACAGTTCAAATCTAAGCCCAGTAATAAACTGGTGTTTGCTAGGTGGCTGGGAGGTGTGGCAACTGTTGTAAGCAGTGTCTTAAATCCTTAGATATACAAGATACTTACTTGACCACGCTCCATACCCTCTGGCTGAACCCTGAAGCCTTTCTCTAATGCAGTGTGTGTATGCATGTCCTTTGACTTCGAGAGGTAACATTCATTTAGTCATCTGTTCAACAAACATTCAGCAGGTCTACTGTACGTCAGGCTTTGGGCTTATGAAGGGAAGACAAATGCCTGCACTTGAAAACGTTCACCATGGTCTGCTGGGAGAGACAATAGATATTTAATGCAACTTTTTAGAGAAACATGCAAAGAGATTATTACAGGACAGTCTGATCAATGATATATGACACAGCAGTAGACTCAAAGCTTGGTCCTTGGGCCTAAAGTATTAGTGTTGACTGAGAACAATGCCATGCACATTTTTAGACCCTACAGATTCAGACCTACTACATCTGAAACTTTGTCTGTTGGTCAGCAATCGGTGTATTAGTAAGCCCCCAGGAATTCTGATGCTTCTTAAAGTTTGAGAACCACTGTGACATGGAGAAGTAAAGAATTCTATGGCAGAAGAGAGAAGGGTCTGGGTGTATCTGAGTGTGTTTATATAAGAGTTGGCTGCATGGAGGATAAATCAAGGAAGGCTGCCTGGATTAGGTGAACCCTGAGCTAAGTCTTAAAGGAGCAGCATGAGAGTATTGGCTGCAATTTGCCTTGGGACAGACTCATCCTGAGATGACCTTAGTCAGTTAAAGTCATCATTCACTGATGATGTCATCAGACATTCCTCATGTTTTATTATAGTTGTGTCTGAATTAGAGATAAATCATTATTTAATAATTTATAATCATAGAATGGAAAATTTAAAGAACTAATTTAGACATTACAGAAGGACCTTTATTTTACCAAAGGATCCATTGAAAGTCCCCTCTAACTGGCTACCCCATTTCCCATGATGGGGGCATTGTGATTTTAATTAAACCTCTTGAGAACAGGGCCTTTTTTGACTTTTCTTTTTTAAAATCAACTAGACCTAAGGTCAGTGTATAAGTGCTCATCACATATTTTTTGATTTGATTTCCCAGAAATAAATGGTACAAGGAAGGTCTGTCTGTGTTCTTTTCTTTTGATTCACATACTCACATAAGCAATTTGTTGAGGTGACTTTAAATGAAAATAGCTGAACTGAACAGAAAGGTGTTTTGCTGTGCAAAGACATAACCTACCCGTGGGGAACAGTTTGGGTGTGTAGGTATTGCATGTTGTTCTTTAGGATCCCCACAGTCTAAATTACACATGTGGACAAAGCAACCCTATAGGGCAGGTGATTTTCATTGTTATGTAATAATATACATTATAATTAGCTTGTACAAAAATGATAGTAATTCCTAATGCCTGTGTAGTCCTTTCTACTTTGCAAAGCACATTCATATCTGTTAAATTATCTGACCCTGACTACTCTGTGAAGCAGGCATGGCAGTTATGGTAAGGATCCTTATCTCTCAGATGGGTGAAGCTGTGACTGGAACCAGAATACCATCATTTCTGCTGTGCTCAGTTGGCCAGAGCAGTCACAGATTGGTACAACTTCAAGAGGAGGAAAAATAAACCCCATCTCTCAATAGGAGGATATCGAGGAAGTTGTGCCATCTTTAATCTGTCCACCCCAGTATTCTTGCCTGGGAAATCCCATGGACAGAGGAGAGTCAGACATGACTTGGTGACTAAATAACAACAACGACCTTGGTACTTAAACTCTCTGAGCCCCAGTTCATCTGTAAAATACAGGTAATACTGACATCATGTGGGTAACAGTAGGTGCTTAATGGTGGCAATTACTATCAGTAACCAATGAGGAAATCATTGGATTCATTTTAAGAAGAGTGTGTTAGTTGCTCAGTTGTCTCCAACTCTTTGCAACCCCATGGACTGTAGCCCGCCAGGCTCCTCTGTCCATGGAATTCTCCAGGCAAGAATACTGGGATGTGTTGCCAATTCCTCCTTCAGGGGATCTTCCCAACCCAGGGACTGAACCTGGATCTTCTGCATTGCAGTCAGATTCTTTACTAACTGAGCCACCACAGAAGCCCTGATGAGAAGAGAATAACTGTTCATAATATATGACGCCATGGAAAAACAATAAAAGTAAGAAAGCAAGACTTGTGGACTTAAGTGACTACTGTGGAGTCTTCAACACTACCATCTAATTTCCAGGCTTATATTTTTTCTCTGAAGCTAATATTTATAAGGCATTCACTATATGCCAAACACTCTTTTAGATTTTTACACTTATTAACTTGTTTAATCTTTACAACACTCTGAAATTGATGGGATTGTGGTCATTCCCATTTCACAGTTGAATAAACTGAGGCATAAAGAGGTAGAAGAGCTTGCTCAAGTGAATAGTAGAAGTTTGGCATATTGGACCTGGTGTTGTGTTCTTCACTCTCATACTCTGCTACCTATCAGATGCATTACCTGTATATCAAGTCACTCCTTCCCTTGCAGAGCAGAAATATTCACCTTTGAAAGTGAAAGTGTTAGTCGTTCAGTCATGTCCAACTCTTGTGACCCATGGACCTTTGCCTGCCTGGCTCCACTGTCCATGGGATTCTCCAGGTAACAATACTGGAGTGGATAGCCATTCCCTTCCCCAGGAGGTCTCCTTGGCCCAGGGATCAAACCCAGGTCTCCTGCCTTGAAGGCAGATCCTTTACCATATCAGCCACCAGGGAAGAGCCAAATTCACCTTTGAAACAAATAGTTAAATCACAATTTGACCCAGATTTTAAAACAAAGTAAATTTAGACTCTGAAGAAATACAGAGAAAAGTTTTAAAATGAGATATTTGAGAAAGCAGGAGATCAGCTATTTGTTCAGGGTTCTTGTCATCTTCTGCCAGGAGCCCCTCCCTGCTTCCTGAGGTCATTGCCTCTTTCTGGGAACCTCCCCTGGGATAAGAGCAGACAGTGAGCACGGAATATCCAAGAGTTCTCTCTGTGAAACCCTGAGAGTTGAGGTTCTTCTTCATCTCCTTTTAAGTGTACATTTGTCAGTTTCCAGGATTGTAGACATCCTTGAAAAGGCTGACCAATACTTTCTTCTCATAGGTTTAGGAGTATTGAGATGAGGAGATGGTTGAATTATTTATCAACTCTGTTTATGGACCTTTGGTGTCCAGTGAACACAGGCAAAATCTTAGAAAGATCAACATATCCAGTGGATCAATATTCTGAAAGGCTACCTATCAAGCCCCATTTCTAGTTTGCTGCCTGGATTGTCAGAAGAGAAACTGAGTTAATTAAAAGCATACATCATTCATAGGTACTAATTGGTACTGATGAAGGTCATGCATCTAGTAAGAACTGAACCAAGCTAATTGGAAAAGAAATTGACAATGTTCTAAATTATGGCTCTTTTGATAGTTCTTTGAGTTGTGGTAATTATTAGTGTTAATAGACCTCATGTTTGGGTTGCCCATGTTAGCAGGTGAATGTATCAGTGGAACTTGGTTACTTGGAGAAGGGCTAGATTTGCTGAATGGAAACAGTTCATTTACTCATTGCCATGGAAGAACCCAACCCCTTATGGCAAGAACATGTGAAAGAACAGTCATTGGAATGAACTTCCGTATATGCCAAATGTTTACACGGCTGCACATAACGTTTTTCCTTGTGTGATCTATGTAGTCACTGTGATGGTAAATGTATACATGGTGACCTCTCTTCTGGTCTCCTTTATTTCAAACCCATGTTTTATGAAAGGAGGCAGATGCCATAAAGCAATAAAGTCCTTGGATAAGAAATCTATGTCTAAAGATTAGCAAATTATCTCCCAAACACCAACAACTGACTAAAACTAGTGTGCAAGAAGGCTCACTGATAGTTTAGATTTGGAAAGGAAACTTAGAGAAGAGGTGATTGGATGGGCAGAGGAAGGCCATACGAGTTAGAAGTGGGTTCTAGTTAACACTCTGCCAATATCTATTTGGGTGACCTTGGACGAGTTCATTTAAGGAGCTGGTTGGACTCGCGTGCATGCATGCTTAGTCCTCAGTGGTGTCCAGCTCTTTGTGATCCATTGGACTGTAGCCTACCAGGCTCCCCTTCCGTTTTCTGGGCAAGAATAGTGGAGTGGGCTGCCGTTTCCTCCTCCAGGGGATCTAACCTGAGTCTTCTGTGTCTCCTGCATTGCAGGTGGGTTCTTTACCCACCGAGCCATCAGGGAGGCCCCGATCACAGTAGCCAAGGGACTCTAATAACCAATTGGCCAGGCTAAATCACATGTTCAAACTCAGACCCAGAGGAATGGGTCAATTCTACCAGAAACACATGACTGATAATGTAGAACATGTTGTTTTTTAAGAAGAAATTCTGTTCTTGTTACCAAAAGAAGCCATGGACATTGGACAGCCAGAGTGCAATGAATGACTTTGATAGGGAACCCAAGGTCCACAGAAGTTAAGGGACTTGCCTGAAGTCACCCAGATAAACTCAGTGAAATACCTATATGTAATTCAGCTATGTTATTCACCTTTGCATCTCCACTACTTGGTAGAGTGACACTGGCAGAGCCACTTTGAGAATGAAGAAAGGAATGAATAGGGTAGGCTTGAGAACTGAACCCACGTCTTCTGGCTCTGCATCTTAATTCTCTTTCCACTGGGTTTCTCTGGAACCCACATAGCACCACACCCCTCCTTACAAGGTTGTGAAGAAGAATAAGCAATTATTGTTTGCTGTAGAAAGTGGCTTTGAGTTTCTCAAGGGAAGTGCTGCTTTGAGCATTGGGACAGCTATCTCTGCTTTGGCTTTCTCTCCCCTGGAAGCAGTTCTCATTTCCTGATTAACTTATCAGCAAGAATGGAGAATTCAGCAGAATGTTGGCATTGGTGATTAGTCTTGTCTTCCATGATATGAAGCTGACAAATCCTTCTTTGAAGAGTTGCTTCATGCCTGGTAGTATTGGAACTGAAAATATGATGCAGTGTGAACTACTGTACTTGGGAATCTCAATCAAACTTGTGATGACGGGAATAGATTTACATTTACAGCTTTCAAGTACAAAGCAGCATTAATGCATTCATGTTGAACTAACATTATGCCTGGGGTTTAATTTCTAAGTGAGATTTTGCCACACAATTATTTTCTCTGAAGCTGTTAAGTAGAAATTAAGGAAAAGATAGAGTTCGGATGTAGTTCTAAAATTTTGCTAGGCCCTTGATCATGCCTATCTTGTATGTCCCTGAAAGTGTTAATTGCTCAGTCATTCTTTGCAACCCTATGGGCTATATATAGCCCAGCAGGCTCCTCTGCCCATGGGATTCTCTAGGCAAGGATACTGGAGTGCCATTCCGTTCTCCAGGGGATCTTCCTGACCCAGGGAGTGAACCCAGGCCTCCTGCATTGCAGGCAGGTTCTTTACCATCTGAGCCACCAGAGTCCCTATCTGTCCTCAAAATGTAATTCTTCTACAGAGCCCCCCACCCCACCCCACCCCCACCGAAGACCATAAAGTGAAAAAGATAGCTCAGATCCAGTCTATGACCAGGTCATGTCTATTTTACTTCTGTATATCTGTTTTATCCATCCCCTGTTCTTTTCCAGTTCTCATTGCCTTCAACAGACCTTGTCATGGTTTATTATAGCTTTAGCCAATAAAACCATACTTCCTACACATGTCATAGGTCAGCATAGTTTGCCAGGGGGCTCTGCTCCATACAGTCACTCAGGGGCCCCAGCTCCTTCCATTGTATAACCCCATCATCATCTAGGGTCTTGTTCTCTGTATGGAGTTTGAAGATGGGGAAGAGAAAATAGGAAACTCTCATGGGACATTTTTAGGAACCAGACCTAGAAGTAATGTGCATCATTTCCATCCTCGTTGTATTAGGAGGAGCTCAGTCACATGGGCTTCATGTAAAGGGAGGCTGAGAGGTGGAGTCTAGCCATGCGCAGGAGGAAAGGAAACTTCCTTGTCACATTTGGAATATTGCAATGTTTTCCAAACTAAATGGTCTCTTACTCTACTGTCTGGTCACACTATCACAAGAGGTATCTAAAATGTGTCTTCTTGTTGTTGTCCAGTGATTGTAGTAATTGCCCTCTGCTTATAAAAGAAAGCCCAAATTACGTAGGATGGCATATGGAAGCCTTCCTGCTCTTGCCCTTCTCCAGGACCTTCCCCTACACCTGGTGCTCCATCGCCTCCTAATCTCTTGTGTGTTCCCGAACACACAAGACTGCTTTTTGCACTTCCAGCATTTGTACAGGCTGCTTCCTTTCTTTGAATTGGACTAGTTATTGGTTGAGAAAACTCATGTTTTGGTTGGATGTGTCAGCAGATGAATATATTAATGGGACTTGGTTTATTGGTTGAAGAGCTAGAGTTGCTGAATGGAAACAGGTTCATTTACTTATTACCACTGATGAACCTACCACTTAAAGCAAGAAGATGTGAAAAAAATGCAGTCTCTCTTTCTCATCTGCTGGTCGAATACCCATCTATATCTTTTGAGATTCAAATAAGTTCCTCTGTGACACATTTTCCAGTGCTCCCTAAAGTAACCATGCATGCCTTTGTTCTTCCCCTTTGTCTGTAAAGAGCATAATACTCCTTAGGAGCATGACTGAGTCATCTTAAGAGTGTAGGAGTTGTTTTTTGGATTTGAATTTGAATCTCAACTCTACTACATGCTAGCTCTGTGAGCTTGAATGAGTTACTGAACATGTCTAAGTTTTTCTTTGCTGACATGAATAGAACTAAGTGTAATGCTTACTGTTAGGATCATTGTACTTGGAGCATAATAAACTCTCAATAAATTTAGGTCTTATATTGTTTTTGTTGTTTCATGTCTATCTCATGTTATAGATTCTATAGTGACGTCTAAGTGACTTACACTATATCTTCTGATTTATCTTTGATATATTCAAGCAGCAAGTCATATGGTTGGAAAATATTGTTGAATGAATGAATGAATGTTGTTGCTCCACAAAAAATATCTCTTTATATTTTAGGGAGAAAAAAAATCTTTCCATAGAACTCTTGGTAAAATAGCAGGTCTGTTCTTTATCCTGTGTTTGTCCCAACTTCCTTCTTTTCCTTTATTTTTTCTTCTTTCTGTGACTTTCTCCAGACTTCATTCCTTTAAAACACTTTTTCCACTATGTCCCTCTGTGTCTTTGTACTCACTGTGCCAGTCCCTGGAATTGCATTTGTCCATCTCTGGTAGAAAATTCTGCTCATCCTCAACTCAGTTATCTTTTTTTCTGGGACTTTTCTTGATTTCTATTTATCCCCTCCCCCAACTAAAAGTATCTTTTATTGCTTTAATTCTATGAAAAGTGAGAAAGTGTCAGTTGCTCAGTCGTGTCTGACTCTTTGTTATCCCATGGACAGTAGCCCACCAGGCTCCTCTGCCCACGGGATTTCCTAGCAAGAATACTAGAGTGGGTTGCCATTTCCTTCTCCAGGGGACCTTCCTGGCCCAGGGATCAAACCCAGGTCTTCCACATTGCAGGCAGATTCTTTACCATCTGAGCCACAAGGGAAGCCATGTTAATTTTATAGGTTTCACAAGTACAAAAGCAACCATGCTTTCAGCACGTACCATGTGGTAGGCAGTATGGTAAGAAGTTCTTGATCTCTCTGTCCTGTGACCCTTGTAACTTCCTATAGCTATTTGTGCTCTTATCTATTTCTCCTACTAGAATACAGTCTCCTTGAGGACAGGATTCAAGTGTATATGTATGTATTCATATTTAGTATATTTATAGCTAAATGAGAGACAAACGGAGAAGGCAATGGCACCCCACTCCAGTACTTTTGCCTAGAAAATCCCATGGATAGAGGAACCTGGTAGGCTGCAGTCCATGGGGTTGCGAAGAGTCAGACACGACTGAGCAACTTCACTTTCACTTTTCACTTTCATGCATTGGAGAAGGAAATGGCAACCCACTCCAGTGTTCTTGCCTGGAGAATCCCAGCGACGGGGGAGCCTGGTGGGCCCGTCTATGGGGTCGCACAGAGTCAGACACGACTGAAGCGACTTAGCAGCAGCAGCAGAGAGACAAAGCTACAGAAACAGCAAAATCATTTCTTCTTATTTACTGAGAATGGAGTTTATTCCTATATCAAGAGAACAACAAAGCAGAAAAGAATCTTAAGTAGTATTGGCCACAGGTTGAATAGCATTCTAGGCTGTGTTTGGACAATTATCAAGCAAGTGTTCAGGTTCAGTATAATCTTCTGATTCCATTCAGCTCCAGTCAGACCCTTAGGACTCTGTTTATACCAACACCACAACTTAAAGTGATGCTGTAGGAAGAAGAGATGGATGAATGGAGTTAGGATTATTCAACTAGAAGAATGAATGACTGCAGGAAGAAGATATCCAGAACCTACAAATGGACTTTCAGCACAGGGAGCTGTTAGCCATCAGCAGCAGAGTCAATTTAGACTAGAAGTAGTTTTCTTTCAAATGATCATATTTTGACTTATTGAGGAATCTTACTATGTAGATCTTAAGAAGTAGTACAAATATTAATCTTCCTGGAACTATTAGAGCATCTTCATACCTAGAAGCTGAAGAGTGTACTAGATAAGAATTGAGAACAAGTTATTTTTATTCCTCAATATTTTTTTTTTTATGAGAATGAGAACTAATATGTATTGAGCCAGGCAGGGGTCTATTGCTTTTACATGTATTGTCTCATTTAGTATTTACAATATCTATGTTCATGAAAATATTATAATCTCTATTTATAGGTTCCAAGAGGTCACATGAAATGTCACATATCAAATAGGCAAAGAGTGCCAGGGTCAAGATTTGAATTTGGGTTCTATCTGAATAGAGAGTTGCTGATCTTTGAGTGTATCTGTCTGTATTCACTTAGAGGGGTCTCTTTCAGCCTGAGAAGTGAGTTGAAATAAAAAAACAAAAAACAAAAAAAAGCATTTTTCAGGTGCCTTAACATAACAAAGATGGCCAGGTATGTGATAGCAAGACGAATTTAGACAGAGATACCTACAATTGCCTAATATAAAACTTCTGCTCCTTCAGCAGATCCCTCATCAAATCATCTTCCCTTTGTTTATTTCCTGTCATGACTAGAAGTAGACTCCTTGGGTTTGTCTCTTGGGTTACTATCCATGTGACTTTGGCCTTGATACTTCACCTCTTTGTAACTCAGTTTTCTCATTTGTAAATAGAGAGAGTATCCTCCAGAGTTGTGAGGATGAAAGAACCTAAAATGTTGAAATGGTGCTGGCAGATGGCAAATGCATCATAAACATTAGCTACTGACTTAAAAAAAAATTAGTTATAGTAAAATACAAATAACATACAATTTATCTTTATAATCATTTTGAGGTATAGTGGTCAATGACATTAAGTTCATTCACATTATTAGGCTACTGTCACCACCATCCATCCACAGAGCTGTTTTCATTTTGCAAAATAAACTCTGTACCCATTAAACAGCAGCTCCTCATCTCCCCACCCCAGCCCCTACCAACCACTCTTCTACTTTCTGTTTCCATGAGATTGACTATTCTAAGTATCTCATTTGCCTTTAGTTGTTGAATTTTTTTTTTTTTTAAAGATTTTTGTGACCTGGACCATTTTTAAAGTCTTTGTTGAATTTGTTACAATATTGCTTTTGTTTTATGGTGTTCACTCTTTGGCCACGAGGCATGTGGGATCTTTGCTCCCTGACCATGGATCAAACCTGCACCCCTCTGCGCTGGAAGGTGAATCTTAACCACTGGACCACAGGAAAGTCCCCTTAACTATTGATTTTTCAAGAATTGGAAGACCTGAGCACCACCTTGGCTCCTCTACTTCCTGGCTATGTGTTCTTGGAAAATAAACTTTCCTTCAGGTACTAAAGTCCTTCTCTGTTGATCCTGAAAACTGAAGATGATGTGAAGCCTGGAAATACTTTGTATTCTCCCCAGAGTTAGTTTTTTTAAATATATATAACAGGTTAAAATGTGCTTACATATTCATTCATTTATTTCTCTGTCCTTCAAAACCTTCATTTATTTGATTCATTTACTGAGTTGCAGCTGTGTGCCAGTCTCTGTGCTAAGTCCAAGGGGAGCTGCACAGATGAAACAGGCACAGTCTTTGCTCTCAAGGGCCACATAAATGTTAGGAGGCAGAAGCTGTGGTGGATGCTGAAAGCCATTTTCTTGGTCCAGTGACAATTCAAAGAGGAGATAAACTTTTCACAAGGAGGCTCTTCAGCTGTGAAATACAGTGCTGGAAGGAGTAGGGTGGTGGGCTCCAAAGACCCGTGGTCCCGAGCTTCACTGTTATCTGGCCCTCTCTATTCCCCTCTCTACTCCTTAGCATGTGCTGAGGGAATGGTTTTCTAGAATTCAGATGCTGGGATCTCTGGTACAGGATCCTTTCTTCCATCACTGCTTTCATCTGTTTCCATTAATAGGGTTCTGAAGGAATAAAAGGAAAAATGTCCCCTTGCTTCATAAAGTTTCCTGTTAGAGGTGTCATCTTGTATAGAGTTGCTAATCTTTATGCATCTCGGTTTCTTCTTCTGTAAAATGGAGATGAGAACAGTATTTACCTTAAGGGCATTCTTGGAAGGACTAAATGTGTTTACAATCATAGTAAGTGCTCAGTGAGTACTGCGTGTGTGCTGTCTCTTCAGTCGTGTCCGACTCTTTACCGCCCATGGACTGTAGGCCGCCAGTCTCCTCTGTCCATGGGATTCTCCAGGCAAGAATACTGGAGTGGGTTGCCATTTCCTTCTCCAGGAAATCTTCCCGACCCAGGGATCAAACCTGCATTTCTTTTGTCTCCCGCACTGGCAGGCGGCTTCTTTACCACTCGTGCCACCTGGGACGCTAATGTTGTTCTGATCATTGTTATGTGGAAAATCCTGGACAGGAACATTTTTCAGTTTCTTCCACTGATGACCTGGGTCCTGCAGTGTCCTCCCTGTGTCCTATATTTTTGTTTGATTTCCTGCCTCGGGATTCTTGATTTCCTTCTCATGTGTCACAGCTCTCAGTTCTTACACTCTTGCCCCTCGGTGCCCCTCTTCTGTATACCCTGGAATGGGGAGTCTGAGAGCCTACCTGTGCATGGATGTCACACATGTGCCCTTCCCTCAGCCTGGGCAGGAAGTCCTTTTTCCTTTCCTCCCCATTCCACAGTCTCATCAGCTGGAACACAGTCCTCAGCCTCAGAACAGTCAACTTGCTCAGTAAGTGAACTGATTACACTCGCTGAGCTTCTCTTTTGTTCTCCGATCTTGCTGATTTGCTATTTATAGCATTTCCAAAGATGTTTGCCAGCAGTGTCCCTTCTAATCCAGCCTCCGAGATATGACATTGAGGGGGAAAACAGCTATAACAAAGCAGTAGGGGCTGCTGTCCCCTCATCACTTGTAGGGCAGTTAGTGCTATACTTTATTCATTTATTTAGCTTGGTATTTTCCCAACAAAGAGGCAATAGATGGTAATCAGGGTCTTTAGGGTTGGAGTGACTTGTGAAAGAAGGAGAAAGAGAGAAAGAAAGAAAGAGGGAGGGAAGGAAGGAAAGGAAGGAGGGAGGAAGGAGAGAAAGAGGGAAAAAAAGGAGAGAAGAAAAAAGCCAAAGGGAAAGAGAGAGTAAGAGAGAGAGAAAGGACAGTAGAAGAACACCCAGAAGCGTGTCTGGCTGACTGTGAGCCAGGAAATGAGCCTGTCTGACGTCACAGATTAGCGCAGGCGTGATGAGCTGGACAGAGTGCCCAGATGGGCAGGTGAGTTGGTGCACTGCATGGCAGCAGGTATAGTCAGGTGTCAGGAGCAGCTCAGCAGCCTCTTGAGGTGTGGAGTGGATGTGGTGTGATCAGTCAGGGGTTTCTCTCTCTCCTTGGCCTAGCAGAAAAATGATGGGGTTGTCTTTCTTTTATCCAGCATAAGTTAGGATGGAAAGATGACTGAAGTTAAGAGTCCTTCACGCTCAGTTCACATTGTAGATCCTGTGGTTCTCTGTAGGTGCCTGAACATCTTGTGGGCAGCTCAAAAGTGCCCTGTCCCAGGCACCCCAACTCAAGAATAGCTGGCCAGGGTCCCAGAGGGCAAAGCCAATGCAAAAGCTTATATCCTACCACTTTACAGGGAACTAGATGCCCAGAGAAGTACCAGGAGGGCAAAGGGAGCAAGAAAAGGGAGTAATCCCAGTGCAAGTATGTGATTGAACTGGCTGCCATTTCATGGCAAGTGAAACTAAGTTCTCACAAGATGGTCTCCCAAGAGCCTATGGAACCACTGTATCAGGATGGTCAGAGCAGGGGAAGGAATGAGGAGACTTCTTCCACTGTCTCCCATTCCCATGGCTAGAGGCTCTCCATGGAGCATGAATTCCTCTGCACTTCTGGACTGAAAATTCCAGGTGCCAGGTGGATCTTGTGACCTTTTATACCTCAGACATGGCAGTGAAGAGGAGAGCTGAAGGCCCAGGCCATTGGCGTATCCCAGATGTTGTCAATCACACTCATGGGAGGTCAGGAGGGACCTGGGAGATCTGGTGGATGCAGGAATGGCTGGGGTCAACCAGGTGGTTGAAGGCCCCAGAGAGAGGCAAAGCCAAGTGCATCTCTACTAGTGCATACAAGGTGTCTGATACACACCCTAAATGACATTGATCAGGTGATCTGGGGATCATACTTTGAGAAGCCTTGTCTTAAACCAAGTGACCATTTAACTCCTCTATATGTTAATTTCTTCACTTAAAACAAAGAAGAGCGGGACAACCCACTTTCCTGAAGATAAAACTAAAGGAACCTCAAGAAAAACAATTGAAATGACAACAGTCTGTATGAATCTGCCCCACTATTATGTACTGGAGCAACCTCAGTTTGGGAATATAAATATCATTTTCCTCTCTTTCAGTAACCCACGGAGTGCAATGTGCATATAGTTGATACACTTGGACATTGTAATTAAGCAAATATGATAAAGCTGAATTTTGTAGAAAGCAAGCAAGCAATTCATTCAATATTTAACAAACTTTAATGATTAATTTTGTGCTAAAATGCTGGGAGGTGCAAAGGCAAATAAAATAGTGCTCCATAGACACGTAAAAAAAGCAACGAGCAATTTGGGAATTGTACTTCTGTTTATCCTTCTAATTATAAGGCTAATTAAACCCTGATTAGTGGTCCTAGTGTATAAATACTTTTGCTGTGCTTGGATCCCTTGTGGAACATTCAAGACCCATGAAATTCAGGTATACAAGCAAAGTTCCATTTACTGAAGGCTTTGTTACCTACAGCTTTGGTCATACACCTGTACATAGGGAAAACAAAATAAGTGCGTTAAC
Organism: Bubalus bubalis; assembly: GCF_019923935.1. NCBI lineage: Eukaryota > Metazoa > Chordata > Mammalia > Artiodactyla > Bovidae > Bubalus > Bubalus bubalis. The sequence goes on from NC_059162.1 coordinate 87,601,540, forward strand.
ACCTTTCCTAGTCTTTGAGGGTGACAGGTATACATGACCATCACCTTCAATGTTTAACATGTTGATTACATAACTGAATAAATTCCAGGTTGTTAAGATGCCATGGCTGATTGTTTATTTTTGGACTGTGACATTTCCACTAGAGAGTCTGTTCTATATTTGGGTAACTGAGTCTTCCAGTATTCACTTTTTATGCATCAAATCCTAGCTTCATGTTGTACACTCATGGGATCTTAGCACTAGACAAACCTTTGGGGTCATCTGGTTTTGCTCCTATTCAAAGTAGAAATGTGCTGTGTTTGATGAATGTTCAGTTTCCTCGTAAATGTTTGAAGTGTTGAGAAACTCAGTACATGGAGACTCAGCTCCATGTGTTTGGGGAGAATTGTCATTAATGGAGAGTTTTTTGTAAGTTTTACACATTGATCCAAAGTGGAGCCTCTGGATCAACAAGTCATATACTGAGTCCATTCTCTAGCAATTTTTTTTCTGTAAGAAGACAAATAAAAAGTATTTTAGGGTTTTAAGGCCACCTACATATGGTCTTTGTTACATATTCTTTGTTTTCTTTTTCTTTTTAAAGAATTGTATTGGACTATAGTTGATTTACAGTGTTCCATTATTTTCAGGTGTGCAACAAAGTTAATTAGTTATATATATATATATATATATATATATATATATATATATACATATATAACATTCTCTTTTAGATTCTTTTCCTATTTAGGTCATTACAGAGTATTGAGTATTCCCTGTGCTTTAAAGTAGGTCCTTATTAGTTATCTGTTTTATGTATCAGATCAGATCAGATCAGTCACTCAGTCGTGTCCGACTCTTTGTGACCCCATGAATCACAGCATGCCAGGCCTCCCTGTCCGTCACCAACTCCCGGAGTTCACTCAGACTCACATCCATCGAGTCAGTGATGCCATCCAGCCATCTCATCCTCTGTCGTCCCCTTCTTCTCCTGCCCCCAATCCCTCCCAGCATCAGTGTCTTTTCCAATGAGTCAACTCTTCGCATGAGGTGCCCAAAGTACTGGAGTTTCAGCTTTAGCATCATTCCTTCCAAAGAAATCCCGGGGCTGATCTCCTTTAGAATGGACTGGTTGGATCTCCTTGCAGTCCAAGGGACTCTCAAGAGTCTTCTCCAACACCACAGTTCAAAAACATCAATTCCTCGGTGCTCAGCCTTCTTCACAGTCCAACTCTCACATCCATACATGACCACAGGAAAAACCATAGCCTTGACTAGACGAACCTTTGTTGGCGAAGTAATGTCTCTGCTTTTGAATATGCTATCTAGGTTGGTCATAACTTTCCTTCCAAGGAGTAAGTGTCTTTTAATTTCATGGCTGCAGTCACCATCTGCAGTGATTTTGGAGCCCAGAAAAATAAAGTCTGACACTGTTTCCACTGTTTCCCCATCTATTTCCCATGAAGTGGTGGGACCGGATGCCGTGATCTTCGTTTTCTGAATGTTGAGCTTTAAGCCTACTTTTTCACTCTCTACTTTCACCTTCATCAAGAGGCTTTTTAGTTCCCCTTCACTTTTTGCCATCAGGGTGGTGTCATCTGCATATCTGAGGTGATTGATATTTCTCCCGGCAATCTTGATTCCAGCTTGTGTTTCTTCCAGTCCAGCGTTTCTCATGATGTACTCTGCATAGAAGTTAAATAAACAGGGTGACAATATACAGCCTTGACATACTCCTTTTCCTATTTGGAACCAGTCTGTTGTTCCATGTCCAGTTCTAACTGTTGCTTCCTGAGCTGCATACAAATTTCTCAAGAGGCAGATCAGGTGGTCTGGTATTCCCATCTCTTTCAGAATTTTCCACAGTTATTGTGATCCACACAGTCAAAGGCTTTGGCATAGTCAATAAAGCAGAAATAGATGTTTTTCTGGAACTCTCTTGCTTTTTCCATGATCCAGCGGATGTTGGCAATTTGATCTCTGGTTCCTCTGCCTTTTCTAAAACCAGCTTGAACATCAGGAAGTTCACGGTTCACATATTGCTGAAGCCGGGCTTGGAGAATTTTGAGCATTACTTTACTAGTGTGTGAGATGAGTGCAATTGTGTGGTAGTTTGAGCATTCTTTGGCATTGCCTCTTTGGGATTGGAATGAAAACTGACCTTTCCCAGTCCTGTGGCCACTGCTGAGTTTTCCAAATTTGCTGGCATATTGAGTGCAGCACTTTCACAGCATCATCTTTCAGGATTTGGAATAGCTCAACTGGAATTCCATCACCTCCACTAGCTTTGTTCGTAGTGATGGTTTCTAAGGCCCACTTGACTTCACATTCCAGGATGTCTGGCTCTAGGTCAGCTATCACACAATCATGATTATCTGGGTCGTGAAGATCTTTTTTTGTACAGTTCTTCTGTGTATTCTTGCCATCTCTTCTTAATATCTTCTGCTTCTGTTAGGTCCATACCATTTCTGTCCTTTATTGAGCTGATCTTTGCATGAAATGTTCCTTTGGTATCTCTGATTTTCTTGAAGAGATCTCTAGTCTTTCCCGTTCTGTTGTTTTCCTCTATGTCTTTGCATTGATCACTGAAGAAAGCTTTCTCATCTCTTCTTGCTATTCTTTGGAACTCTGCATTCAGATATTTATATCTTTCCTTTTCTCCTTTGCTTTTTGCTTCTCTTCTTTTCACAGCTATTTGTAAGGCCTCCCCAGAAAGCCATTTTGCTTTTTTTGCATTTCTTTTCCATGGGGATGGTCTTGATCCCTGTCTCCTGTACAATGTCAAGAACAATGTATACATGTCAATCCTTATTACTCCCAATGTGTCCCCCCACTTCCTCCCTGGTATAGCAGTTTGTTTTCTATACTTGAGACTCTGTTTTGTAAATAAGTTCATTTGTACCATTTCTTAGATTCCACATATAAGTGATATCATATGATATTTGTCTTCCTCTGTCTTATTTATTTCACACAGCCTGACAGTCCCTAAGTCCATCTATGTTGCTGCAAATGGCATAATTTCATTCTTTTTGTGACCGTAATATGCCATTGTATATATGTACCACATGTTCTCTATCAATGGACATTTAGATTGTTTCCATGTCTTGGCTACTGTAAAGAGGGCGGCAAGGAAGATTGGGGTGCCCAGGAGTAGATCATATAGCAATTCTGTGTTTAGTTTATGAAGTTACCTCCATATGGTACTCCCTAATGGTTTTACAAATTTACATTCTCACCAACAGTATAGGAAGTTTCCCTTTTCTCCACACCTTCTTCAGCATTTATTTTGTTGTATATTTTTTGATGATGGTCATTCTGACCTCAATACCTCATTGTTGTTTTGATTTGCATTTGTTTGTTTGACTTTACAAACTTTAAAAGTGTAAAAAAACATTCTTATATCACGGGTCATTTAAAAACAGCTGGATTTGGCCTGTGAGCCCATGATCTGTTTGCTTAATACACATAAATACATGTATGTATACATATATATACACAAACAATAATACATTTGTATTATTATTGTTGTTGTTGTTGTTGTTCAGATGCTAAGATGTGTCCAACACTTTGAGACCCCATGGACTGTAGCATGCCAGCCTCCTCTGTCCTCCACTATCTCCCAGAGTTTGCTCAAATTTATGTCCATTGAGTTGGTAATGCTATCTAACCATCCCATTCTCTGCCTTTAATCTTTCCAGGATCAGGGTCTTTTCCAATGAGCCAGCTCTTTGCATCAGGTGGCCAAAGTATTAGAGCTTTAGCTTCAGCAACAGTATATATATATATATATATATATATATTTACATATGTAGAGATGTGTGTATATGTGCGTGTGTGTGTGTGTGTGTGTGCTAAGTCGCTTCAGTAGTGTTTGACTCCGTGCAACACTATGGACCATAGCCCGCCAGGCTCCTCTGTCCATGGGATTTTCCAGGCAAGAATACCAAAGTGGGTTGCCATGTCCTACTTAGGGGATCTTCCTGACCCATGGATCGAGCCTACATCTCTTAGATCTTCTGCATTGGCAGGCAGGTTCTTTACCACTTGCACAACCTGGGAAGCCCTGTGTATATGTGTATAGTATATATTTAATAAATGTATAAAAATATAAAATACAGTTATCTACACACATATACGTTATGTGTAGCAGAATGTTTCTGGGTGTTTGGGAGTCAGATTACAGTGGGTTACTCTTACATTATCACCACCTACTGCATTTCGGAGGCAAGACAATTTACCTAATCTCTTTGAACATCTTTAAAAATCTATAAGACTGAGATGTGTATGTTGCAGCAGATTGCAATATTGAATTTAGTTATTCACTCTTTCACATCTTTTGCCATGTAACTCCGTGGTGATCGCTCACTCTGACCTGGGATGTTAGCAAATGTGATACAAGCAGAGACTTCGGTAATGCTAGTGTATGTCCACTCACCCTCTTGCTCATCTACCATGGTCAAGAAAACATGTTTGAATTAGCCAGGTTAAAGATGAGAGACATGAAGACAAACTGCCAGCTAAGTTGCCCCAGCCAGAGCCAGCCTAGATTATCAAAAACCCAGTTAATTCTCAAATATATAAAGACATCCAGGCTAAATCAGAACCACCTACATGACCCTCAAACTAAATAATTTACTGAGCTATATAAGGTGGTTTGTTATTTCACATTCTTGCAGAAATAGAGGATTGATACAAATGCTTACTCATAGAACTGCTCTGAGAATTAAATCACAACTCCCTTCACCTTGATTAATGAAATGTGTTCATCTTTTAAAAGACAGTGAAAAGTTTTACGTTTTTACCGTTTTTCTCACTCAGAGTTTACAAGATACTTTAATTTCTATTTACTCCTTTAATGCTTATCACAATTGTTATCTCCAGGCTTCTTGGTTGCACATAACATAATCCACTCCAACTGAGTTAAGTGGAAAGGATTTATTAAAGAATATTATATAGCTCTCATAGCTCATAAAGAGGCAGATAACAAGACTTGGATGTTACACTGGCAAAACACCATGGGCAGAAAAAGTCACTCTGTTGTCTCAAGAGAAAATCTATTGCCCTTGGTGCCTGCCCTTTAACATCTTTGTCACTCAGTCCTGAAATCAGAAATTTGAAACTGGCTGCTCCAGAAGAACGAGACCTCTCTGCCACTTGGATTGTCGGAAGATTTGCTCACCTTGTGTGGCCACTTCTTTACGTCACCTTTTGTATAAACGTCTTGGGTGGCTGTGTATAAATGAAGGAAATTATGTCACATGACTGTACCCTTCCTAGAAGAGAGTTCCGGAAATGTGATTTTGCTGGTAGAACAGAATACAAGTTAGAAGGGGGTTAAATGGGTGCTGAGTGAAATACATCACAGTCTCAGCCACACAAACTCTGGGATCAACAGCTCTGTTCATACTTCACAGATGAGCAACCTGAGGTTCAGAGAAACTCAATGACTTGCCCACAGTCTTATAAATGTTGAAGGACAACAGCATCCAAACACAAGTCTTCACATACCGAGGACCCTGTTTATTCTGTAACACAACAGCCTTCCGCATCGGTTGCAGGGTGGCCCAACGTAGGTGCAGGTAGTGCTGCTGGCTGGGGGCGTGAGGGGTGAGCGGCCTTGGTCTGAGCTTTTTGGAGGTTGCTGAAGTTCCAGCATGAAGCCACCTTGCCAGAAGTATTGGTAGAATGAAGTCATACATCAGAGATTCAAAATTTTCCAAAAAAGCTGTGGTAGGCCTCAGGAACCAGCATGAGACAAAACCTTATAGCCAGGCCTGCTGTCCAGTTAGAAAAGCATTCCAGGCTCTGAATTGTCAGGCTCCCTAAGGCTTCAGGCTAGAAAGATTCAGTCTGGGTGACTGCCGCATGATACGGCAGCAGGATGCTTGCCCAGCATGCATTTACATTTGCTGCAGGCCCTAGAGATATGTCAGGAAAATACTACTCAGGGCCCCATTTATGTGTATATTTCCTCCGCACATAACTGAAAACCACAGATTCCTGCAGATAATGACTCCACATCCGTGGCGCTTTATCCATCCTTCTCTTCTTATGATTGTCTCTCATTTATCATACCCATGGGATGGGTTAGCTTTGATATTGATGAGTTGGACCCGGAGTGGAATATGCTGATTAAATAGTAACTCTTATCAAACCAGCAGTGGTTCTCCTACATTATATCTAGGGAATAGAAAAGATAACTGAGTTTTTCTCAGAGTATGGAATAAGAGCATTCATCCAGCTGAGAAGGCAATAAGGAGCCTCTCCCATTCCTCAGTATAACAGACTGATTTGGGTGCGATCTCCTCTTCTTGGTATTAAGCATGACCAGGCTCTTGGACTGTTCCCATAGACACAGACTCAGTCATATTATTCTTCTTCTATGTGTCCCCATGCCTGAGCTTTTAAGAACTCAACCCGTGTAGCCTTCAGAGAGGCAAAATGCATTCTGAATTAGAGTAAAAGGCTTTTCATTTATTCTTTGAGATCTATTATGCATAATAACAAAAGACAACTTTGACTTATTTCTAAATGTCAGCTAGCAAAACATCTGCTAACCAGAGAAAACATGGCCTTCCCCAGAACAAGAGTTCACCTCAGCGCCTGCTGTGAACAACTACTTATTTCTTTGAATTCATGCTCCAGCCAATTGGAATGAACATGAAATTGAATTAAAGGATAGAGCATTGTTTTTAGCTGATGTTACTGTGTTTCAAGCAGTTTATACCAAGTAGTTTTTACACGTGTTTGGATAGTGGACTTGGAGACTAGGAAACCCTCATTTTTCCATTTTATTTGTTGTTATTATCATTCAAAATAAGAGACATGAATAGGATGTAGAGTGTGTGGTTAATCCAGAATTCAAGGGCCTAGGGTTCTAGTCCCAATTGTTAGGAGTGCTTTTCCACATAATATTTAGTCTAATCAATTCCAGTTTAGTTTATGCAGAAAAAGAACACGTGAACATTTTAAAAAATTCTTTATTTCTAATAAAACTGATGACTGGTGAATGATATAAACAGTGGTTTATATCTATAAGCAAGTAGATTTCTTAATACCAGATTAAAGAATAAGAAAGACTTTCTCTCTCTAATCTCAGGCAGTAATGAATCAGGGCAGGTCTCCCCTACTCCCATAGGAGTGAAGAGGAGCCCTATAAAGCATGTAGAGTGGGTTTATAATGGTAGAGCAAACTGAAAGCTAGTAGCTTTGCCGCTAGAGGAGACTGGATTGATTTGGAGCGGTATGTATACCCAGTGGCATTGTTAAAAACAATAGCAATCTCAGTGGCAAACACTTGGAAAGCCAATTGGCAAATACTTGCAAATATTGGGACAAGACATGTCAACAGATTATATCAGAAATGTAACAAAGAGATCCAGAGAATGAGATAGCTATACTGGACTCTGATAAGCTGCCACATTCCCTGTTGGTCTGGAAAGCTACACATATGTGCAAGGCTGCGTGCGTACTCAGGAGGCACCAGAGGGCCCTTACTAACTACTCATCTATAGCTGAAGATGAGGCCTAGTGAACTCATAGAGGAGATGCAAGAAAGCCCATCAGAAAGTAAACTGGGCAGTTTTAAAGTGCTTGAACTTTAATATGTTCTTCAACCCACCTACAGTTTCATCAGAAAAGGGCAGATATCTTACTAAACCAAGGTATTTGAGCACTACTTCTGACCCATCATTGGGTGCCTGCTAAGCTAGGGCAAACCCTAGGAAGCCAGGGTTAAAATAAAAACAGGAATTAAAAAAAAAAAAAACACCTGAGCATAAACATTAACAGTTGCACATTTGAGGGGACACATTCTATAGGATTAGTCCAGCAAAGTCATTAAGCAAATAAATAACAACAAAAACCCTGAAAACAAACAAAAAAACCTCTGGGAATCAAAAAACCCAGAATTCCTTCAATGTATTATCTTAAATGTAGATTTTCAGCAAAAAATGTAGCATGTACAGATATAGCAAATTATGATGCATGTGTAGGAAAAAAATAGTCAATAGAAACTATCTCTGAGGGGCCCAGGTTTGGACTTAATAGAAAATGACTTCAAAGCAGCTTCATAATATGTTATATTAAAAAGAAATCACATTGTAAAATACAAGGAATATACGCTGACAATGACTCATTAAGTAGAGAATAAAGATATAGAAATTATAAAAAAGAACCCAAAGGAAATTCTAGAGTTGAAAAGTTCAATAATTGAAATGGAAAATGCTCAAGAGCAAATTCAAGATGTCAGAAGAAAGAATTGGTGAACATTAATATCTGTAACTAGCATTTATCCAATTTGAGGAATAGAAAGAAAAAATAATGAAAAACGTATGAACAATTTCAGAGATACGTGGATTACCATGAAGCATGTCAACATATATTTAATGGGAACCCCAGGAGGAGATGAGAGAGATAAAGAGGAGGAAGAAAATATTTAAATAATTAATGGCCCCAAACTTCCCAAATTTAATTAAAAATTTAATCTGCACATCCAGGAACGTCAATAAACTATAAGACAAACACAAAGAAACCTTTGACTAGAAGCATGATGTCAAAGGATTAAAAGTCAAACATAAAGAGATAATCCTAATAGCAGCAAAAGTAAAATAACTCATTGCATACACAGAAACCAAAATAAGATTAATAGCAAACTCATTAGAAACAATAGAGGCCAGAAGGCAGTATGATGACATCAAAATGCTGAAAGATAAAAACCTGTAAACCAAGAATTCTATATCCAACAAAACTGTTTTTCACAAATGAATGTGAAATAAAGATATTCTCAGATAAAAAAGATTGAGAGAGTTTGTTGCCAGCAGACTTGCCTTCTAAGCATCAGTAAAGAAAGTTTTGGGACTGGAAGGAAATGACACCAGATGATAGTTTGAATTCACATGAATAGACAGCATTTGTAATTATGTAGGTAAATACAAATGAGAGTAAATATGTATATTGTTTTCTTTTGACTGACTGAAAAAGCAATCACATCAAACAATAATTATAAAACTGTATTTGGGGGCATATTGTCCCTTGGACTGCAAGGAGATCCAACCAGTCCATTCTGAAGGAGATAAGCCCTGGGATTTCTTTGGAAGGAATGATGCTAAAGCTGAAACTCCAGTACTTTGGCCACCTCATGCGAAGAGTTGACTCATTGGAAAAGACTCTGATGCTGGGAGGGATTGGGGGCAGGAGGAGAAGGGGACGACAGAGGATGAGACGGCTGGATGGCATCACTGACTTCGATGGACGTGAGTCTGAGTGAACTTAGGGAGTTGGTGATGGACAGGGAGGCCTGGCGTACTGCGATTCATGGGGGTTGCAAAGAGTCGCACACGACTGAGCAACTGAACTGAACTGAACCTATAATAATGTAACATATGACTATAATAGAATAAAGGTGAAGAAAGCAAATAGATATTGGAACAAAGTTTCTACATGTTATTGGAATTAAGTTAGTATTAATCTGAAGTATATTCTAATTGATTAGGAAGCATATTAGAATCCTGGGAAAAACCACTAAGAAAATAACTCAAAGAATGGTGTGGAAAAATCCAACAAGGAAGTAAAATGGTACACTAGAAAATATCTATTTTACTCCAGAGAAGGTAGTATAAGAGGAACACAAAAGTCTTGAGACATATGGAAAACAACTTTCAAAATACAGATGTAAATCTAACCATATTAATATTACATTAAATGTAAATATCACATTAATTATAAATAGAACTTGTATTAGATGTGAATATCTCTCCTATTAAAAGCAGATCACCGGACTAGATAATAAAACGATCCAACTATATGCTTTCTATAAGATGTACTCTTTAGATTTAAAGAGTCAAATAGGTTGAAAGTAAAAGGATGGAAAAAGATATACCATGCATATAATCAAAAGAGAGCTAGAGTATTATATTACTATCAAACAAAATAGATTTTAAGACAAAATGTGTTACTGGGGACAATTCCTCAGGATGCTATGAAACAGTTGTAAACGTTAACTACAGAGTCCCAAAATATAGAAAGAAAAAAAAATGGAAATAATTAAAAAGAGAAATAAGCAATTCAATAATAACAGTTGATGTCAATATTCCACTCTCAGTGACTGATATAAAACTAGACACAAAATCAGCAAGTATATAGATGACTTTAACAGTATTATCAACCATTTTGACCTAAGTGAAAATTACAGAACACTCCACTCCACAGTGGCAGAATTCATATTCTTTCAGGCACACATATAACATTGTCCAGGACAGACAGAAGCTAGACCATAAAGCGGACCTTAGCAAATTTAAAAGAATTGAAGCCATTCAAAATACATTCTCCAACCGAAACCGTATTAAGTTAAAAATCAACAACTGAAAGAAATTTGGGAAATACAAATATTTGGAAACTAGGAATACAATTATAAATAAACTGTGAGTCAAAATAAAAAAAACACAGTAAATTAGAAAATCTTTTGTACTGAATGAAAATGAAAACAAAACATGCCAAACTTTACAGGTTACGGCTAACACAGTACTTGGAGGAAAATTTATAGCTTTCAATGACTATGTTAGAAGAACAGGAGTCTGAGTGGAGCGAGCGAGCTGAGTGGTTGTGTGATTGTGTCCTGGAGACCGGTAGGGCTTGTAGCATGGCTGACCGACTGACTGAGGAGCAGATTGCAGAATTCAAAGGTTTTTCACTATTTGACAAGGATGGTGATGGAACCATAACAACCAAGGAATTGGGAACTGTAATGAGGTCTCTTGGGCAGAATCGCACAGAAGCAGAGTTACAGGACATGATTAATGAAGTAGATGCTGAGGGTAATGGCACAATTGACTTCCCGGAATTTCTGACAATGATAGCAAGAAAAATGAAAGATACAGACAGTGAAGAAGAAACGAGAGAAGCATTCCGTGTGTTTGATAAGGATGGTAATGGCTGTATTAGTGCAGCAGAGCTCCGCCATGTGATGACAAACCTTGGAGAGAAGTTAACAGATGAAGAGGTGGATGAAATGATCAGGGAAGCAGATATTGATGGTGATGGCCAAGTAAACTATGAAGAGTTTGTACAAATGATGACAGCAAAGTGAAGACATTGCACAGACTGTGTTAAATGTCTTGTACAAAATTGTTTATTTGCCTTTTCTTTGTTTGTAACTTATCTGTAAAAGGTTTCCCCCTACTGTCAAAAAAAAATAGGCATGTATAGTAATTAGGACTTCATTCCTCCATGTTTTCTTCCCTTATCTTACTGTCATTGTCCGGAAACATTATTTTAGAAAATTGATCAAGTAACATGTTGCATGTGGCTTACTCTGGATATATCTAAGCCCTTCTGCACATCTAAACTTAGATGGAATTGGTCAAATGAGGGAACATCTGGGTTATGCCTTTTTTTTTTTTTTTGAGTAGTTTTCTTTAGGAACTGGCAGCATGTTGTTGTTGAAGTGTGGAGTTGTAACTCTGCGTGGACTACGGACAAGCAACAATATGTACTTAAAAGTTGCACGATTGCAAAACGGGTGTTTTATCCAGGTACTCGTACACTATTTTTTTGTACTGCTGGTCCTATACCAGAAACATTTTCTTTTATTGTTAACCTGCTTTTTAAACTTTGTTTTAGCCACTTGAAGAAAATCTGCTTATGGCACAATTTGCCTCAAATCCATTCCAAGTTGTATATTTGTTTTCCAATAAAAAAATTACAATTTACCCCCCCAAAAAAAGAAGAAGAACAGAAAGATTTCAAATCAGTTACCTAAGTTTCCACTTTAAAAAATAAGACCAAACTAAACCCAAAGCAAGCAGAAGGCTGACAATGAAAAAGTATAGTGGAAAAAAAATGAGAAAGAAACAAAAAATCAATGGAAAACAGAAAGCAAGAGATAATAGACAAAACTAAAAATATAATAAAAATACTGACAAAATTTACAAACATTTTGCTAGACTGATAAAGAAAAAAGAGAGAGAAAGCACAAATGACCAATATCAATCAATGTAGCATTTCTGTCATACTCAGTTCAGGTTGCTGTAACAAAATATCATAGATTAGGTGGCTTGTAAATAACAGAAATTTATTTCTCACAGTCCTAGAGGCTAGGAAGCCCAAGATCAAGTGTGAGCGTTTTCCTGTGAGGGCCTACTTCCTGTTCCATCTTCTAGCTGGGTCCTCACATGACAGAAGGGGCTAGGGAGTCTTTGGGATCTCTTTTGTGTGCTCAGTTACTCAGTTGTGTCCAACTCTTTGTGATCCAATGGACTGTAGTCTACCAGGCTCCTCTGTACATGGGATTTTCCAGGCAAGAAAACTGAAGTGAGTTGCCATTTCCTCCTCCAGGGGATCTTCCTGACCCAGAGATTGAACCTGAGTCTCCTGCATCTCCTTCATTGGCAGGTGGATTCTTTACCACTGAGCCACCTGGGAAGCCCTGGGATATCTTTTACAAAGGCAGAAAGTCCATTCATGAAAACTCTAGCTTTATAACCTAATCACTTCCCAAAGGCTCCACTCCCAATCATCATTACATTGGGGGTTAGATTTCAACATATGAATTTTAGGGGGCACAAACATTCAGTCTATAGCAATTATTAATGACCTTACATAAATTAAAATATTTGTAAGGGAATTCTATGAACAACTTCATGCCAACAAATAAGGCAACTTAGATAAAATGGACAAATTCCCAGAAAGACATAAATTAACAAAACCAATTCAAAGAGAGTTTGAAAATGTGAATAGACTTATAGCAAGTAGAGAAGCTGAATGAATAATTTAAAACTTTCCCATAAAGAAAACCCAGGGCCCAGATGACTTTACTGGAGAGTTCTAACAAACTTTTAAAGAACTAACGCTAATCATTTGCAAACTCTTCCAAAATATAAAAGAGGAAGGACCACTTCCCAACTTATTCTAAGAGGCTAGTATTAACCTGATATCAAAGCCAAACAAGGTATCACAAGAAAGTTAAACTACAGATCAATACTCTTCATGAATATAGATGCAAAAATCCTCAAGAAAATGTTAGGAAGTTGAATTCACAACCATATAAACAGAAGATTTTATGCCACAACCAAGTAGAATTTATTACAGGAATGCAAGCTAAATTTAACATCCCCAAACTAATATAATATACTGTATTAATAAAACATAAAAACTGTATTATCTTGTGTGTACATGTGTGTTATATGCTAAGTCACTTCAGTCGTGTCCAACTCTTTGCAACCCTATGGACTGTATGTAGCCTGCCAGTCTCCTCCATCCATGGAGATTCTCCAGCAAGAATACTGGAGTGAGTTGCCATGCCCTCCTCTCGGGGATCTTCCTGACCTGGGGATTTAACCTGGATCTCTTAAATCTCTGGCATTGGCAAGCAGATTCTTTATCACTAATGCCACCTGGGAAGCTATTTGAAAAAATTCAACATTCATGACAAAATCTCTCAATAAACTAGAAGCAGGAAGAATTTCTAACTGTGAATCATATCTATGAGAAACCTATAGCTTATGTGACACTTAATGATGAAAAAACAGAAAGTTTCCTCTGTTGATCAAGAAAAAGTCAGGAAATCTGGTCTCGCAGCTTCATTGTATTGGAGGTTCTAGACCAGATTGTGCAAGGGTTAAATTTGGTCTAGGTGCTGTTTATATGTGGCCCACCAGATAAGAATGATTTTTACATTTTTTTAGATGGCTGTAAAACAAACAAACATAATGTGATGGCTAATTTTGTATGTCAGCTTGGTGGAGTCAAGAGGTATCCAGTGAGTGAAAGTTGCTCAGTCGTGTCCAACTCTTTGTGACCCCATGGACTCACAGTCCATGTAGTTCTCCAGGTAAGAATACTAGAGTAGGTAGCCTTTACCTTCTCCAGGGGATCTTCCCAACCCAGGGATCGAACCCAGGTCTCCCGCATTGTGGGCAGATTCTTATACTAGCTGAGCCACAAGGGAAGCCCAAGAATACTGGAGTGGGTAGCCTATCCCTTCTCCAGCGGATCTTCCCGACCCAGGAATCAAACCGGGGTCTCCTGCATTGCAGGCAGATTCTTTACCAACTGAGCTATCAGGAAAGCCCAATATTTGAGGTATCCAGATATTTGGTTAAATTTTATTCTCTGGATATATCCTCAAAGATGTTTTTAGATGAGTTTAATATATAAATCAGTAGGCTGAATAAAGCAGATTGTCTTTCCCTGTGTGTGGGGGCCTCACCCAATGTGTTGAAGGCTAGATAGACAAAAGTGTTGAGTAAGGAGAATTCTTTCTCTCTACTTTACTATTTACAAGCTGGGACATAATTCTCCTGCCTTCAGACTGAGACTCACACTGGAGCTCACACCATCAGTTTTCCTGGTTCTCAGACCTTCAGACTTGGACTTAGAACTGCATCATTGGCTCTCCCTGTGGCTCCAGCTTGCCAGCTGTAGATCTTGGGACTTCTCATTCTTCAAAATCACATGTGCCAAGTCCAAATAAATATTTGCTCTATTTCTCTGGAAAACCCTGACAATAACACAGACAAACAAGGAACAAAATATGACAGTGACATCCTGAAAGGCTTAAATAATCACTGTCCATCCTTTAACAGAAAAGTGTGCTGACCTCTGTGTAGTACAATGAATGCTTCTCCTACTAATGCGGCTGTTGTTTACTATATTTACTAGAAATTGGACACCATGCTGAGCACTCAGCCCTTGTTATTTCAGGCACTCTTTATAACAATCTTTAATGAAAGTTATTTTTTTAAGTGATGTTATATTTAATTTCCATTTTATAGTTCAGAAGACTAAACCAAGTTTAGAATTTGGGTCTGATTATTTTCATAGCCCAGACTTTATGACCCTAGTGTCTATAAAAAAAATCCACATTAACACAGGGGAGAAATGATTATTTCATGACTACAGATAAAATGTGCTAGAACTGACTCAGGTACCTGTTGGAAAGTGCTTTTATGCTTTCTGATAACACTTATTAGAAGTGAAAATGTCAAACAGGAGAAATAAATTTGATGTCCATATAGATGGGATTATTGAAGCCATGATACTGGGTCAGAACAACTAGCCATAGAGCAGAGAAAGTATAGCGAGAAATGAAAGATTCGAGGCATATCTTAGGGAAGAGGTACGTAAAGAGAGGAATGGAAGAGAAGGAATGGTCAGAAGAGAGGTGACGGATAGTGTGTGTGGGTGCATGTGTGTGAACATGCACATGAGAGAAAGATAAATACAGAGATGTGGAGACAGAGTGTTTCAGAAACATGGGGGCACATTTATGACCCATTCTATGAATGAGGAAACTGAGGCTCAGAGTCACTCTCCTTTTAATTCATAACATTTCTGCAGTGAATCTTGAACTGGCTTGTAACGGTTCAGGGGTTGTTTTCCTCTGTTCTTATCTAATTCTTGGATCACAAATGTAGATTTTTAAACCTTTTGTGGTGCAGTGCAAAGAAGAGGGCTTCACCAAATATGGGTGACTTTGATCAGGTCATTTTTGGATATGAAATGAAATTATTTATATATAGGTTTAGAGTTGTTGTGGGGCTTAAAGGAAACAGAAAAAGTAGGGCAGTTGGGTACTTAAGAAATCGGTTTCCTTTCCTAATAGCTTTCTAAATCCAATGTGGATTAGGCAGTATATGACATCCCCTCAAATCCCATAGCAACAAGTACAATACCCTGTACTTGGAAAGCACTAGTAAATATATGATCTTTTCTCTTCCAATAACACTTGAATATTCAGTTACATTAAGACAGTTATACAGAACTTATTTTTTTTCTCCCACCTGAAAATCCATGTTGGTTATCAAATTAAAATATAGCATTTTTATCACATATATTTATGGAGCACTTTTATTCATTTAAAAGATACTTATAGAGCATCTTCTGTATGTCAAACATTATGATTGGCACTGGAATCACAGAAGTTAAGGAGGCAAATTTATTCTATATGAGGGCAATGGCCCTTAGTGGGCAACTCTGGTACAGATAGAGGCCTTACCTCAGTTCCTAAGGACGTGAAGTTGAGTTCCAACTGGACCATTTCCCACCAGCTGTGTGACTCTGGGCTAATTGCTGAACTTCTCTGAGTCCCAGTTTCTTCTTTTATAAAATAGGATTAATAACACAACTCAAACTCCACCTTCTTTTATTTGGAACACCTCCAACTTTACCATATTATTTTGCATATTGGATATGAAGAGATGAATTTGAAGCCTTTTTTTTTTAACAACTTTTTTTTTTAATACAACTGTCCCAGGGGGACTTTGCTTTACAGTGAATGCTGTCCCAAATTGCAGATTCTTTTCACCACAGACTATTCAGTTTTTAAATACGTACATTCTAGTAGGGGGCTACCCTGGTGGTTCAGACAGTAAAGAATCTGCCTGCAAGGCAGGAGACCTGGGTTTGATCCCTGGGTTGGGAAGATCCCCTGGAGAAGAGAATTGCTACTCACTCTAGCATTATTACCTGGAAAATTCCATGGACAGACCTGGGGGTCTACAGTCCATGGAGTGGCAAATAATGAGACAGGACTGAGAGACTAACACTTCACACATATTCTGGTAAAGTTGGATTTTCTTTGTCGATGTGAAGTAGAGTTTCCTATGATGGCACAGAACATAGCCAAGTGCAGACTGATGGCTGCAAACTTGAACATCCACCGGGCCAGATAGGTGACCAAGTGTTGGTTAGGCTGTTTCTCCCTGATGTGCATGAAGCTACTTTGGAAAACAATTTGAGTTTCTTAACATGTTAAACAGGAATTTACCATATGACCCAGAATTCCCCTCATGGATATCTATTCATATGAAAACTCGTGTAACAAAAGACTTATTTGGGAATTCTCACAGCAGCATTATTTATAAAACAATGAAATCAATTCAAATGTTCATGATCTGGTAGAAGGACATATAAAATGGTGTATATCCATACGATGAAATAAAAAGCAATGAGATGCTAAAACATGGATGAACCTCAAAAATATGCTCAGTAAAATAACTCCAATGTAAAAGTTTACATATTATATCATTCTAATTAGAAGAACTACCAAGAAAAGCAAATCTCTAGAGGAAGAAAATAGATCAGTTATTGCTGGGAGCAGAGGGTAGGAACAGGGATTGACTACATATAGACACAAGGCATCGTTTCAGGGTGATGGGAATGTTCTAAAATTAGATTGTGGCATTTTGGAAATACACTAAAAATCTTGGAACTGTATACTTAAAAACAGTGAATTCTATGGTATGTAAGTTATACCTCAACAGAGCAGTTTTATATTTTTCTTGTTTTTTATAAAAAAATTAAAAAAAAAACCCTACCTTGTTGTTCAGTCCCTAAGTCATGCCTGACTCTTTGTGACCCATGAACTGCAGCACACCAGACTTCCCTGTAGTTCACTATCTCCCTGAGTTTGCTGAAACTCATGTCCATTGAGTCAGTGATACCATTCAACCGTCTCATCCTCTGTTGCCCCCTTTTCTCTTCCTCTCAATCTTTCCCAGCATCAGGGTCTTTTCCAGTGAGTCAGCTCTTTGTATCAGGTGGCCAAAATGTTGGAGCTTCAGCTTCAGCTTCAGCATCAGTCCTTCCAATGAATATTCAGGACTGATTTCCATTAGGATTGACTGGTTTGATCTCTTTGCTGTCCAAGGGACTCTCTAGTACCACAGTTCAAAAGCATCAGCTCAGCCTTCTTTTATGGTCCAACTGACATCCATACATGACTACTGGAAACCATAGCTTTGACTGGATGGACCTTTGTCAGCAAAGTGATATCTCTGCTTTTTAATATGCTGTCTAGGTTTGTCATAGATATTCTTCCAAGGAGCAAGTGTATTTTAAGTTCATGGCTACAGTCACCATCTGCTTTGATTTTGGAGCCCAAGAAAATGAAATCTGATACTGTTTCCACATTTTCCCCATCTATTTGCCATAAAGTGATAGGAGCAGATGCCATGATCTTCATTTTTTTGAATGTTGAGTTTTTTTTTAATTAATTAATTAATTTTAATTGCAGGCTAATTACTTAACAGTATTGTGGTTTTTTTGCCATACATTGACATGAATCAGTCATGGGTGTACATGTGTCCCCCATCCTGGACCCCTCTCCCACCTCCTTCCCCATCCCATCCCTCAGGGTCATCCCAGTTTAAGCCAGCTTTTTCACTCTTCTCTTTCACCTTCATCAGGAGGCTCTTTAGTTCCTCTTCACTTTCTGGTATATAATATTTGCTTAATAAATGCAACTTCTTCTTTTACCCTTTAACTACAGAGAAGCAAAATTACATTGCCATTCAGAATTCAGGCCCTAAAATTGAACCGTGGCTTTTTCACTTACTTAACTAGCTGTGTGTCTTTGGAATATGACTTAATCTCTCTGGGGCTCAGGTTACCCTTTTTGTAAACTGAAAATAATAATAGCTATAAAGATTTTTTAAAATAATTAAATGAGATCAATGAGATCATGGATATAATAGAGAAGGCAATGGCACCCCACTCCAGTACTCTTGCCTGGAAAATCCCATGGACGGAAGAAACTGGTGGGCTGCAGTCCATGGGGTCGCGAAGAGTTGGACACGACTGAGTGACTTCACTTTCACTTTCCACTTTCATGCATTGGAGAAGGAAATGGCAACCCACTCCAGTGGCCCTTCCTGGAGAATCCCAGGGAAGGCAGAGCCTTGGAGGGCTGCCGTCTATGGGGTTGCACAGAGTCGGACACGACTGAAGCGACTTAGCAGCAGCAGCAGCATGGATATAAGGTATGTAGCATACAGTAAGGCCACAATGAAATATAGCAATATATGAATCTATTTTCCAGATTCATCGCTTCTCGTCTGCTCATCCCCTGTGTTTAGCAACATAGGTTATAACAGAATTCCTTTTGCTCTACTCCTCTTTCCCACAATTCTGAGATTTTCTCTATAGAATTTAGTCAACTTATAGGTCTGTTGTAGAGTCTGGACTTGAACTACTGCTTAGCATTGTCTGACCATGGGTTATGCACCACTTTTTAAATTATTATTATTTATGCACTTATTTATTTCCGGCTGTGCTGGATCTTTGTTCCTGTGCGCCGGCTTCCTCTAGTTGTGGTGAACGGGGACTACTCTTCGTCGTGATGTGTGGGTTTCTCATTACAGTGGCTTCTCTTGTTGCAGAGCAGGGGCTCTAGGTGTGTGGGCTTCAGTAGTTGTGGTGCATGGGCTCAATAGTTGCTGCTCACAGGTTTAGTTGCTCTGTGGCATGTGGGATCTTCCCCAACCAGGGATTGAATCAGTGTCCTCTGCATTGCAAGGGAGACTCTTTACCACTGGACCACCAGAGAAGCCCTGCATACTACTTCTGTGAGTCTTACTTAGAGGAGGATAAACAACTAATAACACTCAGCATGTTAGCATGTATCCTTGGGTACTTGCCTGTGGGAAGCTCATCACTCTTTTACAGATGTTATCAAATGGCTTCTGCAGCCTTGTTATTGGGTAGAGGGAGAGAGGATGAAGAAGAAAGCCCCCCTTTTGCAGATTGATAAACTGATGTACAGAGAATTGGAGAGATGACAGGAATTGTATGGCAAACTGGTGGAGAGAGGTGACTGATGGGAAGGGGGTCCTTCAGGTTTCTTTGACAGAGTTTGGGGTCTCAATGAAGAAAGTGATTTTAATGTAAGAAATCAGAGCTCTTTAAATCTGTGTTTCATTCCCCAGAGAGGTCCGGGGACACGTGCTTTTCTTTACCATAATGAAGACAGCAGTGTGAGTGAGGTGATTAACATGGTCCAGTTGGCATTAGGGAGTGGTAGGGACTGTGATAAACTGGACCGCATTAATCACCTCACTCACACTGTTGTTTTCCTTATGGAAGCAATCCCACTCCTGAATATAACCTGAAAAACAAGACAAAAATATTAATTCAAAAAGATACATGCATCCCAATGTTTATAGCAATTCATGTTATTTGCAGCTGCCAAGATATGGAAGTGGCTTAAGTGTCCATCAACTCACACACACACACACACACACATCTATATATGTATATGTACACACAATGGAATGTTACTAAGCTATGATAAAGAATGAAATTTTGCCATTTGCAGCAATATGGAGGTTATTTGCTAAGTGAAATAAGTCAGAGGGTAAAAGAAAAATACTGTATGATATTATTTACATGTAGAATCTAAAACATACAACAAACTGATGAATATAACAAAAATGGAAGCAGAGTCAGAAACATAGAAAACAAGCTAGTGGTTACCAGTGGGAAAAGGGAAGGAGGAGGGGAAGTGTAGGCGTAGGAGAGGAAGAGGTACAAACTGTTATGCATAACTTAAGCTACAAGGATATGTTGTACAACACAGGGAATATTGCCAATGTTTTGTAATAACTATGAGTATGACCCTTAAAACTGGTGAATCACTATCTTGTACACCTGTAATGTTTATAATATTGTACATCAACTATACTTCAGTAAAAAACAAAAGCAAAAACAAACAAAAAAGCCCAAATGACAGAAATGAAACCCTCAGCTCATAGCGGACTATTCTGTTTGTAGATACCAGCAATGAACACACAAATAAGCCGATGTCCATTTATAAGTCCGCTCTGGCACGTGTGCGCTGTTGTGCTCTGATGAGCAATGTGCTGCAGTCCCTTGTGTCAGTTGTGATAAAGCATAATCTCCTTTCTTAACTCCAATCTTCCAAGCATGCACTGATTTCTGCACTGCAGGAAGGATGGTCTCTCCTATGGACCACTGAGGAACCTAGCCCTTTACTCCTGATGACTCAACTAAAGTAGTTTGCAGTCCTGGGCCATGCAAGTTGACTTAAAGACCTGCTGCAGTGAAAACCCAGATCATTGCTAAGCAGAGGCTCAGTGTGTGTTGCTGGAAGGTGATTCCTCTATTGGAGGGGCATGACAGTATATCTAGCAGGATACATTGTGTCCAAAGCAAGTTATCAAAACCAGGGTATGGGGTCAAATTGTTAGTAGGGAACCAGGAGAGATAAGACAGGGGCTACCTATCAAAAAAGGAAGGACAAAATGGCCAATAAAACCAGCAATGGAGAGACTTTGATAGTGAGGTTGGGGCCAGGCTAGTTACAGCAGAGATTTTTACTTTTAAAAATTCTAGCATGTGTTTGCCTTAGCAAAGCAAATTTATTCAGTGAACATTTATTAAGTCTCTGTTATGTGCCTGGCATTAAGTATTAATATACGGTGGTGAACAGGAAAGACGATATCCCTGTCTTAATAGGTGTGCTGCTGCTGCTGCTAAGTCGCTTCAGTCGTGTTCGACTCTGTGCGACCCCATGGATGGCAGCCCACCAGGCTCCCCCATCCCTGGGATTCTCCAGGCAAGAACACTGGAGTGGGTTGCCACTTCCTTCTCCAATGCATGAAAGTGAAAAGTGAAAGGGAAGTCACTCAGTCGTGTCCGACTCTTAGCGACCCCATGGACTGCAGCCCACCAGGCTCCTCCATCCATGGGATTTTCCAGGCAAGAGTACTGGAGTGGGGTGCCATTGCCTTCTCCACGTAATAGGTGTAGAAAGACATTAAACAGTGAATCACAGAACTGACTTCAATTATAAAATGTGGCAAATGCTATAAAGGAAATAATTGGGGTTCTATGAGAGAGAGAAATAGGAGTGGTTGGGTGGGCTATGCTTTTGGTTGAGTGGTCATGAAAGGTCTCTCCTGGAAAATATTTAAGCTGAGACTTGAATTACTAGACATAATTAGCTATGGAAGAATGGATGTGGTGGAGAGTTCCAAGAAGGGTAAACAGCATGCATCTGAGACTTAAAAAGTAAAGAGAAGAGCAAGTTCCCTGTACAAGGGCTAACCCTGCATTAGAGGAAAAGCAGGGTAACTTAGTGAGGATATCTTTTGGCTCAACAATTCCACCTCAAGGAAATTATCCTGGGGAGATGATCATACATGTGCTCATTCTAGCACTGCTTATGATGACAAAATATTGGAAATATACGTCTCGTATGCAGGGGACTCATTATAGATTTCTGTTGCTACTTGGATTTTTCCTTGTGTCTTTCAGCAGTTTGACTATGATATGTGTAGGTGTAGATCTCTTAGTATTCATCTTACTTTGTGGCTCATTGAGCTCCTTGAAGTTGTAGATAAAGATTTCAACACTTAAAGTTTGTAGATTTCCACTAATGTGGGAAAATTTGTGTCAGTACTTTTCTAAATGGTTTTTCTGTCCTTTCTCTCTGTCTTGTGTTGCTGACACGTATTCACCACCAATTTCAACCCCTTCCAAGCCAACTTTGCAAAACAGAGAAGAAATTAAGTGGAAATAATTAGTTATTTCTACCCACTGTTGCTTAGAGATGTGTTACAAAGTTTTGAAATTCATTAGTTCTTGGACCATTTATAATTTCTGCTTTGAAGTCTTGTTCTGTATAATCCAACACCTGGGACACTCAGAGATAGTTTCTACTGACTACCTTCCCACCTTACCCCAGAGTCTGGGTTCTGCTTTCCTTCTGCTTTGCTTGTCTCATAATATCTTGGTTGGAATCTGGACATTTTGTTAATATATTTTAGTAACTCTGAGTTATGAATTGTTGCTATTGTTCTTTTTTTTCATTTTTTTTTGGTCTGTCTGCATCTTTGTTTAATAACCTGCATGAGCTAAATCTGTGACCTGTGTCTCCCTCCTCTCTCAGTGTACAGTGCCAAGGTCTATGCTCAGGTTTTTTTGTTTGGTTTGAGCCTAAGAGCTGCCCTGTGTTTGCTTGCACAGCCTAGTAGTCAGCCAACAGTCAGACAGAGGTTGTGTTCAAACACTTCCAGCCAAGAAGGCTGCCTTGGAACTGTTTGTGGAGGAAAGAGCACATTCAAAGTTGAGATGCCCTGGCTTCAACTTTCCACTGTGCTTTTTTTTCTGTGACCTGTGTATTTGTGCTCAGTCTTGAGATTAAGCAGGAGTATGTGGACACATGAGTAGCCTCAGCCAAAAACATGCTTATCTCACCCATGACTGCAATCTCAGACTTGTGGAGCCATTGACTGTCCCCACTGACCAATTAAAAGTTCATCCCTTCCACTGAAAACACCCCTGAGAGTGGTTATTTCCCACACTTCAAGTCTAGGGAGTCCCTTTCTACCTGGTGGAGAAGCCACTGGTCTTTGAAGTTTGTCCTGCCCTCTTTGAGCTTCACATCAACAGAGCCTGATGGTGATGGAAATGGAGGCAGTTCCAGGCAAGAATATAGCAGATTCTCACTGTTGTGACCCAAGATTTTTCAAACATCAATGTTTCTCAGATTGTTCTATGCTTTTGGTAAATTTCCTGAGTGCTTGAAATGGTTGATTTTGTTAGTTTTATCCAGCTTAATAGATACTTTGAAGGGAGAGGAATTGCCCATCTCCTCACTTAGCTGTTGTTGGATTCATAATAGACTGTGATACATACAGTTAATGAAGTAACACTTCGGCACTGAAAAAGATGACCTCGCTCCAGATTCATTGACTTTCTTTCCATGAGAGCATAAGTGGAAAAAGCGGGTTTCCAAAGTAAAAAGAAGAGTATGTGAATGTGTGTGTGTGTGTGTGTGTGTGTGTGTGTGTGTGCTGTGCAGTCATGAATGCCTGGAGAGCCCTTCACCAAGGTGTTAATAGTGATAAGATTTCAGGCAGCTTTTTTGTTTTGTTTTGTTTTTCATATTGGTTGAATTTTCTACATGTTGCATTTGTTATTTTAAAATAAAGAAACCTAATATGGTTGTACTCATGAGCAAGAAAGAGGGAAAGAAAGAAAAAGAGAGAAGGAAGGAAAATGGGAAGGAGGGAGGAAAGAGAGACAGAAAAAGAAGAATGAAGAAAGAAGGCAGTGTCATTGTGAGGCTGACAGCCTGCTTAAGGATGTTTGTAATTTGGATCAGCCTTCTGAATTCACACACCTGGACTCAGAGACCTGACAAGAACATCATCAATCTCCTAGAACTCTGTTCTTTGTCAGGGTAAGGCTGTCCTCTTGCCTCATTACTTGAAGGGCAGGATCTGCCTATTAAGACTGAATCTACACTTTGAAGGATCACCCTTCATACTCCTTCTGTCTTATGCTGTACATCCTGTCTGTCACCAAGTGCCATTACATCTTCCCCTTGCATAGCCTGCACCAGCTCCTCTATACTCATTGATCCTTCCTACCATCAATGTTCCCTGCACATTGAAAGGCTTCCTACCTGGCCATTGTGTTTTTTGTTCTATACACCTTGAATCCCATTCTGTGTATTGCAATCAGCTGAATCTTTCTAAAAAGTAAGTATGACTGTGCCATTCATCAGCTTAAGAACCTTAAGAAGATTCCTGTTATTTCAAATAATGAAGTCAACTGTCTTAAACTTGGCCTTCAGGTACTCGGTGACAATGCAGTGGCTAAGACTAATTCTAGAGTTTATATGTGTGCTTTACTACCTACTAGCTGAATGACCTTGAGCAAGGTACTTAACTGTCTCAATTTTCTCTTCTGTGAAAAGGGGATGATGGTAATTCATACTTGTAAAATTACTGAGATGATGAAGTAAACTTATACAGGTATATAATCACTGAGAACAGTGCCTGGCACTCAGGAAATATTCAGTAAATAAATGTTTTTTTGTTCCCCCTCTTCTGTAACTCTTCATTCCTTGATCTATACTCTAGCTACACCAGAGTTTTCCAAAGTATTTAGCTATTCTAAACTTCTGTGATTTTGAGTAATGCTATTCCTGTTGCCTAAAATGCAAGATACACCCTCTTCTTTCTGCCTGGATGTCATGGAAGATGCAGGTGGCAATTAAGCTTAGTTTTATTCATTCATATTTAGAAGGTCTGTTTCTCTGTAGAAATTTTTAGGAAAAAAAAAACAACCTGTTTTTGTTTTTCCCTTCAGGATGACGGAATTAGTCTCTAAATATCTTGAAAGAAATTTTCTAAACAGATAGAAATACCTTGGAATATAAAGATTGCCTTCTTTCCTTGACTCTGCTCCACTAGCTGTGTTCATGGACAGATGACTTCAGCACCCAAGTCTTTACCACCCTGAGTTCCTCAACTGAGTATGAGGGATAAGAATGCTTTTCCTGCCCAGTTCTTAGTATGTGTTCTCCTATTAGAAAGAATAAGAATTTTAATAATCAACCTCTAGATCCAATGTGTTGCAGAAGGCATCAGCCAGCATATACCCTAAATTCAACCCAGTTTCCTCACTCCCTGCAGTCACATCCCTGTGGTGACGACAGAGATGTCTGATGACCCCCAGGCTCTGTCATGTTGCTGCTGTTGATCACAGTGGCAATAGTAATGCTGTTGCTATCTTTTCACTTTTTTTTTCAAGTGATATTAACACTTACTGAAAACTTCCTCTGGACCAGACATCATGCTAGGCAATCTGTAGGCATCTTTGCATTTTCTTAAAGAAAAGAACTGAAGGGTGACATAAAAACAGTATAGTGATTACAGTGCATTGTAACTGGAATGGGGAATAAATAGGACTTGAAAGAAAAAAAAATTAAGTATGCAGCATGAAGAGTTTTTATATATGTATATACTTGTATGGGGGCTTCCCAGGTGGCTCAGTGGTAAAGAACCTGCCTGCCAATGCGGGAGATGCAGGAGACATGGGTTCAGTCCCTGGGTTGGGAAGATCCCCTGGAGGAGGAAATGGCAACCTGCTCCAGTATTCTTGCCTGAAAACGCTACGCCATGGACAGAGGAGCCTGGTTGGCTATAGTCCATTGGGTGGCAAAGAGTCAGACAAGACTGAGTGACCGAGCACACACACATACACTGTATAACCATCGTAACAATGTACAGACACTTCCAGAATCCCAGCACTTTCCCTCACACCCCTTCCCAATCAGCTCCCCCGGAGGTGATTTTCTGAGCATCAGTTAGTCATGCCTCTTCCTGACCTCATATCAATTTAACTATACAGCATGTTCTCTTTGTTTCTGGCTTCTTTTGGTCAACATGATGTCTATGTGATTCATTCTATGCTGTGCATGTATTGTTGTTCAGTCACTAAGTCATGCCTGAGTCCCTCTGCCCATGGGATTTTCCAGGCAAGAATGCCCTAGAGGATTGCTATTTCCTTCTCCAGGGGATCTTCCCAACCCAGGGATTGAACTTGCATCTCTTGCTTCTCCTGCATTGGCAGGCAGATTCTTTAGCACCGAGCCATCAGGGAAGTCTGTGTGTATCACAGTTCATTCTTCTTCTTTTAAAAACTTTTTAAAATTATTTTTTATACAATTTTGAAACGTTACTTCCCATTTACAGATATTTAAAAATATTGGCTCTATTCTTCGTGTTGTACAATGCATCTTTGAGCCTGTTGACACCCAATACTTTGTACCGTCTATATCTGTTGACTTGACGGAGTTCTTAGAGTGATGCAGACACTGTCTTAAGTATATCACATGTATTATATAAAGCAGTGTCTTGAGGAAGGGACTGTTCTCTTCCTTTCACAGATAAGGCTCAGAGAAGTTAAGTAGCTTACCTGGAGTCACAGAGCTTTGACTTGGTGAAAAATCAGTTCTGGTTCCACAGCTGGAACTTGCTAGCAAGAGCATGAGCATGAGCTACTTTCAGAATCAGATTCAGTCAGATTTGTTCCCCATTTGAAGTGGAGGTCATGTGGTTATTTCCTGGCTATTCACAAAGGGTCTCTATGGGAACTCACACTTCATCGGAATATTCCATCAGGATATTTTCTCTCCCTTGCTTTCTCATCAGGGCTTCTCATGTGTGTGTGTATGTATAGATTTGACTGGCTTTCCTGCCTGTGGCTGCGTCTTTTCAGGAACCGGACCTGTTTCTTCCTTGGGCCTCTGTGGGAGGCTGCTTTCTTGGGCCTTGCCTGAAGGATTAAGCTGCCTAACAACATCTTCCTACTCCTTCCGGTATGTGATCTTTGATGAAAGAGTCAGGAGTAGTCCTGTCTGACTGTGTGGGTACTTTCCCATTCTCGGCTGGTGGGGGTTTCTAAGGAAACGCAGCTGCAGTGGATGTTTTTCCCTGCCTGATGTAGCCTGAGTGGCTGTTCTCCCACCCGCAAGCCTCACCTCATCCCCCTGGTGGTGGATAGCCATGGTCTGGGGTGAGCTTAGGGGTGGGATTGCCTTTGGTGAAGCACAGGGGACCATCCAAGATGTGAACTGAGAGTCGCGGCTCTGGACAGCACACACCCTACCCCTGGACTCACAGGGGTTGCTTATAAACTCATTAGACTTTTCTCTTATAAATTCATCCTCTGAATTCATATCTCTGCTCTGTACAGCTTTCCTTCTAAACACAGTATTCATGCCTTTTCCCCCTGGGCTCTGAACTAATCCATGACATTTGGCTAAGACAGAGACAATAGGTAAATGCCCCCTTGCAGGCTGGAGAATTAAATAGATAATCTGAGCTCTGTTGGGGTCTGTGGCTCAATGCGTGGGGTAATGGGTAAGAGGCTTTGGCTCTCCTTTCTCCATGCAAATGAAGAGAATAAGGAAAGGCAAAAAGAGATGACGGTGGAAGCTTTCTGAATGCTAGCGTTAGAGTCACTAGGGCAAGTTGGATATGGCTTTTCACTTAACCCTTTGTGGGCCGTTGCCTTTTAGCAAGTTCTCTTCATCAAAATATCAGCATCTTGCGCTGATCGCACAATCAATCGATTCCTTACCCAGTGTAAATTCCATGCACAATAAATTGCACCTTATTCATCACTGAATCCCTAGTGCCTACAAGTGTTAGCTCAGAATAGGCATTTAATAAATATTTCTCAGATGTTTGCTGAGTTGTTAATTAGCAGTATAAAAGTTACTTGAGTGGGGAGCTATTGTAATGCATTAGGTAAAAAGATGATGCAAACCATTAACCCTGCTGATTTTTAAGGCCCTGCCAGATTTGGTTCTGGATTCTGGCAACTCAGAGTTCATGGGTCCAGAAAATTGAGTTCTGGGTCTATTGCCTGCCTCCCTACCCAAGCCATTCTTTGAACCTCCTTCTCCTCACCTCCACCGCCCCATCAATTGCAACCAACTGTCTTTTATTTTTTTTTTTAAACAAAGCACTCAAATGAGAGGCCTGATGGTACCTGCTCCCGTGCCTCTTGGGGCCAGGTACCCAAATCCAGTGGCTCAAACTCAGTGAACCCGGAGAGGAGGAAGCCACAGATTTTCACAAAGAAGACTGGGCCTGCTGTCAATTGCCTTCCTCGTGCTGGCCTCAGCATGGCCTCTGAGAGTACAATGTACACAAAATTATAATGTTATCACACAGGCTGGCGCCCACAGCGAAGACAGCCACTTAGGAAGGTGCACACCAGGGGCAGGAAGGGACAAAGGCCATTCTGAGGCTGAAGTCACGTGTATTTGTATTTTTAGCAGAGGGGGGCTGAAATACAATTTCAGTGAAGATTGCATTATGGATTATTGCTTAAGAAAGCTCTGCTAAAGGACTGGGGAGAATCTTTCTTTTCCAAAGGGGACATTTTTTTTTCCTCCACAGGGGTTGAGGGAAATGGGAGGAAAGAGAAGGCGGCTGCTCGTATTTTCTGAAACTGACTTGAGATGCTGTAGTGATAATGTATGACAGCTTTCCTAAGCCAGTGTGAGCCTGCACGTTTGTCTATGTGTCCATATGTATTTTATTTGAACAACTCATATCTCGTTTGGTAGGCAGAGCAGATGCTGTTACTACCATTTTACACAGTAGAGACTGAAACTCAAAGAAGATAAATGGCTGGGCTCACATCATTAGCTAGTACCATTATAAAGTCCAAATTTCTTCACATAGCTTGCAAATCCCTTCTTGTTCTGGTTCCTACTTCTCGCTTCAGTCTCTTCTTGCAACATTATTTTGTTCTCAGTTTAAACTCCTTCCTCAGTCAACTTGCAGACTCTTAAGGTATCACCTTCTTATTCTCCTCTATACTTTACATGTCCTGTTCCTCTCCTGTCCAGCCTACCCTCACCATTTATCTCTTCCCTCTCCTGCAGGTCTCACCTCATACAAAGGAGGTTCCCTGACTTCTTCCGATCAGTTCTCAGACGTGTCATTATGATACCATGCTCTCTGAGTACCTTTGTGAACTCTTTTGTTCTTTCTTACTATAACATGTTTCTTTGGTGGAAAACTAATATCCTGAATGGTTCCATTAGTTCTGCAAGCCAGTGGGGGTAGAATGCATGGATGGAAAAAGTAAAGCGTTTAGCATACCATAAGAACCTAACTGTACTTGAAGCCTGCCCAAGCTGGAAGGGCTAAGAGATACAGCAATATCACCATCTCAAAGAAATATACAAACCTCTTTCCTGTCACCTGCGCAGGCTCTAATTTCAGTCCTCTATTAAAGATGCTACTTCACTTCGCTTCACTTGAGCCTCAGTCTTCTCATCCAGAGATGGGGAAGAGGGTGCTAGATAAAGTGAGATAACAATGGTAAAGTATATTGTAAGGGATAACTGAACTGAACTGAACTGAACTAAACTAGGAGATCAGTCCTGAGTGTTCTTTGGAAGGACTGATGTTGAAGCTGAAACTCCAGTACTTTGGCCACCTGATGCAAAAAACTGACTCATTGGAAAAGACCCTGATGCTGGGAAAGATTGAAGGCAGGAGGAGAAGGGGACAACAGAGGATGAGATGGTTGGATGGCATCATCGACTCAAAGGACATGAGCTTGGGTAAACTCCGGAAGTTGGTGATAGACAGGGAGGCCTGATGTGCTGCAGTCCATGGGGTCGCAAAGAGTCGGACATAATTGAGCGACTGAACTGAACTGAACTGAACTGAAAGGATAACTAGCACTAAATAACATCTTTATTAAAATATAAGCAGAAATCTCCAAGATACTATTGATGAAAGTCATGTGATCTCGTGTATAAAAAGTAATGATGAAACAAAAAGGAGCCTAGCGCTTTTGACAAATTCTGTTATCTAAACATCAGGACATACTCTATTCCTCATAAGGTAACAGACAAACAGAAAGCAAAATGCCGAGTTCTGAAACAAAAGAATATTAACTATCATGAGACACTGTTTTCATGCTTAAGTTGAAGACTTTCAAAACCCACCAGGAGTATTGGTTTGGAAGAAGTCCTACTGGGAATGTCTCATCCTGAAGTTATTCAATGAATAAATGCTTGCTGAATTCCAGTCTGTGCTGGGCACCTACAGTTTATTTGACTTTGCCATAAGCACTCATGGCTGCTGACTCTAGCCCCCAAATGCCACTCTTGTATCTGCCATCATGGCTTTGTTTGTTCTGAGAACTTGGCCAGAAATGTTGGTGCCTGCTATTAACTTACGGGCACTCAGCTAAAAACCCATCCTTCTGTATTCAGCTTTGTGACCCTGGGGCTGTGTCTACTTTGCTCACTGGCTCCCTTTTAGACTCTGTTAATACGGGATGCTAGAGGGAGTCTGGAGAAGGCTCCAGCACTCTTGCCTGGAAAATCCCATGGACAGAGGAGCCTGGTAGGCTGCAGTCCATGGGGTCGCTAAGAGTCGGACATGACTGAGCGACTTCATTTTCACTTTTCACTTTCCTGCATTGGAGAAGGAAATAGCAACCCACTCCAGTGTTCTTGCCTGGAGAATCCCAGGGACAGGGGAGCCTGGTGGGTTGCCATCTATGGGGTTGCACAGAGTCAGACACGACTGAAGCAACTTAGCAGAGGGAGTCACCACAGCTGAATGGGGGGGTACTGGAACTTGCTCCTTCTTCTTTGTTTCCTGTACTTTTCAGGGTTAACCTAGAACAGGTGTCTCACCTTTGGCACTATTGACATTTTGGACTTGGTAATTCTTTGTCAAAGGACGGGGTGTTTCTTATGCATTGTAGGATGTTTAGCAGCATTCCTATCCTCTATATACTAAATTCCAGTGGCAACCCCCCAATTGTGACAAATAAGAGTGTCTTTGGATATTACCAAATGTCCCTTAGAGCACAAAACTGACTCTGGTTTAGAACCACTGACCTAGAGTCTAGGTACTTCACCTCGGCAGCTGTAGTTCCTTCTTATAGCAACAGCTGAATCCAGGCTGCACTTCTCCCAATGCTTGCAAACCCAGCTTTGTCATAACCCAGGAGATGTCAGCATCAGCTGGCCGATGCCTGTCCTCAGAGCCCTGGGCCAGCCCATGGAGTCCCTCTTCTGAGCTCAGAGTCACCAGCCCCATCTAACTAGTGCCTTCTTTGGCACTAGGCACCAGTGGGCTTCCCCCTCTAAAATTCTAAGTTTTTCCCTTTGTTTCAGTTGTTTCTTGCGACTGCTACTTTCATGATGCCTTCGAGTTCCTTTTAATCTCTCAGTTACTTAGTTAAGAAATTTGCAGCCTTTTCTTTTTATTACAATCTCTGTGCTAAGGTGATAGAGATGATTATTTTCTCAAACTGGACTCAATGTTCTTTCTCCTTTCCCTCCTTTCTTTTCCCTTCCTTTCCCTCTCCCTCCCTTCCTTTTCCTTCTCTTCTTCTTCTTTCTCTTCTTCTTCTCTACTTGGTAAATTTCTACTCCTTTTTAGAGCCCTGACAAACATCATGGTTTTCTGGAGCTTTCCAGGCAGAGCCAGTCACTCTCATCCCCCAGCTCTTGGTTCAGTGCATCTTAGCCTATGGTAGATCCCCGTCTATATACCTCTGTCTCTCCTACTAGATTGTAAACTCCCAAGGGCAGGAAGCACAAAACAGTTTCTGTGCTCCTAGCATATGTTCAGGTTTGTTAAAGGAAGGGAGGGAGGAAGGAAAAGATGGAGGTGAAGAGGGAAGAATGAAGATGGATAAAAAGAAAAGAAAGAAGGCATGGAGAAAAGACTATATGGCACAGGACTTTTGCCTGGTGCTGTGTCTTCCCCCTGCCTAGCAGTCTCAGTGAGGGTCCACACGGAATCCCCCACATCCTTTTCAGTGGCTGACCTGTTACTTTGCAATGACACCATTACAGCTCCTTCACTGAGTTGGGCTTCTCTGAGCTGGGTCTCTTTTGCTCAGTAGATATCAAATTCCTTGAGGATAGGGTTTGTTGCGCATAAACCTATTCTTCCCAGGTAGTTATTGAATGAATTGCTGAAGGAAATGAGCGAAGGTTTCAAGGAAAAGCCCTTGAAGGATGGGGAGAGATTTTAGGAGTGGAAACTTCATCCTTGGTAGTGCTGATGGGATGGGGATGATGTGAAGAAATGCAGAGAAGCTGTTTAGGGAATCTTGAACTATCCTAGTCTGGTAGATTATAGAGCATATGGAAAGGAAATTTGGGAGGTGGGGCTGCAAAAGTAAGTAGGATATGGACTTTGGATACCTTGAGAACCAGGGTAAGCAATGTGTGCAGTGTTTGTTGGGTAGGTTCAGTGGCTTTGGTGTCAGGGACTGGCATCACACGATTCTACTTTGGGGGAGAGCTCTCAGAGTTCTAGAAGAGACACTGATGGTGGGAGCCATTCAGGAAGAGCTGAGTGCCCTAAAACTCAACAGGAAGGGTACACAACAGAGAGCAGAGCTCCTACAACCACAATCCTGACAGTTCTATTCTGTAGAAAGTGGTTTCTTTTTTGTGGAAGCAGATGAATGAATACTCCGTGCTACAGACAATGGAGACCAAAAGGAGGTGAGAAATGGAAAGAATAGGAATTTAACAATTATCCCAGGTTGAATGGTTCAGCTTCAGGTTTTTGTTTTTGTTTTTTCTTTTGGTCTAATTATCACAGAGATCTTCAGGATTTGATGTATTTTATAGGATATGAGAGACAATAACAAAGTGGTATCTTGGCTTTTAAGCAGACATGTGTGGCTGGGCAGCAGCGGTGTGTGAGATTCAGCTGGCTTCTGCCCCAGGAGGGAGGGCAAGTCCGTTATAATTCTTAAAAGAAAGAAAACAACAGCCTGGGTGTGACCTGCATATCATCATGTGCTAAATGCAGATAATGATATCAGCTTTTCTTTATGTTTCAGAGCTTTTAGGAAAAGCAAGTAAGATGGAAGATGTGGAAAGAGTTTGTAAACCGTTAACTGCCTACAAAATCTATCCATTCATCCAGCAAACATGTATTGAGATTGTCTGCTATGACACAGGGGGGTGGGAGGGGGCAGGCACAAATAAGACCTGGTCTCTGCCTTTTGAATCTCTGGGTAAACCAACGAGCTTTGGCAAAGATACTTGCCATGCTGTAGGAGAAGTTCCCATAATTCACAAGGGATTGGTACTAATATTACATTTAGGAAGGTAAGCTTTGTTGCTAATGGCTGCCAAGTCAATGCTTTAGGTTTTTCTGAAAGAGTACTAAGAGATGAAAATACCATTCTGTTAAAGAA
Source organism: Bubalus bubalis (assembly GCF_019923935.1). Taxonomy (NCBI): domain Eukaryota; kingdom Metazoa; phylum Chordata; class Mammalia; order Artiodactyla; family Bovidae; genus Bubalus; species Bubalus bubalis. The sequence continues at coordinate 87,634,825 of NC_059162.1, forward strand.
ACTAGGCTTTGGAGATAAAGGAGAAACCTGCAAGTTTACCCTCTGCCACATGACAACTGTATGAATTTGGGCAGGTCACTTGTTTCTCACCTATATCATTGACATAACTCTTCCTACGTAATTCAGAAGGTCACTAAGATCATCAAATCAGCAGGCAGATATTAATGTGCTTTTAAAACTGTAGCATGCTTCATATATATTGTGAATCATTTGTTAAGAATAATAGGAGAAATTGCCAATATTGTCTTTCAGGGATGTTATCATGAATGGAGGTTTAGTTAAGGAGAAGAGGTTGGAAACTAACAAGAATAACAAGAAAACATCAGACATTGCAATAGGCATTAACATAACCCTATGCCATATGGCAACCCACTCCAGTGTTCTTGCCTGGAGAATCCCATGGATGGAGAAGCCTGGTAGGCTGCAGTCCATGGGGTCACACAGAGTCAGACACGACTGAAGCGACTTAGTAGTAGTAGTATGCCATAAGCATCATTCTTCCCATTTTACAGATGAGGAGACTGAGAGGCAGAGATTGTCATACATTTCCCATGGTATATAAGTAGTGCTTTTAAGAGCCAGGAGCTGCCAAGAGGAAGTCTCATATTTGATGTAGCAATTGACCACATCATTTTTCAGACTCCCCTTCCCTTTCCCATTATGGATGACTTTGGAAAACAGATTCACTATGACATTTCTCTCTTATGACACAGTGGTGGGCTGGAGCATCTCATTAGGCAAATACCTGCCCAAGAATCAGTACTTCACCTGCATGGACAGGATCCAGGGATAATGATCATCTGCCTTGAGAATATGGGGTGAAGTTTGTCCCTCTGTGGGCTTGAGAGAATTTCCCTTCTCATGCGTACCTTCTTAAATGCATCACTGGGTATCTTGGTGTTGACTAAGAATGATGCCTGCAATGTCAGTAAATAAAGAATGTTGCAGCCTGAGGGTGAGCCCTCAGGGAACTCAGGATGGAAACAGAATGCCCATTACCAGGCCAGTCTGATGCTCCCCAACACTGGCCCCACCCCAAATAACTGAGGTGTATATTAAAGGATTCTTTACCAGCTGAGCTAGCAGGGAAGCCCAAGATTGAGAAAGGAGTATGTCAGGGCTGTCTGCTGTCACCCTGTTTGTTTAATCTATACACTGAGTACATCATGAGAAATGCCGGGCTGGATGAGTTACAAGCTGGAATCAAGATAGGCAGGAGAAACATCAACAACCTCAGATATGTGGATGATACCACTCTAATGGCAGAAAGTGAGGAGGAACTAAAGAGCCTCTTGATGAGGGTGAAGGAGAAGAGTCAAAGATCTGGCTTAAATTAAATATTAATAAATATAAGATCATGGCATATGTTCCCATTACTTCATAGCAAATAGAGGGGGAAAAGGTGGAAGTAGTAACAGATTTCTTCTTGGGCTCTAAAACCCCTGCAGATGGTGACCGCAGCCATGAAATCAGAAGATGTTTGCTTCTTGGCAGGAAAGCAATGACAAACTTAGACAGTGTGTTGAAAAGCAGAGACGTTGCCGACAAAGGTCCATGTAGTCAAGGCTATGGTCTTCCCAGTGGTCACGTACAGTTGTGAGAGCTGGACAGTCAAGAAGGCAGAGCACTGAAGAATTGATGCCTTTAAACTGTGGTACTGGAGAAGACTCCAAAGAGTCGCTTGGACAGCAAGGAGATCAAAGCCGTCAATCTTAAGGGAAATCAACCCTGAATACTCATTGGAAGGACTGATGCTGAAGCTCAAACTCCAGTATTTTGGTCATCTGATGCAAACATTTGGTCATCTGATGTGAACAACTGAGTCACTGGAAAAGTCCCTGATGTTGGGAAAGATTGAGGGCTAGAGAAGAGGGTGTCAGAGGATGAGATGGCTGGATGGCATCACAGATGCAGTGGACATGAACTTGGGCAAACTTCGGAGATGGTGAGGGACAGGGAGGCCTGGTGTGCTGCAATCCATGGCGTTGCAAAGAGTCAGACATGACTGGTCAACTCAACAACAACAGCATATCAAAGGAATAATTTCAGTGATTCCAGACTCTTGCATCTTCCCATATGTAGAAGAGCACTAAATTCTTTATCTTGAGATATCTGGTGTTTTTTCATTAACGGTAACCTTTTGACTCCCTGGTCTTTGTTGCAGACACTCCTGTATATCCTGGCACTCTCCCTGCCTCTTCGGAGCAGTCCCTCAGAGTTATCTTAGATGCTATGTCTCAGGTTAGCAGGTTAAAGTTTTGTCTACCAAATAAAACGTAACTCTTAGCTTTTAGGTTTTGTTTTTTTTTTTTTTCCAGTAGACAATGGAAATCGGTAGAAAAGCACTGATTTTACCCTATGTTCACCTAATGGATCTGACCTCCTTGCTCCTCCCCCAGCCCTTTCACACTTGGAGTCAGTTTTTCCCTGGAATCAACTCTGTTCCTGACCCTAATTCCCCCACCTTTGTGTACCCTGTTATCTCTGCCAGGAATATTCTCCTGCTTCTCACACCTCTGATGAAGACCTGCTTGGTATTCAAACCTAGCTTTTAAGAAGCCCTTTCCCCAGGACAGAGTTGATTGTTGCCTTTTTTTTTCAACTGTTCCTCTGACATTCCTCCTTTTTACAGTTCATCCAGCTGTATTTAACTATAGGCTTGTCTGTCTTCCTGGCTAGAGTGAACTCTCTGGGGGAAGGAATTGTAAACTGTTTTCATCTTTGTCCTCAGACTACTTTGGCTTAGTAGGAGTTCAGGAACCATTGGCTGAAGGAATGTACAGGTGAGGGAATGACTACCTCTGTCTGGCTAGGTGTGGGCAGGGCAACCAATTCTCTGATGACCTTGTGGGAAATTTTATTTTCTTCCATACAAATTATCAAGAGAATTGATACTTTTGGATTGACTTAGAAATGTTTAGCAAAACCTGTGGTCTTCTTATTCAAGAGTGGGTAGTACCTACCCTGGACCCCTTAGGTGCAGCAAAGCAGGCCTCCCACCCTAGTTCCCCTTTTTCCTTAACTTTACATATCTTTGAATTTTACCTGAAGGCAAATTCACTGCCTTGGAGAGTGTGAGTCCAGGAGGAAATCCCTTTGGGCAACTTGCCACATTTTATCTCTGTTCCTTTTTCTATTTTAGCCTGTCAGGGAGTTATTTTTGGTAAAGTACTGCTCTGAGGGGAGAAGCTTGGCTGTGAATAGAGGATGCAAAAGAGCTCTGAAGGTGCCTTGCTCAGGCAAAGGGGACACTTCCTTAACTGCCACATCCTTTACTTTTACCATGGCTTCTGGGTTTTGTAGGATCATAGCGGCTCTGAATATAAGATCTGGGCCCTTAGAAGTATGGGGGATTGTTGTTCAATCTCTAAGTCGTGTTCTATTCTTCGTTATCCCATGGACTGCAGCACACCAGGCCTCCCTGTCTGGGTGTTATGAACTGAATGTTTGTGTCCCCCATCCAAGTTCATATGTTGAAGTCCTAACTTCCTTGCCCCCTCCCCAAGGTGATGGTATTAGGTGGGGCCTTTGAGAGTCATCTAAGTCAAGATGGTTCCAGCCTCATGAATAGGATAAGTGCTCTTAGAAAAGAGGCCTTGGAGAGCCCTCTAGGCACTTCCACCATGTGAGGACACAGAAGAAGTCTGGGACTCTAAAGAGGGCCCTTACCCGACCAGACGTACTCCCTGATCATGGAGGTCTAGCCTGCAGTACTGTGAGAAAGAAATGCGTGGTTTATAAGTGATCAGGTATTTTTTATCACAGTCCAAAAGAACTAAGACAGGGATCATAGTAGAAAATCCACGGGCCTTGGAGCCAAGCATATCCGAGCTGAAATCTTGGCTCTGTAACTTACCAGCTATTAAGCATGGGGAAATGTATTAGCCTCTCTGAAGTTCTCTTCCTTTATCTGTAAAACAGGGACACCACCACTTATTTTGCAGAGAGAACTAAGATTTAGAGATGATGCATTTTAAAATGTCTGATCTATAGAAAACCTTCAATGAATAGAAGGTATTTGATCATGGGCTCTCTGCCTTAATTTCTTAATAATTGTAAAAATTTTCCCTGAAGCAGATTTAATCTTCCTTTCTGGCTGAAAGCACCATCAGTGAGTAGTTGTCTTAGAACCACTATAAAAGGAGTTGTCCCTATTTTTATTAGCCTTTACATTAGCTACTTTAATTTAAAAATCAAAGTGTGGCATTTTAAGAGTAAACCCATATTAATCAGTAAAAGCTGCAAAACTAATAGTGGAGGTGGGGTCGAGAAGGGAGCAGAGAAGTAGGATTTGTGAAAACTCTTTGGTGCAAATATGTATGCAGACATGCAGCTGTTAGTTTCAACACCCTGTTGTCAACCGAAGGTTCCACAAGTGCTGTTTTGCCCTGAGGAACTGTTCGAGCTAAGTCAGGTTGATGGTTCAGGGTCCAAGTATGACTCTTATCAAATGTGGGATCCGAAGCCCTGTATGAACCCAGTTTAGTATTCAGGAAATGTATCCATAGCAGCTGCTGTCAGGGTAGCTATCACCAAGGGTAGACAGTTGATGGCTTTCTTCCCGCTGTGTGTCTCTTCTAAACAATCTTAAAACTAGCACCTGGCCCTATCACCACCCATTTGTAAAACAGAGGGAAGAAAGTCCATCTTCTCTGCATAAATGGCAGTCCTCACGTCCCCTCACTATAATTTTGTAATAATGAAGACCAGAGTTCCTATTTGTGGAAGGGACATTTGAATCATTTGAATGACAAGAAGTAGCCACATGCAGAAGTGAGGGGAGGGGCATTCCTGGCACCATGAGTCAAGGCAGCCTGTGGTCCCTTTGATGATCTGAAGGAAGGTTTGTGTTTATGTGTCAAACACAAGGGAGAAAAGCGCACACGTGCTAAGTCACTTCAGTCGTGTCCAACTCTTTGCGACGTCATGGACTGTAGCCCTCCAGGCTCCTCTGTCCATGGAATTCTCCAGGCAAGAATACTGGAGTGGCTTGCCATGCCCTTCTCCAGGGGATCCTTCCAACCCAGGGATCGAACCTGGGTCTCCTGCATTGCAGGCAGATTCTTTACCATTTGAGCCACCAGGCAAGCCCCAACCAGACAGGCAAGCGGACGTCAAATCATGAAGGACCTTGAAGAACATAATAAAGAGTTCAGAATTGATTCTAAGAGAGCAAGAAGTCCTTGGCAGGTTTAAGCAGGAAAATGGTACCGTTTGATGTATAGTTTGAAAAGATCACTCTGGCTGCCATGAAGAGAGTACAGTAAGTCCTTGCTATCCTCAGCAAGTAGGCTCAAGGACCCCTGCAGGTACCAAAGTCCTCAGATGCTCAAGTTCCTCATATAAAATGGCATAATATTTGAATCTGACCTGTGCACAACCTTTTGTATACTTGAAATCATGTCTAGATTACTTAATACACCTAATACAATGCTTGTTGTTCAGTCACTAAGTCGTGTCCGACCCCTTGAGACCCGCAGCATGCCAGGCTTCCCTGTCCTTCCCTATTTCCCCAAGTTTGCTCAAGTTCATGTCCACTGAGTTGCTATCTAACCATCTCATCCTCTGCTACCCTCTTCTCCTCTTGCCCTCAATCTTTCCCAGTATCAAGTCTTTTCCAATGAGTTCGCTCTATATCAGGTAGCCAAAGTATTGGAGCTTCAGCTTTAGCTGAATACAATGCTAACGCTATGTAAAAATTGTACATGCAATGTAAATGCTATGTAAATAGTTGCTGGTATGCAGCAAATTCAAGTTTTGCTTTTTGGAACTTTCTGGATTTTTTTCAAATATTTTTGATCCGTGATTGGTTGAATATGCAGATGTGGAATCTGACCATACTCTCTAGGAGTGAGAGTGGGAATAGGAAACCAGATAGGAAACGGGCAGTAGTTCTGGCAATAGGTATTTTTCAACTGGACTAAGGTGTGTGTGGCTAATGATGTGCGTGATAGGGTGGTTTCAGATGAGGTGAGACTGCACATTATGAGTCTCACTCATATTGGCAAGGCCATTTCATTGAGTGGATGACTGCATGCTTCTACCTTCCCTGACTTCCTGAATGTTGAACCCTACTTGTCACCATAAGCAAAAGTAACAGTGACATTCTTCATCACGTTAGATCTTGCTTTCTTGTCTCCAGGTTATAGTGGTTCTTAGTGAAAGATCAATGTGCTTCAGAGTGAGATAGATCTGGACTGGAATCCTTGCTGCAACACTTAATAGGTGGATTGACTTACTAGGTGGGTAGCTTTTAGTTTTGTTTTGTTTTGTTTTCCTTTTTTAAATTTATTTTTTAGTTGAAGGATAATTGCTTTACAGGATTTTGTTGTTTTCTGCAAACCTCAACATGAATCAGCAGTAGGTATACTTGTGTCCCCTCCCTTTTGAACCTCCTTCCCATCTCCCTCCCCATCCCACCCCTCTAGGTTGATACAGAGCCCCTGTTTGCGTTCCCTGAGACATACAGCAAATTCCCATTAGCTATCTATTTTATGTACGGTAACGTAAGTTTCCATGTTACTCTCTCCATGCATCTCACCCTCTCCTCGGTGGGTAGCTTTTAAGTTACTATCTCCAATCCTTAGTTCCCTTGGCTGCAAAAAGGGGCCAATAATAATACTTGCTTCTTGCGGTCTTATGCTGAAGCCTCAAATGAGATTTTAATAGTATTTGTGAAAATGTTTAGCACACAGTAGGTTTTCAATGCAAGTTATTTGGCTTAGACTCTGAATCATCTCCTTCAGCTCTTTGCATTCCTGGGCTGGGATGGGAGGCAGACATGTCTGCCCAAACTCCATCCCTGATGTCAGTGAAGCACATATCATCAGGAAAGAACACTGCATCAAAAGGCAGGAGGTAGCCTTGATTTTCTATTTCCCCTACTTGCTAAATACTGAGTGACTTTGGATAAGCTGCACTCCCTCCCTGGGTTGCAATCCCTCATTTATAAAATGAGGAAACTGGGCTGGATAATCTAATTATAGCAGATAGTGACTTGATTTCATTTGATGCCAATATTAAACTTTAATAGCAGCAACCATCAGTTATGGAACACACAGTGGGGCCAGACTACGTGTTATATGTCTTATATATATGTTGTATGTTAGCACAGAATCGGAGAAGGCAATGGCAACCCACTCCAGTACTCTTGCCTGGAAAATCCCACGGACGGAGGAGCCTGGTAGGCTTTAGTCCATGGGGTTGCTGAGTCGGACGCAACTGAGCGACTTCACTTTCACTTTTCACTTTCATGCATTGGAAAAGGAAATGGCAACCCACTCCAGTATTCTTGCCTGGTGAATCCCAGGGACAGCGGAGCCTAGTAGGCTGCCATCTATGGGGTCGCACAGAGTCGGACACGACTGACATGACATAGCAGCAGCAGTAGCAGCACAGATGGTCTTGTGAAGGAGGTACTTTTACTGTTCCCATTTTACAGATGGGAAACTGAGGCAGAGAAGTGGGAGCATCTCTAATAATAGCAGCCAGATTCTCTGCAGTTCTATGCACCAAAACCCTTTGGGAGTTTCACAAGTGCCAGGCATTAAGCAAGATGCTGCAGCTGCAAGCCGAGACCTTGCCCTCCAAAGCCTACAGTCTGGAAGTCATGGAAGCCCAGAACAAGTCTTGCATAGTCCCACAGGAGGAGAAGCCACTGTGAAGGGAATGCAGTGGCATTCCCTGGCATGTGAAACTAGTTTGGGCTGGTTCTGTCCTGCAGTACAATGTGGCCTTTCTGAACTGAGCAAGTACAAAAGGTTTCCATCTCCTGTCTGCGTTCTGCTGCTCTAGGCTGAGTGCCCACCCCCACACTGACACTTGCTTTGTTTCTGTTTATGTTCTTTTTTCCAGTAGCTCTTATTCCTCATTCTTCACAATGTTTCATTTTTTCTGTGTGTTAATTATAGAAGGAAAGTTCAACTAGACACAAGGTCTGTCTGCAGAGGAGGCAGGCTGGAATAGCCACAGGGGCCTTTGTCTTGCTTGGGCCTATGTGTGAACACTGTGTGAAGAGATCACAGGGGCTGTCTTAAAACTGAGAACTGGGGACACTTAGGTCCTCGTTCAAGCTCTGCTGCTTACTGCTGGGTGACTCTGGGCTTATCACACAATCTATGTGAGTCCAAATTTCTTTCCTCTAAGATGCTGCTAGCTAGATATGAGATACCAGTGGATAGTATCTAGACATTAGTATAATACTAGAACAGGATGCTAGTAGATAGTAGCAGATTCTAGTAGAATCAGAAGCCTTGGGTTACATCTTAGCTTTATCACTTACTAGCTGTGTGATCTAGTCACAACTTCAGTTTCTGTTTGTGTAAAATGAGGTCACATGAGAAGACTGTTATGAACTTGAAGTTACATAATCCACGTGAGGTTCTTGGCACGATGCCTGGTGTGTCGCAAACTCTATATAAATCTTAGCTATTAGTACTGACCATGCTGGTTAACTGACTTAATGGATATAAGAGTGTTTCATAAATTGCAAAGCTCTGTACAAATGTTAGTTATTATTTCGGTGATGATTGTTAGTTAGAAATAAGAGAGAAAGGACTTTTGATAATCTTTACTTGCCAAGTCAGTTTTGTTTTTTTTTTTAATTTGGGTTTTATATTTATCTCCTTCAATAATATGCTATTAATATTATATGAACTCTTTCTAGGGCATTATTGTTCCAGAAATCTGGGGCATCAAAGGCCATCCCATGCCTTTATAGACACAGAAATGGGAAATCAGCCAAAAGGCTGTGTAATTTCATTTTACCCTTTGCTTCTCTCATTGAACTTGGTAGTTCACGTCTAAATGAACTGAGCTTTGAAATCTTGCATCAGTAGCTCTAGCCAGCCAGTGTACATTGTGATTAAAATGCACTGACTCTCCTCAAAGAAATACAATGCAACTAAATGGAAGGAAGGAATTCATGAGAAAAAAACAGTTACAAATACTCTGGCCAGACATCATTCTATTTGTGTCGTTAAAATCTGGTTGTGTGAAAAAAAAAATACATATGTAAGTTCTGTTGAGGTAGAAAGGATCTGAGTCTTGGGACTATTATCTTTTGTTTGGGAGCTGGGAGTCTTTCTTGAGAAAGGTAAGTAAAGTGAAACCCTTTACGATGATGATACTGGAGGAAAATAATAGCTTAGAGGACAGCTGTGTTATTTCAGGCTCTTATCCCAGGTAGTTTTTGTGTTCCAGGGAACAGGATTTTGACCTGCTCTATATTGAATGCATACAATAATAAGCACTGTTATCACCTGCCTTCTCTGCCGGGGCTCCCAAACGCTGTAGGCGCCACCTTTTCAGACTGTGAAACAGCTTCAGTGCAAACAGAGGTTTCAGAACTCTCCAACCAAATACCATCGTTAATGGTGAAGAACTCCTGACAATAAACATTCCAGGGATGTCTCAGACACAAAGCGGCTATCAACTGATTTGGAATGAACGCCCGCTGTTATCTGAAATGATCTTTTAAAACATTTTATGTGGGTCTAAGTAGGGTGGAGAGCTGGCCGGTTGCATGTTTATGGCTCATCTCTGTTCTTGAATGAGTGCTCCTTCACGTCTTCTTTTCCATAATGGATTATAATTAGCAGTACGTTAGGGGCTGTATCATTAAACAGTTCCATTCAACAAAACATTTATTGAGAGCCTACTCCTACTATGTATGTATATGTGTGTGGTGGGAGGGGGGGACACTCCACCAGGTGCCACTGTTAAAGCAGTGGTCCTCAAGCTTCAGCATGCTTTAGAATCTCCTGGGAGCTTTGTTAAAGCTCAGATTGCTGGCCTCACCCCCAGAGTTTCTGACTCGATAGCTGGTTGCAGGTTATTGGAGAAGGGAGAAGGGCAAGAATTTGCATTTCCAACAAGTTCCTAAATGATGCTGATGCTGAGGGTCCAAGGACCACTTTGAGAACCGCTGTCTTAAGGAACTTATTGCACTTCTTCTGGTGAGACGTGCAGATGATGGATTTATATAAGAATCAGACTGTGAGAGGTTAAGACAGAGGTATAAAGAAAAGGCAGAGAGAAGGGAGCAATTTCTGTGCTGTGGGACGATCAGGGAAGGTGGCAAGAGGCAGCAGTCTAAGAAGGAATTAGGCAGGTGTGAAAAGGTGCAGAAGAGATTTTCTCTGAAATATAGCAGGTTAGCGGTTCAGAAAAGATGCTATAAGGTTATCTGCTCTTTCTTTCCTTCCCTGACTCAGGGGAACATAAAGGTGCAAAGAGTTAGATTCAAAGAAATCTCTCCCCTTGTATTTAAAAGCTCCAATTTCTGCCCTCATGTGGGCTAGGAATGAGACTGCAGTTTTAATGGCAGTTCCCATCTCCCTTAGATCAACGACGAAGAAACTCCATTTCCTGCAGAAACAAAAACACCATCACTCAGTCCCCCAGGGAATGTCAACAGAATTAAAAATGGAATTAACAGTTCATCTGGAAACCATCTTTTTAAAAATCATATGCTTAGCTCACTGTTCCATGAAAACTGTTTCTGAAACACCAGCTTAATGTTCCTGGCATCATACTCCTGTTTCATCCTCATATGACTGAGGGACAAAGGGCAGCTGAGTGGCAGGAGGATAAATGAGGTGTACCGGGAGTGTGGCAGGAGAGACGAGGAAGGTGAGAGCATGATCCTTGCCTGACTATGGATGAGCTTATTGTGCAAAGGGGGTGTCCATGGCCACCTCAACCAGAGAGGACGCCTATAGAAGAGGCTTCTGAAGGATGGCAATGGTGTTGGCTTGCACAAGCCGTGTAAGGTTTAGACAGAGGGAAGAGAATGAATAAAGGGAAGGGGTTTCACCTGGATCCTTGTACCATCTTATTTTCATGTTTTTAAGGATTTTCCCCATCCTTTTCACTATTGTGATGTTGTTCAAGATGATGGAGGGAGACAAATGCTACAAACATCAGTTCATTGTACACACGTTGATATCAGATCACAGCACTTCCTCTAGCAAGCTCTGTTGAATATGACACTTCTCTGTGATGTCAATGCTAAAGATACAGTTGTGATACCTGATTGCACTGCAGAACTCTTGGAAACACTGGAGAGCGTGGTCTCCTACTGAGTCAACATGTGGCATCTGGACCAAATGATGGGAATTTGCCTCAATAGAGAAAAGACTTGTGAAGATAGAGGGATGAGCCTGCCCATTGTTAAAGGCTGAAAAAAAGGACATGAAATTTGTGGATTTGTGATAAAGAGTGATTGTGGTGGTGTGAGAGGGCCTATCTTCCAAATGCCAAAAATATGCCATTACAGAGGGTCCCTGTTTAAGGGAACCCAGACACCCAGTGATCCTTGAGAAATGGAAAGATATTAAAAAGAACTCCATTATAGGAATTAAAAGACCTTATTTAAACATATAGTTTCCATTTATTGATCATACATTTTACACTGATCACTTTATATATTAGCTCATTTAATTCCTGTAACAGCCCTATAAATTGGTGATATCACCATTTTATGGGTGTGCTTGAATACAATTGAATCACTTGTCCAAGGTCACATATCTAATAAGTGGTTTCAGTTCAGTTCAGTCACTCAGTCATGTCTGACTCTTTGCGACCTCATGGACCGCAGCATGCCAGGCTTCCCTGTCCATCACCAACTCCTGAAGCTTACACAAACTCATGTCCATCAAGTTGGTGATGCAAACCGTTTCATCTTCTGTCGTCCCCTTCTCCTCTTGCCTTCAATCTTTCCCAGCATTGGGGTCTTTTCCAATGGTCTGGTCAGGATAAAATCAAATTAAGCCTAATAGCAAAACTTAGGCTTTTCACAGGCTTATATCATACACTTAATACAGTGTTTAGTACATGTCATGAATGACAGCACAAATAACATTTGTTATATTTTTTAATTTCATTGACAACATGTGGAGACATGATGAAATCATGGTTTGGCAGAAGAATCTCAAGATGATGTGCAGAGTGGATGAATGGAGAGGCTTCCATGTTTTGGCCTTTCTCCCCAGAAAACAGAATGAAGTGGAGGCTGCCAGATCTGCAGTTATGGTTGTTACTGAGGTCTCACTCGGGGGAAAGCCAAAAATTATGCACACTGTTGGTAGAGCTCAAAGGAAAGGAAATAGATTCGTAATAGAGAAATTCTTACACAAGCACAAATAACCATCCCTTTATCTACCCATTCACCCATCCATCCATCCATCCACCCAATCACTTATCCATTCATCTACCTAGCCAGCCAGACAGCCATCAAGCTATCCATCCATCTAACCAGCCATTCATCCATTTGCTCATCTATCTATTCAACCTGTTTAGCATCTTTGTATTCTTCTCTTCCTTTTTCTTTCTTGTCATCGCCACCCTGCTTACATTTTTATTCTTCTTTTCTGGAGAAGTCTCTTAAACATTGTCCTCTTAAAGGATCTTCTTCCTTCATGCTTTCACAACCACTAGATCGATATCTTAAAAGCGTGGATTTTATTGTATCACCTTCCTGCTCAAAAGCCTTCAGTGGCTCCTTATTATTCATAGGATTAAGATCAAGTACAACAGGACCCCACCTACATCTTCCCAACTCATGGCTCGGTCACCACAGCCTGCCTGGTTTTTCCTGAACTCAGCTCCCTTGTTCCTATCTCTTTACACAAGCTGTTTCTCTTCCTGGAGACACCCTTTTTGGCCTTGTCCAGAATACTACCTTTTTTCTGGTTAGAATTCTATTCTATGAGTCTTTCTCTGAACCCCATAGAAAGGAGTTATTCCTTCTCCCTTTGAAGCACAAGCATTTTGGAGACAGCTTAGTTTAGGATAAACTTTGAAGTCCAAGAATCCTGGGTTAAAATATTGGCTGTTTTACTTACTATCTATTTGATTATGGGAACGGTACAGACTTCTCTGAGTTCAGTTTCTGCACCCCTAATATGAAGGTGGAGAAAATATTAATATCAACCTTATAAACTTATTGTGAGCATTAAATAAAAAGCATATGAAATGCATCATTGGTACTCAACAAGTATTTGTGAATGGATAAATATAATTAGTCAAAAATTATGCCAATATTCACTATTTTTAATGAAATTATAATATTGTTTATATGAGGAAATATTTTTTCAGCCCCAGTCTAGGCTAGAGCTACAGGTCTTGATCAATTTCCAAATGTCAGACCATCACCTTCCCATAATCCCTGGCTCAGATGCATGCATGTGCCCTCTGCTCAAGCTCCAGAGGCATCCAGGCTGAAATATGATAGCAGGTCCAAGCCCTGGAGAACTTTCCTCTCACCTCATATATTCTTTATTTGTGACACTTCAATATGTAGCCTTCTATCATGGAGTAGAGCTTTGGTCCAGATTTACTCTTAGAGTAAAAACATGCTGCTGGAACGGGCAGGAAGCCTGGAGTTCTTTGGGGTCTGGTTTGGGACCTGGTTTAGAATAGGTGCTTGCCCAGTGTTGGCTAGAAGGAAGGATGGCTTGATGGGTAGATGGGTGGGAGACGGATGGATGCAGGGTGGATAGATAGAGGACAGGTGGATGAGTAAAGGATGGATGGTTGGATGGATAGATGTTGGATGGAGGGTAGATGGATAGAAGTTGTAGAGATGCATGGGTGGATAGAGTATGGAGGGCTGGACGACCTTACTATATGACCCCAGGCAAGTTATTTAAGGTGTCTGAGAATTCTTTCTCTTACCTGCAAAACAATGGACTTAAGATGATCTATATGGCAATTGTAAAATCGTATTCTGAAATTGTGGCTCTGTGAAGTAGAACATAAATCAATATTTGTAGTTTTTAACTGATCTTAAAAAACAGATATAGATATACAAGCATGTAGTTTTATTGTTTTCTCAGAAATCAAAGCAGACAAAAACACACAGTTCCCGATTCTTAGTTCTGTGTACTTCCCACCATTCTGTCCATTTTTTTCCTGTGTTATCTCTCCAAACCCTCATCACCTCCTGAGGGTCACAAATTTTTATTCCATCCATAACTAGTAAGAAAGTGTAGTTTTAGTGGAAATAGCTCAGACTTTAGAATCAGACAGATATTAGAATCAAAATCTGGATTCCCTATATATTTGTGATATTTGGCAAGTTGTTACTTCTTCGACCTTTTTACCTGTCAGTTGGTGTCACCAAATGCCTCACAGTGAGGATTAAAGAGAACAGCTGTGTCAGGAAGACACTAAGTCTTGATAACTCTGATAAGTGGAAGTTCCCTCCTTATCCTCTGCTCTGTGCAGAGAAGCTACCAGTTGCCTAGTAGATGTTCAGAAAGCACTTGTTGAATCAAATGGATTTGAATTCCTTCCAGCCTCTGGGTTTTACTTGCTTTGCAGCTAATGCTTTCAATCTATCACCAGTGGAGTAGAAAATGCAAATGTGAAACTTTGCAAATGCCTTCCACACATCATAAATCTGGGATTTCAAGAGCATGGCTATGAATATTGAGGTCAGCTTCTTTTTTTTTTTTTTTTTGCCATGGGTCCAAGATTAATGCAGTCCTGAGTGTTAGGAGACCATCAGACACTGACCTTTGTGTCCATTTGAGTGGTGGGTGTGGAGTATAGGAGAACATATGAAAACACTGAGGTAGCATAGAAAGAGACCCCAGCCCCAGGATAAGTGGTGTTATCTAAGTCACCTCTGAAGTGTTAGGAGGTAAAATGGGCAGCCAGTGGCGAGGGCATCTCTCCACCAGAGTCTTCTTGAATAGGCTACTCATATGCTAACCTCAGTTTCCACCATCTGGGGCCTTGTTGCTAGGGAACCTTGGATTCCAGGTGACCTGCTCCTGAATTGATTATCTGAGAGCTGAGTGCGGCTGTGTTTTCCTATGACATCAAATATGCACGCTGCCTTGTTTTTCCTCTTCTTTCCCACAGCAAGCACTTTGTGGAAGTGATATGGGCATCTCAGACTGGTCTCTGGTGGTCCTGATGCTCCCACCATCCAGCCCTATGTTTTATACATGTGCAAACTGAGCCTCAGAGAGTGGTCCCAGGTCACACAGGGGGCTGGTGGTAGAGCTGGGGTTGCAACCCAGGGGTCTTTACTCCAAGTTACAACCTCCCCACCCTCCAGCATTTGGCAGCTTATGATTATCTTCCGCCATGGTTAGGAAGTTAAACATACAGAAAACCCCTCTTACCTGCCCAAGATACCTCTCCTAAATCTGTTAAAAGCATCCAAGACTTCTATGGCAACATTATTCCGTTGGTTCAGGACAGCATTTTCCAAAATATGCTCATCTGATGCTCTATCCAGAAAAAGAGGTCTGTGGCCAAAAGGGACTGAGAAGCCTTGCAAAAACATGTTCCCCTTTTTAGATTCACAGCACTTGGCGGCTGGCACAGGGCCCTCCTCAGTAAAGAACCCTCTTTTGTCTTTGTCATCGCATTGTTCCTTGAAATGATTTGACCACAGAACCTCGCTTTTCCTACCCCTTCACCCTGTAACTCCTGTAAATCCTTCACAGAGCCAGGTTCATGAAATGCATTTTGGTAAATGGTGATTTAAGTCATGAAACACCCCCATTGACATCTATAGTTTACTTTAGAGGAATCATAATGACTCTACAACTTTACAGTTGCCAGATATCCTTCACACCCATTAACTCTTTTGATTTACAACAGTCCTATCAGAAAGATAATGTCTTTTCCTTGACCAAAAACCCAGAGACCTAGATGATTGACAGAACTAAAGATAGGAGGGGAGACTGGAATATGGACTGCAGACAGCACAGTCTGTACCCTCCCTGCCCCCGCTCTTCCAGGTCTCTACTCTACATTAAGCCAGTTTCTACCTGGCACTGTCTCCTGTGCAGAGAACTACCAGTTGCCAAGGAGATGTTTATAAAGCACTTGTTGAATCACATGGGCTGGTAGACAGTCATTTTCCATCCTACCTCATTTGACAGTGAAGGCAAATGAGGCACAGAGAGGGGAAGTAATGTGGCCAAGTTCACACAGCTAAAAGGAGAACACCAGGGTAAAGAGAAAGCAATCAAAGATGAGAGTCTTATGTGAACTAGGGATGGAGAATTAAACCTTGAAAGAAATGCAGAGCTTGAAAAAGGGAGAAATTGGAAGGACCAGGAAAGTTATGACCAACCTAGATAGAATATTCAAAGCAGAGACATTACTTTGCCAACAAAGGTCTGTCTAGTCAAGGCTATGGTTTTTCCAGTGGTCATGTATGGATGTGAGAGTTGGACTGTGAAGAAGGCTGAGTGCTGAAGAATTGATGCTTTTGAACTGTGGTGTTGGAGAGGACTCTTGAGAGTCCCTTGGACTGCAAGGAGATCCAACCAGTCCATTCTGAAGGAGATCAGCCCTGGGATTTCTTTGGAAGGAATGATGCTAAAGCTGAAACTCCAGTAGTTTGGCCACCTCATGTGAAGAGTTGACTCATTGGAAAAGACTCTGATGCTGGGAGGGATTGAGGGCAGGAGGAGAAGGGGATGACAGAGGATGAGATGGCTGGATGGCATCACCGACTCGATGGATGTGAGTCTGAATGAACTCTGGGAGTTGGTGATGGACAGGGAGGCCTGGCGTGCTGTGATTCATGGGGTCACAAAGAGTCGGACACAACTGAGCGACTGAACTGAACTTAATTGAAGGTTGAAATTATTGGAGAAGGAAATGGCAACCCACTCCAGTGTTCTTGCCTGGAGAATCCCAGGGATAGGGGAGCCTGGTGGGCTGCCGTCTATGGGGTCGCACAGAGCTGGACATGACTGAAGTGACTTAGCAGCAGCAGCAGCAAGGTTGAAATTGGTAATGTTGCTTATTACCATCCCTGTGAAGAATGATTGCATTTGCTGAAAACATCCAAGCCATCTATTCTTCTATAATACCTGGCTGCCAAGTGTGGATGGATCAAAGTATAATACTTGGAAACTTGATGGAGTGACCTCCACTTACTTGAAGGTACCTCAATTGGTACCTCAATTTTCCAGCAACTTTATCTATTCAGAAAATACTTGAGAGCCTTGAATGAGGATAAAAGATCTCTGGGGGACCAAAAGAGATCTATCAACTAATTTCTCAGTTACTAAACAAATGAAACAGCAAAAGAAAAAATGTGTGAACACCTACTCTACACAAGCCCTAATAATCCACTAGAGGCAGAAGTAAGACAGTGTGCCCATTCTCCAGGAGCTTAGAGCCAAGGATGGGAGACAGACATGCAGGCAAATAGAAAAGATCCTATGACAGAGGTTATGAAAGAAAATTAAGAGTGCATCCACATCAGACAGGTCAGACTGGAATTGGGAAGGGAGTCTCTGAGCCTCCGTTTTTTTCTTATTGAAGTAGAGTTGATGTACAACAATATGTTAATTTCAGGTATACTACATAGCTATTCAACATTTAAATACATTGTAAAGTGATCACCATGGTAAGTCTAATAACCATCTGTCCCCATTTAAGTTATTACAGTATTATCAACTGTATTCCTTATGCTGTATATTATATCCCCATGACTTATTTACTTTATAACTGCGAGGTTGTACCTCTTAATCCCCTTTACCTGTTTTGCCCAATGCTTTCCCACCTCTCTCCTCTGGCAACCAACAGTTCGTTCTCTGTATCTATGAGTCTGTTTCTGTTTTGTTTTCTTTATCCTTTTGTTTTAAAGAGTCCACACATAAGTAGAATCATATGCTATTTGTCTTTCTCTGTGTGACTTATTTCACTTAACACAATGCCTTCTAGGTCCATCTGTGTTGTTGTAAATGGTAAGGTATTGTTCTTTTTTTAATGGCTGAGTAATATTCCATTGTTGATATACACCACATCTTCTTTATCCTTTCATCTATTGATGGACACAGGTTGATGCCATGTATAAAAACATAAATTTGAAAAGATATATTTGCTGCAGCTTTACTTACAATATATCTTTTCAAATTTATGTTTTTATTTTCATCCTGTAAATGTTCAGAAGTGAATTTGGTGGATTATATGGCAGCTCTATTTTATTTATTTTGTTTATTTTTGTACAAAGCTCAGTACTGTTTTTCTTAGTGGCTGCACCAATTTATATCCCTGCCAACAGAGCACGAAGGTTTCCTTTTGCTCTGTCTCCTTGCCAACACTTGTTATTTGTTGTCTTTTGATAATAGTCATTCTGACTATTCATCTCCTGTAAAAGAGGAGAATTTAGAAGACTTCTGGAACAAGATCAAACATACTAACATTCACATTATATGGTCCCAGAAGAAGAGAGATAAAGGGGCAGAAAATCTATTTGAAAAAAAAAACAGAATAATGGCTGAAAATTTCCCTAAACTGCTGAAGGAAACAGATATCCAAGTTCAGGAAGCAGAGTCCCAACCAAGATGAAACCAAAGAGATGTGAGTTGGTATCTCATTGTAGTTTTGATTTGCATTTGCATTTCCCTGATGATTAGCGATATTGAGCATTTTTTCATGTGTCTACTGGCTGTGTTATGTCTTCTGTGGAAAATGACTATTCAGGTTTTCTGTTGGCTTTTTAATTGGATTGTTTCTTTTTGAAATTGTATCCTATGAATTCTTTATATATTTTGAATTTAACCCCTTATGATATATTTTTTGCAAACGCATTCTCCCATTTGGTAGCTTGCT
Source organism: Bubalus bubalis (assembly GCF_019923935.1). Taxonomy (NCBI): domain Eukaryota; kingdom Metazoa; phylum Chordata; class Mammalia; order Artiodactyla; family Bovidae; genus Bubalus; species Bubalus bubalis. The sequence continues at coordinate 87,653,422 of NC_059162.1, forward strand.
TTTTTCTGTTGATTGTTTCTTTTTTTCTGTGCAGAAGCTTTCATTTTAGTTTGATGTAATAATTTGCATTTATTTTTGCATTTGTTGCCCTTACCTAAGATGGCAGATCCAAAATAGTACCAAGATATATACAAAAGATTTTACTGCCCACATTTTTATTTAGGAGTTTTATGGGTTTAGGTCATACACAAAAGTCTTTAATCTCCTTTGAGTTTATTTTTGAATATGGTACAAGAAAATGGTTCAGTTTCATCCTTTTGCATGCAGCTGCCCAGTTTTTCCAACACCATTTATTGAAGAAGCTGTCTTTCCCTCACTGTATATTCTTTATCATAGATTAGTTGACCATGGAAGTGTGGGTTTATTTTTTTACTCTTTATTCTGTTCTATTGATCTTTGTGTTTGTGTGTGTATGTGTGTGTGCACACGCGCATGCCAGTATCATACAGTTTTGATTGCTAGAACTTTGTAGTATAGTTTGAAATTGGAGAGCCTGATACTTCCAGCTTCGTTCTTCTTTCTCAAGATTGCTTTGTAGGTCCATACCAAATTTAGGATTATTTTTTCTGATTCTGTGACAAATGGCACTGGTATTATGATAGCTGTTTTGTGACTAGTTGTTTTTCTCTTGCTGCTTTTAAGATTCTCTTTATCTCTTTGACATTTTAACTATAATTTGTCTTGGTGTGGGTCTCTTTGGGTTCATCTTGGTTGGGACTCTCCTTCCTGAACTTGGATATCTGTTTCCTTCAGCAGTTTAGGGAAATTTTCAGCCATTATTCTGTTTTTTTTTTTTTTTCAAATAGATTTTCTGCCCCTTTGTCTCTCTTCTTCTGGTACCATATAATGTGAATGTTAGTATGTTTGATGTTGTTCCAGAGGTCTTCTAAATTCTCCTCTTTTAAAAAATTATTATTATTATTGTTATTATTAGGTGATTTCCACTACTCTCTCTTCTAGATCACTGATCCATTCTTCTACATCCTCTAATTTGGTCTCAACTCCTCTAGTGTATTTTTTCATTAGTTATGGTATTCTTCAGCTCTCATTGGTTCTTTTTTTATCTTTTGTCTTTTTGAAGTTCTCACTGTATTCCTCCATTATTCTTTCAAGTTCAGTTAGTATCTCTATGACCATTATTTTGAACTTTTTCTGATAGATTGCTTATCTCTGTTTCATTTCGTTCTTTTTCTGAGGTTTTGTGTATTCTTTCATCTGGAATATATTCCTTTGTCTCCTTATTTTGTCTAGCTCTCTGTTTTTACATATTAAGTAGATTAGCTATGCTTCCCAGTTTGAAAGGAGTAGTTTTATGTAGAAGGTATCCTGGGGACCCAATAGCGTGGTCTTCCCTGGTCACCAGAGCCAGGTGTTCCAGGAGGATCCCCTTGTGTGGGGTGGGTGTGCCCCCTTATTACGGCTGGTCCACAACTGCTGCAGGCGTGCTAGGGCAGCCATGGCGGTTGCAGGCCTTCTGGAATATGGGGCCAGCCACCCAGGTCAGGGGACACTTTGGGGGAATGCCAGTCCTGGCAGAGGCTGCTTGCCAGGTAAGGTGGACAGGGGACATCTATTTTTTTTTTCCAAGCCAAACTGTATCCAGCTTTATTAAAGATACTTTTCATAAACAATCATGGTATTTCAGGCAGGATATGGGCAGACAGTTGTTAACCATATACAACTTTCAAACTCCCTTTTTCAAATGGACTACCAAAATCAGAAAGCCACTATGAAACCCAATGAAATCTTCATGTGATGCTCTGAACAGGGAAAGTTTAGACTGAGTGTTGACATTTTACATTTAGCATGTTGTTTAACAACTTTTCACAAGCCGACCCTGACTTTCAGGAACTGGAAATGAAAATGGCAGAAGTATCACTCTGAGGAGCCACAGTATAAAAAAATGAACTGCTCCTCTTTTGAAGGATACCATCTCAATGGTGACACTGGAACGTCCAGATTGCCTGACATACTGGTCATCAATTCTGGGGGTTCAGGTTCCACAGGTCTCTGGGTTTAGGGGAGTAATTCCTATGCTGAGGTGGAGAAGGAGAAGAGGACATAAAAACTGAATTTTAGTTTTTCCACATCACAAGGCGTTTGTGCCAAGGTGGCTCATGTGTGTCAACATCAAGGAATCCCTCCTTCCTGGGAACCAACAGGAAGTCTCTCAAAACTAGACGGGAAAGGTGTTTTTCCTCCACGTCAATTCAGCTTCTGAAACATCCTGTTAGAGACATGTGCCTTTCCCCAAAAAACAGCAATGAAGTATTCTGTGTGCTAACAACATAGCTTAAAAAAAAGTAAAACAAAATGCTGCATTTTTATAAAGCTTGATAAAAAATAGTATTTCAAACTATACAGTCACCAGAAGTACACAATTATCAGAAATGCACACCCTTCACTTAGCATCTCCAGCACCTTCAGCTTTCTGTGCCTGGTCTGTTTTGCATCTCCATTTTCTGCAGGGTTATTCCCACCCTTGCCAGCACCAGCTTTGCCCTTTTTCCCTTTGGGTACCTTCTTTGCAGGGGCCTTTTTAGTCTTGGGCTCTGGCTTTGGAGGAGCAGGTTTAGCAGATAACCTTGAAGATCTTCTCTGTGGTTCGTCCTTCACCTTAGCCTTATCTCCTTTAGCATCCCCTTCAGCCTTTCTCTTGGGTATGGTGGCTATGGCAGTGGGACGTAGGTGCTGGACACAGGAATGCAGTGGCATGCAGGATTTAGTCGGTCCAGAGGTCTCTGTTGCCTCTTCACACTGCTCTGGCAGGGGACATCTTTAACGGGGCTCTGGTGTTAGCTGAGGCTGCCTGCTAGATGTGTAATGGAAGAGGGCTATTTTGGGGATTGGCGCCTGCAAATCTTTTAGTGTAATTTTGAGAGGTGAATAGGAGCTTGCCAGGAGACAAAGAGAGTAAGTGAAGGAAATATAACCTTTGCAGAAAACCACAGAGACCAAATAGCAAAGTGTTAAGCAGGGATGCATGGTGCAGAGTAGGGAAAAAGGAAGTATTGAGACTAAAACGTAGTCACGCACCTAGACCAGAGAGAGGCTTGTAGTGGCTTAGATGCCCAAAAGTCGGAGATGGAAGAAGGGGACAAAGACACGTTTAATTTTTAAGAAATAATATCAGATACTGGTCTGTCAGTTTGTGTATAAGCAGAAAACAGGGATATACCCAAGAGGGTATAAGCTCATAGGAATGTACAGAAGAAAGCCTAGTATTCATAGATGTATATATCTCACATCTTCTTTATTTGTTCATCTGTTCATGGACATGTAAGTCTTTTCCACCTCTCAGCTACGGTGAATAATACTGAGTGAACATTGGAGTACAGATATCTCTTCCCTATCCTGTTTACAGACAGCCGCACACAAAAGAATGAAACCAGATCCCTATCTTACACCATACAAAAAATGGACTCAAAATGGATAGACTTGAATGTAAAACCTGAAATCAGAAAACTCCTGGGAGAAAACATAAGGGTTAAGCTCCTTGACATCAGACTTGGCAACGACTTTTTGGATTTGACACCAAAAGCCAAAGCGACAAAAGCAAAAATAGATGATCCACTTTTAAGACCCACGTTTTGAAAAAGATGGGCTCTTTCCAAATGAGTAGTCATGGAACTGCTGTGTTTAGCTTTCTCAGTGTTCTGAAAGGCTCGCGGATTCAAGCTGAGCCTCAAAGGGTTTCTCTTTCCCCTGGCCTGCAGGGAGTCCTGGGGGATTGGCTTTTCTGGAGGCTCAGAAATATCAAGGGCCTGGTGTGTTTCCTTCTTCATCTCTAGTTACTTCGATAGGAATCTTGGCCCCAGTCTAGTGAAGGGGAGCAGCAGGGCATTCATGCCAGGAGGGTCCTTTGAGGCTTTTTCCTTCTGTAGAGCATATTCTGATGGAAAAGGCCAGATTGACCACATTCCAGGACCAAATTGGTGTGATGCTTAAAAGCGCTTTTTCATAGAGAGATAGAATAGATAGAAGGAGGTCTTAATAATCAAGTCCAGTGTTTGATCAGTACCCCCCATTCCCTTCCTCTGGCTTCTTCATGGTGATGGCCTGTCCCCTTCTTCTCTTGGAGCCTGCAATAGAGATTTTTAGATCATTTACTGGCCTCCCCCACAGTTTAGACAATAGTATCATAATCCAGCCTCACTTCTCTGCATTTCTTCACCTCTGTAGTGTTCCCGTCTATATAATGAGTTTAGTATCCCGGATCCATGAACCTAATGAATTTCAGCAGAAGAGAGTATACATAAAGTCCTATTGAAAAGTTTAAAATGATAGGAATTCCCTAGAGGTCCAATGGTTAGGACTCTGTGCTTCCACTGCAGGGGGCATGGGTCTGATCCCTGGTCAGGGAACTAAGATCCCATAAGCCATGTGGCACAGCCCAAAAAAAAGTAAAAAATGATATATACATAATATTTTATTTCTAGCATTTTCATTTATACTCTATTCATAGATATTTCTTAAAAGAATGAAAGGAGCTTTCATAAACTAGAAACTAAAGTGAGCCCAGGATAAAATGTGCTGAATTTCAAATGGACCTAATCAAAATTCATATTTTTAAGATTGTACTAATTAAAAACCAGACAAACAAATAAGCAAAATCCATTCAACACTGTGAACCCATGCTTCATAGTGCTGAACCTTTGTGCTGTTTGTTTCAAGACCACTGGATTTTCTTCTCAATGTACCTTAACTGCTTTAGCATTTGATTCAACACAAGCCCCAAATAAAACACTTCAATCTATACTATTTATAATTTCTATCTTTTGTTACCACATAGGTGCATAAGAAATATGAGAAAACCAGATCTTAAATTTCCCTCAATTCAAATAAGGTAATGTCATGTCATGGAGAGTGTTAGTCGCTCAGACATGTCCAACTCTTTGTGAACCCATGGACTGTAGCCCACCAGGGTCCTCTGTCCTTGGAATTCTCCAGGTAAGAATACTGGAGTGGGTGGTCATTCCCTTCTCCAGAGATTATCATAATTATATAAATATAGTAACAATATAAATATAATAGTAATAGTAATAATAAGAGTAATAATAACCATGACAGATTAGATCTATAACCATATCTGTTATTATTATATAATCTGCCTTATACAATTGTGATGACCGTGTTCTTTCTAAATGCTTAGTATGTGCTGGGTTTATTGCTCATTACTTTATGTGAATGAGTTCACTTAACCTTCAGAACGCTCTCTATGATGAAGCTGCCATTATGCTCCTATTTTTTAGAAAGTAAAAATAAGGCTCAGAGAGGCAAAGACACTTGCCTAAGCACACTCTGTGGCAGGTGGCGTCTGACTCCATGGTACACAGTCTTAAACTACTATGCTAGATTACTTCCTTGTTTAAAATATGGGGAGACACCAAAGAGAATCTTGTGTCAAATGTTTAATCATTTATCTGGTGGTTCTTAATGTCTAGCTTATTACCTGTAACTAATCAAAAGCATGCAAGTTCTAAAGAACAGATATCCCAATGTTATGCAGGCAGACGTGCATCCTGGCAAAGCATAGTCAAGAAAATACAGGTAGCACATCATCTACTGAACATGGCTCACCCTGGTTCATTACTGAAACGTAGCCCTGTAGTTGATGTTGATAATGCTGACTGGACTTCTTAACCCCTATTTAAGGAAGCAGGGATGAGAATAAGATATGGTAGAAAGAATGCTATTTTTTTAAAGGTAACTTTTTAAAGCACTGGTCTTAAATTTACAATTGCTCATATCTGTATGAATTCATGAGTTTGGATAAATAAGGACTTGTGGGGTTTATATATAGAAATCTAAGATGATATATATAATCCATAGCATAGCAACCATTTTATTCCCTATTGCTGTTTATGTGCCTCCCAAAGCTTATTGCTACAGGGCTACAAGATGATGCTATATAAACATACACAGAGAGATATATATGTATTTGTGTGTGTATATGTATACATACACACACATACCCACACATCTATATATATATGTAACTTCACAGTAACTGAGATACTGAGATGACAAGTTACTCTGAAAACCTAGATGTTTACACTACATATTTTAAAATAGTCTATGGCATTTCTACTATTCACATGATACCCATGACACTGTCACTCACCAAAGTTGTACATGTGTGTTTGCATAAGACATAGTAGAAAGGAAAGAGAAAGAATTTGGCACACTAGAGTGCTGACTCTGGCCCTGCCCCTTACTAGCTGGGTCACCTTGAGCAGCTAGTGTGAGCCCACTAAGCTCCTGTAAACCTGGTTAATCATAGTTTTGAAGGGGCTACTTATCCTGCATGACGGCCTCCATTTTCATAGACGAAAAAGCTTCCATGCCACCTTCAGGAAAGGAAAGGTAGGAGCAGAAAACTCCCCTCTTTCTGTGCTCACTCCTTTGTGTTACCCAGAGGACCAGGAGTGACTTACCTGCTTGCTGAGTGTGAGTGAAGGGCTATCCCAGAGGTCCAGCCTTGTCCGGGAGCTCACTTTGGCATCTGCTTGTATAAAGGACACCTGTGTTCCTTACCTGCCTTCTTGTAGAAGGTACCTTGCAAGGGAGTTAGGGAAGGGGGATAGTTACAGGAAGCTTGATTCTGGTCACTCACTAGTGTTTTCTCCAATCCAGCTGCATCAGCAGTAAATCTGAGCATTTGATCTCTCTCTGTCTGACTTTTGTATAGATCTTTCAGCTGGTTCTGGGTTTGGAAGTGTGCCAGGGAGTGGTCATTACCTTCCAGCACTTCGCAGGACTGAGGCCATGGTTAAAACAAGAGTAAGGATATTGAGAATCTAACATGGTGTTTTACACATGGTAGTTGTTTGGTGGCCATCAGATTCCCCTCCAATGTCTGACTGTAAACTGAACATGACCCAGACTGTATCTTCCAAGTGGTCCTCTGCTTCCCCTCCCCTAGTGCCTAATTAGCACACGGTTTCAGATGTGAGGTAAGACTTTTAAGAGCCAGAAAAGACTTGACCAATCTGTGAGTTAAACACTTTCATCTTCCAGATGGGAAACTTGGGAACCAGAGATGCTATGTGTCTCACCTGAGACCACCCAGCTAGTAAGGGCCCACCTGTTCTCTAAGCCGGTCTTGTCACTGGGCTCTCCATGATTTCATAGAACAAAGGGAAACTGTCTTCTATAAAGGATAAATTACAAGGCGGCCTAAAACCTGAGAGCTTTGTTAAGGTAAAGCGTTTCCATTTTGATGAAGAGCAAGAGAGCTCCCGAAATACTTTTCTTTTCACCTACTTTGCTATTATTCATCTCCTTCCTACCCCAGCCCCCATCACCAATTGTTTCTGCTTGGAAACGTCTATTATCGTTTATCATTCCATCTGTGGCTCTTATTTTAAAGACTATCTCAAGTGGAGCAGGAACTTAAAATATTCCCCAGGAAGATTCTGAGAGACATTTTGTACATGCTGTACCTGTACTTTACTTCTCCAAATGTCTTGAACTTGGGAAAATGCAACTGAGAACAATAGAGGAATGACAGGCCCTTTCCCCTCCTTATAGAGGCCTTTCTCTGTGGGCCTACTGATGTCATAGGCGCTTTTTTTTTTTTTTTTGCTTGCTGCTTCAAGTGGCATGCAGGATCTTAGTTCCCTGATTAGGGATTGAACCCATTCCCCCTGCAGTGGAAGCATAGAATAACCACTGTGACTACCAATCAGAGGCCAGCTCTAGAGAGAGAAAATGGCCATATTGACTGCGTATATTTATTTCTTCCTGGGACTGAAGTGTGTTAGAAATTCTTGGTCTGATTCCCCTTCAGAATATCTCAGAAAAATAGGAGAAAGGCAGAGCTTCCTAATCTCATTTTGTATATAGGAAAGCAGAAGGAAGAGAAATCAAGAGATTTCTAGATATTCTCACTTCTGCCCTTCATTGCACTGTCTTTTTTCCTGGAATGTTACTTTCCTCAGAAAATGCCTACTCATTCCACAAAGCCAGTTCCTTGATGAAACTCAGTTCCTTTTTGGTGCCCTCATTGAAGTTTCTGTGGATGATGCTTGAGCAGTTTTGCTGCCTTTATCTTTCAGAAATGCATTCCTTTTAATACTATCACAAAAATCTTGTCATCCCCATTTTATAGATAAGGACACAAGGCTCAGAGAGGTTATATGACTTATTCTAAATCACACAGCCAGTATGTGATGGGATCAGTTCTTGAGCAAAGGATGTCAGACTCCAAAGCCCATTCTCTCTACTCTGGTCTGAGGCTGCCTTTTTAATAACAAAGGATCCAGATGTGAGAATGCATTTTACCCTTGTGCTCAGTTGCCAAATCGTATCTGACCCTTTGTGACCCCGTGGGACCCACAGCCCACCAGGTTTCTGTGTTCATGGGATTTTCCAGGCAAGAATACTGGAGTGGGTTGCCATTTCCACCCTTAGCTAATTCCTAATACCAATAACTAACTCCCATGGATCAAATACTTTATGATTTACACTGCATTTTTCCATATACATCATCTCATTAGACCCATCTAACGAAGCTTCAAGGTGGTGATTTCACAACAATTTTAGTTTATGGCTTTACAATTGAGGAATGGAGGCTCAGAGAAGGGATTTGCCAAAAGCCATCCTGCTATTTTCTAACAGTTAGCAGTTTGCAGGAAATTAAACCCACATCTCCTAACTTCAAATCCCTTTGCCATGTTGCAGCAATTAATTCAGGTTCTCAGTTGGCTTAACATGCAGTAAAGGCAGAATCTCCAAATACATAAATGGTGGATTGTCCTTAGGAGACTAAGACATTCTCTTTGGTTCCACATATCATCAAGACTTTTCCTCTTTGGGCAATGGTGTGGTTCAGTGGATAGTACCATCCACTGGTGGTATGTCCCTGTCAAGTGAACGAATCCCAGCCCTCAGAATGTGATCAAGGACAGTGATCAGTCTTCCATATATTTATCATATCATTACACAATTTGATGTTACAGAGTAGCACATCTCAGTGCTTTTATTTTTCTTCAAACACACACAAGACACACACCTGTGGGAGACCTCAAGGATATGGATCATTCCTCATGTTCTAACTTTAACTTGACCCTTTTCTACCCAAGAGAGCAAGGAAAGGCGTGACAAGGACATTATTAGGAGAAAGAACTATTTATCTTTCATTTATTTTGAATACTATTTTTTTTAATAAGTTTTGTATCTTAGAAGAAGCTTCTGACACATCTCACAACTCACTGGGACATACCTGTGTGATGTGTTCCAGTAGTAAGAGTAGATAGTTAACTGTAGCAGGACTCTGTCCTCAAGGACCTCACAGTTGGGTGGGCAGGCAGACCTGGACCACTGACTAGCATTCAAGACAGGTATTAAGAATCTCTGTATTAGCAGTGCAAAGAAGGAGTAGGAAGTATTGGATTGTGGAAAACAAACACACTTTGATAGAAAACTGAATTTTTTTCCCTTTATTTTTTAATTGAAGTATAATTGATGTACAATTTTGTATGAGTTTCAAGTATACAGCAAAGTGAATCAGTTATACATATATATATAAATATACATATGTATATATTATACACACATGTGTACTAAATCACTTCAGCCGTGTCCAACTCTGTGCAACCCTATGGACTGTAGCCTACCAGGATCCTCTGTTCATGGGATTCTCCAGGCAAGAATACTGGAGTAGTTTGCCATTTCCTCATCCAGGAGAGTTTCCTGACCCAGGGATTGAACCCGTGTCTCTTGTGTCTCCTGTATTGACAGGCAGATTCTTTACCACTGAGTCACCAGGGAAGTCCCCCAAACCTGAATGTTTGAATTGAATCTTTGGGAATGAGTTGTGTTTTCACAGGTAGTAGGGGAAATTGAGAAAGAAGATGGGAACATTGTGAATATCATGATACCTTCTGCTGGGTGGGCCTGAGGAAATGCTAAGTAGCCCTGTTATAATCTGAATGGACACTTAAAAAAAAGGAAGTAGGAAATGAGATCTGAAAAGTAGCTGGTACTTGAGCATCATGCTCTTGTGTTTGGATGTGGTCCTGTACACAATGGGGAGCCATTAAAGATTTGGAGCAGGGGCCTGGCGTGATCTGGCTCATTTTTGGAAGATGAGTCTGGCAGCTCTGATTCTGTGGCATTGATGATCATAACCTGACGAAGAACCTGCAGTTCCAAGTCGGGGATGAGAAGTGCTGGTTGATGAGCTGAAAAAAAAAAAAAAAATCAAAGATCCCATTTTCCTACTTGTGTCAAGTCAAATAAATGGAGCCAGATAAACGTAGAAAAAAATCGAGATAGTAGCAAAATTGCCTGGAAGCAGAATGTTTTTCAAAGTCCCTAATGAGGTGTCAGTGAACCTAACGAGATGAAACTCCCTACCCTACACCTAGTTTTTCACGCTGTCCTTTTCATCCACTCATAATTAAGTTGTGAAATTGGAATTATATCCTATCATTAAAGACAGAGGCCAGCTCTGCCTGTCTCTTGCTTCTTCGAAGATGGGATCTCTGAAAAGCGTTCTCTTCCTTGGCTTCTTCCCCCGATGATGCTTCCCCGGATGTGGCTGCGGGAGATGACACTGCCGTTTTAGATTTTGATTAAAAAGGGCCACATGGCTCCTCTTCATTGATTTCAGTATCGAATTCCATCATTCTTAGTGAGGAATTATTAAGCAGCTGAAGTTGAAAGGAAAATGTCAGTCTTTTTAGTGTTGTTGGCTTATTAGTGGAGGGGAAGAGAGGCATGCCCCATGGGCCAGACATTGGGTGGGGCTTTTTGGATATATAGGGCCCCTCTGATTCTTTCAGGGTGCAACCATGAGAAGGAAGCCTTATTTTCCATTTATACAGATGTGGAAACTGAGGCTCACAGGAATTGCAGGCTCTTTATAATAAGATCCACCAGGCTTATTCTGAACCTGGGCCTTTCCTTATCCATTGAGATAAAGACGATGACTACACTTGGAGGCAAAGAAGGTTCCTGTAGAGGAGGCTTCAGTCCATCAGCCACCATTCTATGCTTTCCAGCATCCCATTCATTTTGCTAGTACACTCTGTGGTGCTTTCCTTATTCCTACAAGAATGCTTTGTAGGATATTATTTGCTCCTTTTCCTGCATGAGCTAATCATGACTCAGTGGGTCTAAGTGATTTATCCCAAATCACTCAGTTAGGAAGTACAGGCTCCACCTCACTACATTGCCTTCAAATTGAGATCTCTACAGGATAAAATGCCTCCTCTCAAAGGATGAAGCCAGGAAGGGACGTTTCTAGTACCAGGGCCAGCTCACAGTATGAGAGAGGTATATGTAAAGTAGGCCCATTTTTATGAAACCCTGGCATTCTGGAATATAGGGGTAGGTCCAAGAGAAAGATGAGGGGAAGAGATCAGAGGCTGGCTCTGTACAAGGGGGCAGGAGCTCTGGGCAGCATCAGCCTGGAGCAGAAGAGCTCCTAGAATGACACACTCACTAAAGAAATAAGAGCATCTTGTTCTTTTCCTTGCAGGACTATTTCAATAAACTTACTGAGCAGACTCATAAAGCAATGACTGGAAACGTGGCTACCCCAGGATGAACACAGCCGCGGATGCTCCCTTGTTCCATGGCTGGGTCTGTCTGCTCAGACACAGTGGGGCTTTAGCCCCACCTCTGCTCCAGCTTTTCTGGAGAACCAGTACTTCCTCTGACAGCAAAACTAGTGCAGACTGAGGTTTCCAGGTCAGGCCTGGTTCTCTCTGCTCTGTCTGTCACAGCTAACCCAGTATAAAAATGCAAATACAGGTCTATGATCTCCAATTTGGGACCTTAGGGGCCAGTTGTACGTCAGAAATTTAGAAGATTTCAGATCTGAAAAAGGCCATGTGATATGTATATTACATATTATACAACACCTCTGCCAAGCTTGGGGCAGCACCCATCATCAAGCACATTAATATTTCTGCAGTAAAATGTGTAATAAATAAATATAGATGAATAGACGCTGTAAGTAGCGTCCCGTCAGTACAGGTCAGTTTGTAGTCTCAAATGAATTTCAGATCAGCTTAGATATGCTGCCAAAATGAGTTGCCTATAGATGCAAAAATTCTCAACAAAATATTAGCAAACTGAATACAACAACACTTGAAAAAGATCACTGAACCACGATCAAGTTGTATCTATTTCAGGGTCATAAGGATGGTTCAACATACACAAATCAATCAATGTGATACACTATATCAACAAAAGGAAAGACAAAAACCACATGAACATCTCAATAGGTGCAAAAAAAGCATTTGATAAAATTCAAAATGAGTTATACACACATAGACACACACATGCACACACAAAATTGGGTTTTAGGAGCTTTTGGGGTTTTATAATTCAGATAAGAGATTGCAGGTAAATATTTGTTCAATGCCTATTACTGCAAAAATAGTAGTATTTCACATGGATCGAGCACCTGTTATATGCTCAGCACTGGACTGAACCGTTTACAGACATTTACTGCACAAGAGCTCCAGAGCTGAGGATGAATATAGTGTTACTATCTGTGTACAGCAGTGTAGAGCTGTGCTGTGCAATCAATAGCCACTAGTCACGTACAGCTATTTCCATTTAAATTAATTAAATTAATTTAAGCTAATTTAAATCAAATGAAATTAAAAATTCAGGTCCTTGGTTGTACTATCAGGAGCTCGATAGCCACATGTGGCTAATGGCTACATACTGGAGAAGCTGCATATGCCTAGTGCCTAAACCATCCTGGCAGCACAGAATATTTCCTTCACAGTGGAAAGTTCTATTGGATAACCTTGGCCTACATGTCATACAGGATGGTGGTTATGAGCATGGATTCTGGAGCTGTACTGATCAGCACCATCATTCTCTAGTTACATGGCTTTGTCCAAACTGCTTTACCTCTGGCATCTCAGTATTCATATCTATAAAATGGGGGTAAAGATCTTATCTGCTTCATTTGTTGTGAGGTATAAATACATTCATATATGTAAAAAACTAGAATAGGGCCTGGCTTGAAGTTATATCCTAATAGTTCTGCCTATTATGATTATTATTAAACCTGAGGAAGTCAAAGCACAGAAAGATGTTGTAAACTCTGTCCTCAAGTCCTGGCTCTTGAGCTGCATATTCTATAGCCTCTCCAGACAACGTGTCCCATTCATCACTTCTCCTCTATTGCTAAATGAATGATTGTGTAAATAAATGAGACAGTCTGGAAGTAGTGAGCTGGATGCCCAGAGCAAGGAATAGCTGGGTGATAGCCTGGTCTTTAGGGTCAGATTCAGACGAAGAGACTGACAGTGAACCATGGTTATCCTTTATTGATTCATCAGACCAAGACTCAGTTAATATCTTTTATTTCCACTTTGTTCCATTTTCCTGTGTCTAATCTTAATTTTTAAAAATCAGCTATAACTAGGCTATTGTAAGGCATCGAACCCGCTGTCAGGACTATATATTTGAGATAATATGTTGAAGCTTCATTGATTCTGTTTGACAGCGGTCGAAATAGAAATAGAGTGGGGCTGCTGCCTGGAAGTTACCCAGAGAGGCCCTGGATCACGCTCTCGAGAAGTACCTGCCAGATGGTGCCTGCATATATCTGTGAGCAATGCCTGATATGAAAAGAGGTGTCTTGTTTGCTGCAGGAACCCCAAGTATGGAGTTAAATGGGATGCGGTTTGGTTTCAGTCCTGAACTAAACCTGGGGACCTTCTCATATTGCTTTAGCTTTTTGAGCCTCAGTTTCTTCATTTGCAACAAGGGATAATTATTGTGAGTCTGTCTCCTTCACATATTGTCATGAAGATCAAATGCAAAATAGACTAAAACACTTTGCTAGTTATAAAGTACTGAGCACACTTAAGTTATATACTAGTACAGGCAACACTTTTCTTCTGGTTGGAAGGGAAGCCTCTGAGCTTAGGGAGAGACAAACATAGATATTTAGTGTGTATTAGTAACTGGCATTGTTTATTAAGTCTTAGTCATCATTTTCAGTCAGTTCAGTTCAGTCTCTCGGTCATGTCTGACTCTTTGCGACCCCATGAACCACAGCACGGAGAAGGCAATGGCACCCCACTCCAGTACTCTTGCCTGGAGAATCCCATGGTTGGAGGAGCCTGGTGGGCTGCAGTCCATGGGGTCACTAAGACTCGGGCATGACTGAACGACTTCACTTTCACTTTTCACTTTCATGCATTGGAGAAGAAATGGCAACCCACTCCAGTGTTCTTGCCTGGAGAATCCCAGGGATGGGGGAGCCTGGTGGGCTGCCATCTATGGGGTTGCACAGAGTCGGACATGACTGAAGGGACTTAGCAGCAGCAGCAGCACCACAGCATACCAGGCCTCCCTGTCCATCACCAACTCCTGGAGTCCACCCAAACCCATGTCCATTGAGTCAGTGATGCCATCCAACCATCTCATCCTCTGTCGTCCCCTTCTTCTCCTGCCCTCAATCTTTCCCAGCATCAGGCCCTTTTCAAATGAGTCAGCTCTTCACATCAGGTGTCCAAAGTATTGGAGTTTCAGCTTCAACATCAGTCCTACCAATGAACACCCAGGACTGATCTCCTTTAGGATGGACTGGTTGGATCTCCTTGCAGTCCAAGGGACTCTCAAGAGTTTTCTCCAACACCACAGTTCAAAAGCATCAATTCTTCGGTGCTCAGCTTTCTTATAGTCCAACTCTCACACCCATACATGACCACTGGAAAAACCATAGACTTGACTAGATGGATCTTTGCGGACAAAGCAACGTCTCTACTTTTTAATATGCTGTCTAGATTGGTCATAACTTTCCTTCCAAAGAGTAAGCATCTTTTAATTTCATGGCTGCAGTCACCATCTGCAGTGATTTTGGAGCCCAGAAAAATAAAGTCAGCCACTGTTTCCCCATCTATTTGCCATGAAGTGATGGGACCAGATGCCATGATCTTCGTTTTCTGAATGTTGAGCTTTAAGCCAACTTTTTCACTCTCCTCTTTCACTTTCATCAATAGCCTCTTTAGTTCTTCACTTTCTGCCATAAGGGTGGTGTCATCTGCATATCTGAGGTGATTGATATTTCTCCCGGCAATCTTGATTCAAGCTTGTGCTTCTTCCAGCCCAGCGTTTCTCATGATGTACTCTGCATATAAGTTAAATAAGCAGGGTGACAGTATACAGCCTTGATGTACTCCGTTTCCTATTTGGAACCAGTCTGTTGTTCTGTGTCCAGTTCTGACTACTGCTTCCTGACCTGCATACAGGTTTCTCAAGAGGCAGGTCAGGTGGACTGGCATTCCCATCTCTTGAAGAATTTTCCACAGTTTATTGTGATCCACACAGTCAAAGGCTTTGGCATAGTCAATAAAGTAGAAATAGATGTTTCTGTTTCCAACATCCACTGGATCATTGAAAAAGCAAGAGAGTGATCCAGCGGATGTTGGCAATTTGATCTCTGGTTCCTCTGCCTTTTCTAAAACCAGCTTGAACATGTTGAAGTTCTCGGTTCATATATTGCTGAAGCCTGGCTTGGAGAATTTTCAGCATTCCTTTACTAGCCTGTGAGATGAGTGCAATTGTGCAGTAGTTTGAGCATTCTTTGGCATTGCCTTTCTTTGGGATTGGAATGAAAACTGACCTTTTCCAGTCCTGTGGCCACTGCTGAGTTTTCCAAATGTGCTGGCATATTGAGTGCAGCACTTTCACAGCATCATCTTCCAGGATTTGAAACAGCTCAACTGAAATTCCATCACCTCCACTAGCTTTGTTTGTAGTCATCATTTTTGTCTTAGTGGAAAAAGAATGTTGAAATAAACGTTATTAATATCAATTGAAAGGTGAATGAAGCATATTTGAGAAGTAAAGGCACATGCTAGTGTTGGCACTGTTCTTTTAGGGCCCACTGTTTAAAGCACTATCCTTTAAGTGGTCTTTTGTCTTCTTTATAAGTTTTGAACTTTATATTTTGGATTTTACATTGGTAAGAACTGTCATCTTATAAGCTTCTGCTTTTCTTTTAACCATGAGTTATACCATCATCAGCCCCATCGCCACTCATCTACCAACCACCAGGAAGTTTGTAGTTATTTTAATGCTTATTTATAGTCATGTTGGACTTCCCTTGTGGCTCAGACAGTAAAGAATCAGCATGCAATGCAGGAGACCAGAGTTTGATCCCTGGGTTGGGAAGATGCCCTGGAAAATGTTAGTCACTTATTCTGCAGTTTTAGAATTAAAGAATTTGTAGTGAGAGAAGAAGAGGAAAGAGCAGAGACTGAAGTCTAGCTTTTTAAATTTTATAGATAAAGTAATTGAAACTCTAGAGAGAGCAAGAATGATGCATGGAGACTGAGGGTCAATCAGTGGCAGAGTTAAGACTAGAATTGCTGTCTCTGACTCACAACCCATTCATCAGGCAAATTCTAATCAAGAGTTGTGTGGTGAACTTGAAGCAGATCAAATGATTTAGATGAGTCTAATGTATATTGGAGAAGGCAATGGCACCCCACTCCAGTACTCTTGCCTGGAAAATCCCAGGGGCAGAGGAGCCTGCTAGGCTGCAGTCCATGGGGTCACGAAGAGTTGGACACGACTGAGTGACTTTCCTTTCACTTTTCACTTTCATGCATTGGAGAAGGAAATGGCAACCCACTCCAGTGTTCTTGCCTGGAGAATCCTGGGGACGGGGGAGCCTGGTTGGCTGCTGTCTATGGGGTCACACAAAGTCGGACATGACTGAAGCGACTTAGCAGCAGCAGCAGCAGCAATGTATATTGGAAGCGCATGGTGTAGCCATGTCCCCGTAGGAATGACCTTGTTAATGGGACCTGAAATGCATGAGGCCTGTGGGTGCTGTATTAGTTAGGGTGTGTATGTGTAGCACCAAATTATGGCTCCCAAATAACAGCTGTCTAAATAAATAGAATTTAATATTCCTCACCTAGGAAGAAGTCTACATATAGGCAGTTGTTAGCATTGCAGTTTTTAAACGATGCCTCTAGAGATTTAGTTCTTTCTATATATTGTTCATAAGATGGCTGCCTTTGTGCCAGGCATCATATCACTATCCAAGAAGGAAGAGGAGGGAAAAGACTAAAGTTAAAACTTTCCCAGAATACTTTGAGCAGATTTCCACCTCCATTCAATTGTGTAGAACTGTGTCACCTGGCCTCATCTCACTTCAAGGGAGGTTGGGAAACTGAGTATTTACCTTTCTAGCCTCTATCACTGGGATAATATTTTTAAAAATTAACCATCAGTGGGGCACAGCCATAGACCAATGCAATGGATGCCTAACATGAGCAACTAGAACAGTTATAACAATACATAAATATTAGCTTTGCTTATTATACATGGTGACCAGGGAGAAGAGTGTTAAGAACAGATGTTTAAGTCTCAGCAGTATTTGATGCTGTACAATGTTCTACATCAGGGTCAACAAAGGGTCAATAATAAATATTTTAGGTTTTATGATCTCTCTTGCAGTTACTCAACTTTGCCATCATTGTTTGCAAACAGCCATAGACAGTACATAAACAAACAGTCAGGGCTGCATTCCAGTAAATCTTTATTTACAGAAATAGGCAAGAAGCCATATTTGGCCTGTGGGCCAAAGTGTGATGGTCCCTGTTCTGCATCCATTTCCACATTAGGGATGTCCTGGCAATGAGACTGGAATAGCAGAAGTTGGTTACCTTTAGCTGTCTCTCTCTGAGTGGTATCCAAATGGGCATTGCATTCTGGACTAGATAATCCTGCCTCCTGCCCTACTGGATAGAAGCCATTTCTTTCTCCTTCAGTCTCTGCATCCCTCTGCCATATACCTATTCTGAATGGTAACATGAAAATTCAATCTATGTCTTTGAATATGGGGGGCACCTTTTAGTATTACTCAAATATTTTCATATTGAGTGGTCATCATACTTGGGAGATTCAATAAAATCATGATTATGAAAGTGCTTTGTCAACTCAAATGCAGTGTATGAAAATTCCTACTTAGAACAGCCTTCTTATCTGCAGATGCTTCCCATGCTTCAAGGACCTTCTATACTTTCCAAAGTGTTCACATTTCCTGGCATCACATCTGCCCCTATTTGAGAGCAGCTTATCTTTCCTTCAGCAGCATAGTCTGCCTTGGGAGTATATTAATTACCACAATAGAGTCATTGAAGTGAGCTCTTCGTCTACAAGAACCTCTCCCCCCTCAAGGGACTCTAGTACACAAACACATACCCACACTCATACACTTTGATTAGATGAAAGTTTTTGCCATTCCTGCCTTAGCCTTCAACAGCAGATGCTTTATGATGGCCCAGTGAATGATGCAGAGGAAAAACTGGAACTTTTAAGGATCAGATGCCTGAAAAAGGCAAATTATGTAGTTTGGATGCCAGTCACACTCTAGGCAGTCAGGTGGAGAAGTTTAGAAGGCGTGTCATCCCCCTGGGTACCACAAATCACAGGATTGCCCAAACCAGAATCCTTAGCATCATCGCTAACACATCCCTTTCCCATGTGCCTTCCAACCAATCAAGAGCTTGGTCCTTTCTGGCTGGAGTCCTACTTGCCTCCTTTTCTGCTTGCTGAGTCCTCCTTGTTTGTTCTTTTTTAATTTTTTAAAAAAATTTTGTACAATTTTTATAGGTTATTTTCAATGTACAGTTATTATAAAATATCGTCTATATTCCCAGTGTTGAACAGTATGTCCTTGAGCCTATCTTAAATGAATACTTTGTTCTTCCTACTCTCCCACCCCTATATTGCACCCCCTCCCCATAACCACTAGTTTGTTCTCTACAACTTCTTTGTTCATTCATCAGTCTTAATCTGGGCATCACTTCTTCCAGAAAGCATTTTCTGACTTCTTAGACTTGTTTTGGTCACCCCTCCTTTGTACTAGGAAGCATCTCCTGTAGCTCTCATCCTACAATACTATAATTGCATCTTGGTCTGTTTCCTTCACTGGGCTTTGGGTCTGTGAGTTCAGAGAACGTGTCATGCTTGACTTATCTTTTATGTCCGGCATGGTGGCTGGTATTGCACTGGAAATCAATCACCCTTTTATCCATTCCTCCTCTAGCAGGTAGGAGTGTATTTCAGAGCAATGGCTTCTCCTAATTTTTAAGAGCTTCAGGAAAGAGTAATTTACAGATTTTCAGAGGCACTCCTTCTCTCTTTAGGGCATCAGATTTAGATCACACCATCCGGGATCATAGCAGACTTTGGGAACATGTGCATGATGCTTCATATATCTGATTCACAGGACTTTTTAGAAAACTCATTCATTCCATTCATTTGGCAAATTATTGTTGCCAGCCTACTTTGTGCTGAACTCTGCATTAAGAACTGTGGATTCCATAAACAATGACCTGGAAATGAAACTGTCACCCATGAGCTACATTTGCCAGGCACTCTTGCTAGGAGCACATCAAAGGTTCTGTTTCATCTTCATCCATGAAGTACCTACTGTCATCTCTATTTTACAGAATAGAAAATAGTCACAGAAAGTTTTATGATCATACAGCTGGGACTTCGAAGAGTATAAAACATCACTTCTGTTATCAAGGAACTCGTCGTCTATTGGAGAAACATTCTTTGATTCATTTTCAATCATTCATTCACTCATTCATTCAGAAAGTATTTATTGAGTGCCTAGTTTACGCTCAGCACCATTATAGAGTCTTCGGATACAGCCGTGAACAAGGCTGACTAGAGTCTTGCTCATAAGGAATTTTCACTCCTTTAAAGAGGAAGACATCAACAAATAAGTCAACATGTGTGAAAAACACAAGAACATGTGAATGAGTGACTGAGAATATGGGGACATTCCAGTTAAAGAGACAAGGTCAACCTCCCTAAGGAGATGGTGCTGGACCTGAGACCTCCAAGAGGATAACTGATGTGAGAATCCAAGGAAGTAAGCGCCAGAGGAAGCAGTAGGTGCCAAGGCACTGTGGCTGCTGGATATGGAGAAAGGGTGCAAGTGGCCTGAGAGGGTCAGGGGTAGGGTGGGCCTAAACTTGTATGTGACCTGATGGGCCAGTATAAGGTCTTTGGACTTATACCAAGAGCAGTGGGACTTTGCTGCAGTGTTTTAAGCCAGCAGGACCCAGTCTAACTTCCTAAAGATCTCTGACTGCTTTGCAGAGAAAAGATTATAGTTTCAAGAGGGGAAATGTGGAAATAGTTAGGAGGGATGACTAAAGGAGGAAGAAAAGAGAGAGGGAGAGAGAATGAATGAATGAATGAATGAGTGGTGGGTTCTGGAATAGGGGAAGCCACAGTTGAGAAATGAAGAGAAGTGAACAGCTCAAGAGAGAGGTGAATAGGTACCAGCGAAAGAGAACTTAGTGAAATAAGAGCAGACACTGAGGTGATAAACAGGGTTTTCTGGGGCATGCAAGAAAGCACAGATCCTCTGATCCAGGGTCTCCCAAACTGTGTTCCAAGAAAACACCATGTCCTGTGGGCTGTTAAAAGTTGTTCTTGGGAAAAAAATGAAATTCTTTCAAGTTAAAAGAAAATGTCTGGACAATGCTGCCTCCTGTGTTGCAGAGTGAAGGTGATCAAATACAATAGCATATTCAAGGCTCTTGGAAGCTCATTAGTAATGAAGTCAGTTTAACTTTAATGTGGCTTTTCTTGAGTCTCTTTGATCCTAGCACTCCTTTTACATAGCACTTCCTGTGCTTGGCCAGCATCCTACCCAGAGTGTCTGATAGGACTGGATGATCTGGAACAGCATTCTTATTTTACTCATGGCAAGCTGGTGGCCAAGAGAGGGCAGGTGACTTGCCCAAGATCACACAACTGACTGGAGGCAAAGCCAAGCCTGGCAGAAGTCATATCTTCTCTGACTTAAGACACACTCTGCTTCTACCCCAGGGTACCATCTACATCTGCAGAGAAGACTTGTGATGCTGTACTGATAGAATCCTGACTACAAATAACACGCATCCTTGCTGGCTGCATGAACAAAGCACTCTGCCCTACACTCCACCCTCCCAGAAGGGCCCTAATTCAGAAATAGTGAAGCGCCATTCCCTGGCCAAGGTGTCAGGCTTATAAATTCTTACCATAATGAACAACAGAGAGTTGTAAAAAACTGCACACAGAGAGAAATGCAACAGTCTTGGTGGCCTGAGGGGTCGAGTCCTGTTGAAATATGTTTGCAAACTCCACTCCCCAGCAACAACCTGAATAACAATGGGCTATAATGAGGTGATAATTAACACTGAATCTGGATTCAGCAAAAATAAACAATTTTATATTTTAAGGGGGTAGAGATGCAACTTGATTGTAATTCTGGGATGAGCTCCTGGGAGATCTGTCTGTTGTTAGAAAGAGAAACGGGTGCCGCTGGGCTTTTGGCTGCAGGGCAAAGGAAGGATGTTTCTGCAACAGATTTTCATCCATATTTGCCATCTCCTATCTGGGCAATTGTATGTGAGTTGCTTAACTTCTCTTACCTATGAGATGGAGATAATATGTCCTTGTAGGACTAATGAAAAAAGTAATCGAATCATGTTTGTGAGGTACCTTGCATGTCTGCCTCACCAGGTGCTTGGTAAATGAAAGCTATTCGAATTATGTGTGTGGTTTCTTCCTCTTTTAAACACCAGGTCATTCTGATGGCAGTTGTCCTGAATGGCCTTGATAGTAGCTATTTATGCACTTAAATTGCTAAGGATACTTTTGATCTTCAAAATGATATAATCTCACTTGGACCAAACACGGACCAAAGAGAAAGTGTTGTGTTTTGCTTATTTGTCGCTCACAATATTAAGTTACTTTATGTCATAGTGGTAAGAAGGGTGTAGGTTGACTCCAGGGACAACTAGAGACTGAGGCTCAAATAAAGCCGCACTTCTCTCCGTCTCTCAACTGTCTTCATTCCCTGTGATCAGCTTCCTGAGTGTGGAGGGAAATTGCTGTCAAGGTCCTTGAGGACTCTGTTTAAAATTTACATATCCCAGGGAGAGTCCCTGATTGGCCTAGAATGAGTCAGGTGGTTAGCCTAGGACCAGTCAACTGTAGGCAGGGTAAATGAGCCTATGAAAACATACAATACCAGCCCCTACTTGTATCACAGAGTGAAAGAGAAGGATTACATGGGCGAGAACTTCAGGAATGGGAGCTGATGGGGAGAACCGAAAATCAGCAAAACCTCCCCTTTGAAACTAAGCTCATTGTGGAAAATCTAATGGATAGCTGCTTTTTTTTTTTTTTTTGCTTCTTCAGCTTCTCTTCTACCTTCTGTGGTCAACCATACCCTCTTTGGCATTGGAGAACTCCCCTACCTCTTCCCATGTGCTTTGGCTGGGAGTGTAATCTCTCCTTCCTCAAGTCTACTCAGGCATCAGCTTTTCCATAGGCTCATGTTTTTAGTCCAGGTGTGTATCATGCAAATTAAGCCAACCAGACTCTAGTTTTTTCCCTGAATGTTGGTTCTTGGGAAGAATGACTCACGGATTAGAGCAGAATCATTCTGTTGACAATCTTAGAATGTCTGCCTATGAGCTCTCCTTACTTTGATCCCTAAAGCTATATAACTCTCTACCTTCATGAAGTCTGATTGTTTAGTTCTCTAATCCATTTTAAAGCTACCCTCAGTGATCTTCTAGGAAATTCAATTATTCATCAAAGTGAGCTGGAGTTGATTTCTGTTACTTGCAACTGAAGATCCTTAATAGATGCAGGCAGAGGCTGAACATTATTCGTGTTAATATCCTCCATGTTCCTACTGGTTTCACTGCTACACAAATGCTCAGAAAACATGTGGTAGACTTGTTGACTGTAGAAACCCGCTTCTTTTAGTTCTCTACATATCTTCCTTCAAACATAATTGTAGATCAAACACCTTATGGGAAACAGTTAAAAGAGAGGCCAGGCTACTTGTGTTGAAGCCTGTTCCATTTGGGACACCTTTCTCTAGAGTAGTATCTCTGCTTCAAAGTGCCTATCAGTTTCACTCTCAGCTAAATGTTTTATGTACTTGTCCCTGGGGTAATTCATGCTATTCGAAGAATTTATATGTCATTAAGCACAAGGCAGTCCAGGTTAATTGAAATTGTTATTTTTGGAATTGGA
This sequence comes from Bubalus bubalis, assembly GCF_019923935.1. NCBI lineage: Eukaryota > Metazoa > Chordata > Mammalia > Artiodactyla > Bovidae > Bubalus > Bubalus bubalis. The sequence goes on from NC_059162.1 coordinate 87,676,480, forward strand.
AATTATTATTTTTTCATTAATTGTAGCCATTCCCCAGAATGAAATTGTCACAGTCTTTGGGATTCACAGCTGTGGCTCTGAAGATCCAGTACACAGAAAGAACATAGGATCTCAATGCAGAGTTTTGGGCACCAGCCCTGAAGATTTGAATTCCTTATGGCACCAGTGCGCCCTAGGAATCTGCATTTGCAAGATAAGGGAAGAACTATGAGAACATTATTGATTTGTTTTCATTCTTAGATGCAGTACTTTATTTAAAGAACTTAGCTTAGTGCCTGACTTTATCGTAAGGACTTGATAAGTAAAAACATTATTATTGTTAGTTTTGTTTGTGATACAGTATCCAGTGAGCAAATCTAGTATTTTTGTTGGATTCAAGCAGATGTTGAAGTTAACAACCAACCCTAAGGGTACGGCTAAGTCACCTCAGTCGTGTCCAACTCTGTGCGACCGCATAGACGACAGCCCACCAGGCTCCCCCATCCCTGGGATTCTCGAGGCAAGAACACTGGAGTGGGTTGCCATTTCCTTCTCCAATGCATGAAAGTGAAAAGTGAAAGTGAAGTCGCTCAGTCGTGTCCAACTCTTAGCGACCCCATGGACTGCAGCCTACCAGGCTCTTCAGCCCATGGGATTTTCCAGGCAAGAGTGCTGGAGTGGGGTGCCATTGCCTTAAGGGTGGTATCCCTCAATTCAGTTTATTCTCTGCTTCTATTATATTCGTTTGGTCTTCCTAGGTGGCGCAAGTGGTGAAGCACCCACCTGCCAATGCAGGAGATGCAAGAGACACGTGTTTGATCCTTGGGTTGGGAAGATTCCCCTGGAGTAGGAAGTGGCAATACACTCCAGTATTCTTGCCTGAAAAATTGCATGGACAGAGGAGCCTGGCAGGCTACAGTCCACGGTGTTGCAAAGAGTTGAACACTACTGAGCATACACACTCCAATTATAGTGATGTTGATGCACGCACACACACACACGCATGTTGATGCCTATGTGTATCACCATCACTATCATCCCACACCTGTTGCATTATCACAGCACTTCCCACAGCAGATTTCCTTGATTTCAGTCTGCTTGTTTGTATTTATTCTCAAAAAAACCAGTAAGAGTTATTTTACTAAAAATCAAATCTGGTTATATTCCTTTCTACTGACAATCCCTCCATGATGCCCATCGCTTACAGAATGAAATCTAAACTTCTCACCTGCCATCTTCACAGATCGATTCAGGAGTTCCTCTCTAACTTCAACTTCCTGTTGCCTCTCTCACTGTCTGTAGTCAGCCACCCTAAACAAACTGTGGGTCCCCCAGAGTCTCACACTCACTCTTCTTGCAGGCTTTGCTCATTTGGTTCCCTCTGCCTGAAACACACTGGTCTCCCTTTGGCCTGGCCAAAGGTCCTTTAGGTTTTCTTTTGGCTGATCCTCTCCTGTTAAACCCTCCCTGCTCCTCAAAGGCTGGGTTGGATTCCTTTTTATGTGCTGTTACTGTCCTCTGTATCCACTGTCATCGCACTTATCACACAGTTTTGAGGTCATCTGGGTCCTCTTTTTCTGTCGCCCACTAGATACTGAGCTACAGGAGGCAGGGACTGTGTCTTTAACACCTTTTAGTCTTCAAGTCCCAGCAGGATGAATAGCACATAGTGATTCAGGTGCTCAATAAATGCTTGGGAAAGAAGAAAGGAAGGAAATTTACTTCAACTGGACCATAGAGAGTGCTGGAAGATACAAAGAGCAGGATCCAGTTCTACAGAGAAAGAACTTACGAGAGGTTCATGGAGTCATGGTCTCAGCAAGATGCCTTAGGTCACGGCAGGTCCTCTCTCCTAGAAGACACTCTTGGTGTAAAAGAAGGAGCACGGGGTTCAAGCAGTAAAGCCACAATTTCAGTGTTGGCCTGTCACTGAAAGCTCCACAGTTAAGTCACTTCATTTTTTCTGCATCTTCAGTGTCCTAAACTTTAAAATGGAGCTAATAACAACCGTAGTATCAACAACTACAATAGCTAACAAAAACAAGAGTATCTACTCCAAATAGTTGTTTTGAGATGAAACAATAAACTGTTTATTTAAAGTACTTTGCACACTGTAAAGCTGTGGTCTTCTTTGCTAGGCTGTGAGCTGCTTGAGGGCAGGGGCTTTGATGAGACACATCTCTGTGCCCCAGGGTCAGGCACATGGAAAGTACTAGATTAAGTTTTGTTGAATAGATAAACAAAGGAATCAAAGGATGACTCACTGACTGAATGAATGAATGGATAGGAAAGTCCAACTGCTAGGTTGCCTAAGCAACCTAAGCAGGAAATGACAGAGAGGCTCAGAATAACCTTGCTGGGATGAATTGCATACACATTGCTTTTTCCCTCCTCCACAGAAACTCCCTTGAGGTAAGAGCTGTTCCCTAACTCTCCCCACAACTTCTGACCTAATGCCTTGCACACTGGAGTCAGTGCTTAAAAAAACACTTTGCAGCTTAACGTGAATTTGTTGACCACGTTACAATTTCCCAATAGTTTGAGGCAGATGAATAACACCCCCATTTTATAGATGACGAAACTGAGGGTCAGAGATGTTTATATGAACTGTCCAAGTTTGCATGGCTGGCAAGGGACCAATCCAGGACTAGAATCCAAGTCTCATTCTTAATCCAATGCTTTTTTTTCCACCAGAGAGTTTGTCTTCTTGTCCCTTGGCAGTGTTTCTGGAAAGAAATGATGCATACACACGCCCAGCAAGTGCATGGTGGGCCCTAAAGCAATGACAGCCCTATGTTAATGAGCAGGAAAGAACCCCAGCAAAGGAGAGTCTTCTGATGGGTGTTGATGAATGTTTACAGATGACATCTTTGCTTTGAACGGAAGGAGACCTAATTTTTAAAATGCATTCAATTATTGTTAAGCCTAAGGGGCATTTAGAAAAGACCATTGCTAACCACCCAGACTATGACATTGAGACCCTGCCCTCTGCAGCAGCCATCTTTTCCAGGGCTTGATCTCCTGCGGGAGTGCCAAAGCACGAAATTTATGAAGTCCTCTGAGTTTTTGTGGTCGCAAATCACAAGACTTTATAAAACAAAAAGAGAAGCTTGCTGAAGAGGTTGAGAACATACTTTCCAGACACAGCGATGGGAATACAAACAGGCCAATTCAATTTCTTTTGGGGTCATGGTTTGTAGCTTTATTGAATGTGCGACATTCTCTTTGAAAGTTCATGGGATGTTTTCACTTCAGAGAATAATTTCCACATCTTGTTCGACACCAAGAAATGGGTAATTATTATATCACTTGGCGGTTATTTATCACAGTTTGAATGGAAATAAATTGCTTCAAAGTGAAATCACGCTACGTGGTTACCCGTCTGCCCTATTACTCTTTCGTTTAATTTTCTTTATTTTAATGTGCATACCAATGTTTGTGACCTGTCTCGTCTGTCTCCCTCATAATTCCCTTCAACGAATTTAAATTTGTTAAGAGAAATTAAATAGTGGGTTAAAGGAAGGCTTGGGATTTGGGAAACGGGGGTTTAGCTGAGAGCGGTAATTTATTTCTGAATTGGCTCTCTCACTTTCTGTGGAATAGGAGCCTACTGGAAATCAAAAATGGATAAAGCACACGGATATATTTCTTTCACAGACCAGCTAGTTAGGGCACAAGTGATGATGCCTATTTTCTGAGTCTAGTGCTATCCACATTGCCCACTCTGGCAATTTTCCCAGTGATTTCATTTCAACTAATAAAATCCACAAAATAACATTGCCTTTCTTTCATTTTAAAAGCATAAAATCAATCTTTTCCAAGCTTCCTTGTTTCTGGCCTCATCATTTAAACCCTGAAAATCTAAACGATAGGGCTTGTTCACTTTAGTTTGGCAAATGTGTATTGAGGGCCCACTGTGTGCTCACTATCGGTCCTTCCTCTGAGGGATGACAGCCTGGTGAGGGAGACTTCTATACTGCGTTTCCCTCTCTGTGCCTGGCTCACTGATGTACGAATGTGATGAGGTAGACACTGTTTTCTTGGCAATCACTGGAGACTTCTTAGGAAGAGGTCTGCAGCATTGGGAGTACATCTAGATAAGACTTCTTGAAGCAGAAGCTGATCTTTCAAAGGGTCTGAAGGTGAGACCTGTCAGATCTGGGGAGAGGGAAGGGGATTTGTTGTTGCTCTCAAGTGGGAGTATAAGTGAGAGGGAGAAGGAGCCGAGATGTGAGCCCCAGCATGAAAATACACAGCCAAGTCACTAGGACTCCATTTGACAATGAGTGGGGCCATTGAGGAAATGGACCAAGGGGCTGGTTCAAGGAAGACCAGGGGCAGAGGTGTAGATTGGGAAGCCTGAATCAGGACCCCCAGCTAGGGTTTGGTGAGTGAGGCACTAGCCCCCAGGACAAAGTTTAAGAAATCGCCAAGAACTCAAGTCATCAAGAAAAATCATATTTGAGTGCTGTATTTGAAAAAAAAATAACACAACAAATGTCAGAAATTCCATAATGAGCACATTATCAAAGTTGAAATGGTGACAAGATCAGTAGCTGGGGTGTTATGGAGCCATACTGGAGCCTGGGGCAGAAGAAAAACATTGATCATACTGAGCCTGTCTTTAAAAATGTCAATAGTTTGACATTTATTTAAATTATTTTGTAATTGATTTTATTGGAGCACAGCCACACCCATCCACATATATGCTCTCTGTGGCTGCCTTTGAGTCACAATATAGTTTGTGTAGTTGCAACAGAAACTGCATGGCTCACAAAACCTAGAATATCTGGAAAGCTCTGCCACTTCCTAGACTAGCTGATCACTGGGCTCCCTTCTGGTTCTGATATTTGCAGACCGTGTTTTCAGTTGATTCAATTAGTCACTTTTGATGCAAGATAGGCCCTAGCCTTTGGGAATATTTTTTATGCTTTGTAGACATTATATTTTGTATTATGTTAAAGAACCTTTAACAGACAGCTTACAGTGTATCACACAAGATCTTGGGTGATAGCTTGGTATATTCATCCTGTCTCCCTTTTCCTCTCATTAGATTACGAGCTGCTTGAAGATCCATGAGGGCATTCAATCAGTGTTTCCAAAATTTGCCAGATTGATTACCAGTGGTTCTCAGTCCCTCTAGGAGGCACTGGAAAGGTGGTTTTAGTGGTGTTTACAACGGCTTCAAGTTGCTACTAGAGTAGAGTGATTAGGGGTGGGGATGCTGAACACCCCATAATATGCAGAATGTTTTCATCCCAGCAAGAAAAATTGTCCCTCCCCAGGTGGCAGTAGAGCCTCTGAAAAACCCTCTGTTCCTGCAGGTAAGCCTTGTCCTTTGCCTCCATCTATTGTCAATTTTCTAATTTTTTGCTGCAGTTAAGCTAAAAATCTGTTTTTTGTATAATGTTTTACCACTTTAATGGAAATGCTGGTTTCAGGGAATATGAAAATGACTGGTTGAAAGGCTTTGAATGATGCTTACAAGGCTTTTCAGTTATTTCTTATGCAGTTCTATGTATTCTAATTCATTAAATTCATTAAGGGAGAAACAAAGTCTTTGGGAATATGCACAGCTTGCTATTTCCTATTATTATGCACAAAACATAGATTTTTCTTGTTCCAGTGAGTGGGTGCAGGGGGGGGGAGCTCATTTTGGTAAATTGACATCTGTTTTTCTGGAAAAGTCCTCTTAAAAAATGTCCTTCTCTAAGATTTTGTTTTAAAAATAGGATTTGACCATCTCTGGATTAGAAAATATGGAGCAAGAAGATGGCATTTTATCAGTAGTTCTAGGACTTTGGGAAAGGCAACAGTCTGATTCCTGGTGCCCCTACCCTGGCAGACAGTATCACTCTGAAGTCACCTCTGCTGTAGAGAGTCAAGTGCTTTCTGAGGTCCAGCTTGATCACACTGTCTTCTTCCTCCTTCTTTATATTCTCCTTCCTCTCCCTTTCCTCTCTTCATCAAAGCATCCTTTCCTTGGTCCCGTTCAGTGACACATTCTGTGTACCATTGTGGGAGGCAGACAGAGTTGTGGGTAAAAATAAAGACCGATAGCTGGGTTTGATTGTAGCTCTACAATCAATTAGCTGTGTAGCTTTGGAGAAGTGATTTAACCTTCCTGTGCCTCAATATCCTCACCCCTAAATTGGGAATTAATACATGAAAAGCACTCAGAAAAGCATCTGTCAGCCAGTAGGTAGGGAGCAAGTATCTTTGGAAGGACCTTTGGTAGGGATGATGCAGATGTAAGTCAGAGCTGGTATGAGACTCAGGGGTCAGGTGGCCCAGATGTCTGGAGCACAGAGAAGTCAATTTTCAGCCACTGTGAAGTGGACAGCTGATGGATGACACTTTAGACTTCCAGCACCCCCTTTGAATGGCCTTTGTGTTTACTCTTCATTTTGGGATTCTGTAGGGAGGAAAATGTTTCTATAACTTAAAAAAATGTTTAGTTCATTGATCTCCTTATATCTACTATATTTACAAATAAAGAAAATAAATTGCACGGAGGGGAAGTGATTTGCCTTTAGCTTTATGTCAAGTTACTGAAAGGCTGGGATTAGAAACCAATCAATTAACAAATATTTGTTAATACTTTGTGTGTGCCAAGTACGGTCCTGGGCCTTAATTTCACAAAACATTGTGTAGGATCTTCTGTGGTTCCTCATATTGAGCATCCCCCTTATCCACTATGTAGCCAGCCCCACTGTAAGCTCCTCCCCTGTCACCCCCATAGGGTTCTCACTCTCTGGTCTGATCCTTGCATCTCATTTCATCCTGGATGCTTCTCCCCCTGCTTCTTCTTGTGCACCGGTTGCAGGGAAAAGCAAACTCTGACTCCATGTTGAAACAGTTTCTTTGAATTGCTTTTCATTGCTTTTGTTACTATAGTCATAGACAATGCCCTGCCCCAGAGAATCCTGCCCCTCTACCTGACTGTTCAACTGAAGTGCCCTTGTTCAGAACCCTGTCTACCTGTAGATGGCAGGAAGGAAGAAATTAACACTTCCCCTGCCTGAGGTTTGCCATTCTGGGAGATATTTGCAAGATTTATGGGCTTTTTACTTTATTTTTTACTCCCACTATCTCTGATCTATAAGAGAACCTGGCATCCAGACCCCATAAGGTGGTTGAGGCATTATTGTGCCATCACCTCGGTCAGGCAGCTTTCTGGAATAAAGTTATATTCCTTGCCTCAACAACTCGTCTCTTGGATTTATTGGCCTGTCATGCATCAGGCAGAACGAGCTTGGACTTGGTAACACACCTACTTTGTGCCAGGCATGTTCTAGATATGTGGGATATAGCAGTGAACCAAACAGTAAGAAATCCCTGCCTTCACAAGAGCTTGCATCCTCATGAGTAGTGACTTTCAGGAATCAAAACTTTCTGTAAGTTCTCTCTCCATCAGTTTCCTCATATGTGAAATGGATATCATAATAGTTCCTACCCCCATAAAGTTGTTTAGAAGCTTAAACTAGTTATTTGCAAAGCTAACAAGACATAGATAAATAAATAATGAATTGGTAAAATACACAGTCTGATGGATAGTTATGCTGGGGAGGTGTAACACAGTTTGGTGGTTCCTCAAAAAGTTTAGAATAACCATTTGATCCATCAATTTCAATTCTACATACTATATCCAAAAGAACTGAAAGCTGGGCTGACAGATAAAAGACATACTTGTTCATAACAGCATTCTTCACAACAGCCAAAAGATCGAAACAAGGCAAATGTCCGTTAAAAGATGAATGGTTACAGAAAATGTGGTTTGTATTTACACACTAGAGTACTTTCCAACCTTAACAAGGGGTGAGATTCTGACATGTACTGCAATGTGGTTGAACCTTGAAGATGTATTATGCTAGGTAAAATGAGCCATACACTGAAGGGCAAATATAGTGTGATTCCACTTGTAGGAGAGAGCTAGAATAGGCAGGTTCTTAGAGACAAATAGAATGGTGATTGTCAGGGGTGAGGGCGATGGGGGGTTAGGGAGTGAGTGCGGAGTTACTATCTAATGGGTACAGACCTTCTGTTTGAGTTGATAGAAAAGTTCTGGAAATGGATACTGGCAATGGTTTATCAACATTGTACTGTATTCAAAGCCACTGAATTGTAAACTTAAAAGAGGTTAACATGGTATATTTCATGTGAAGTATATTTTACCACAATAAAAGAGTGCTACATAGGAAAATAAAGCTTGAAAGAAAAGTAGTATTGGGGTGAGGTTAATTTTAGAAGGGAGGAATTGCTGAGTCTTTAAGCAAAGATTGGAAGAAGCAAGCCATGTGACACTCTGAGGGGAGCATGTCCCCAGGTGAGGGACCCGTGCCCTGCTGCCTCCCCACCGCCACCCCCACCACCATGCAAGGGCAGTGTCATGAAACTAACTAGCATGGGTGGCTGAGATCCCTGTCATGAATCCTGCTGCTGCTGCTAAGTCACTTCAGTCGTATCCGACTCTGCAACCCCATAGACGGCAGCCCACCAGGCTCCCCCGTCCCTGGGATTCTCCAGGCAAGAACACTGGAGTGGATTGCCATTTCCTCCTAGTCACATACTTATTTTCTACCTGACTTTATACAACAATCTTAGGTTGTTTGTGTGCCTCAAGATTCTGGGTTTTACCAACCTCAGCCAGTATTCAGTGAAATAGTACAGACGAGATCCTTCAGCAGCAAGCTTAGTGCCGGCTGGTCTTTAACAGCCATGTGAGCCCAGCCAGTCCTCAGTTTATGTCCAGCATCTGCTCTGACATGTTTGCTGGTGCCTGTGCTATATGGATTGTTAAGTAAGTTGCTATCACCCCTGCCTGGCACATTTTGATTCAGGCAGTGTTAAAATGCTAAAAAGCATTTACAGTAGTCTTTGGCACATTGATGGTAATCAATAAATGTTAGTTTTCTTCATGCAGTCCACTGGTCATTCTTTTATTTATCAGAAATAAATAAGACACAGTTGCTGTTCTCAAGATGCTCATTATTTTACTATTTGGAAATCTGGTAAAACCATCTCTGGGGATTCAGGTAGTGAGGAGGTGTGGCCTGGAGTGCACAGGAAGACCTGTCAGAGGATGGGACTCGAGCTGAGCCTGCCAGCCTGGCTGGGGTTGGGTAAGTGATCGAGGGAGGCAGGAAGCACAGGTACAATGTGGGATGATGCTCCTTGATCAGAAAGGGTGAGCACAGCTCGCGCATGGTCCAGCACTGCTCAGGTGGGATTTTACCAGCCTTAGAGATGTTGTTCTAGCACACCACAAAATACCTGTTTCTGAGGCCCTGGTAGGACCTGTGTTGGGTCTCTTCCATTTGCCTCTCTGTAGACTCCTTCCTTTCCCACCCTGCTCTGTGCCTTGGGGGGCTGTCCTGGATGGACCACATCAACCCACTTCGTTACCCACCATATTAGTTTTCTAAGGCTGCCTTAGCAAAGCACCAGAGATTGGATGCTTTCGGTAACAGAAATTTATTTTCTCACAATTCTGGAGACCAGAAGTCCAAGATCAAGGTGTTGGCAGTACTGGTTTCTTCTGAGGTCCTTCTCTCCTTGGCTTGTAGATGGCCATCTTTTCCATGTCTTCATGTGGTCTTCTCTCTGTATATGTCTGTATCCAAATGTCCTGTTTTTATAAAGATACTAGTCATATTGGATTAGGGTGCACCCTATTCATCTTATTTTAATTTAATTGCCTCTTTAAAGACTCAATATCCATATACAGATATATTCTGAAATACTAGAGGTAAGACTTCCACATGTGGATTTTTAGGGAACCCAGTTCAGCCCATAGCACCCTTTGACCTTTGGTTGAGCTTGGCCAATGAGGAGCATCAGCAGGAAGTTAGGGGTGGAGGTGAGTGAGTTGGGGTATTTATTCTCCTAGGTGTTGCCCTGTACTGTCACCAAGGACAAACCTCCCAGATCCTATCTGGCAGACCTTTCCTCACAGCCCCCCTCTCTCACTCCAGGGTCAGGTGACCATTCTATCCCTGCTCATTCAGAACAAGGGTGATGACAGAGCCGGTATTACCATCCCCATGATTTCCCTTTAACCACCCTACACCTTTATAAGCAGGCCTTTTATTAAACTCTCCTCCAGTTGCTCACTTTGGGTGTGTCATCTTATCATTTCCAGCTGAGGCTCTGACTGGCAGCAGGGAAGGGGACGGGGTGATGGGGGGAGCACAGGCAGGAAGAATTTCATGCTATTGTTTATGATGAACCTGGCTAACAAAGGAGATACCCCTGTGTAGTCCCACGGACCTTGATTTCTCACTGGTTTTTGGGCCATCCTCTACTGCTTGCTCTGCCCACTTAAATCGGAGGCAGCATGGAGCAGTGGAAGGAACAGATGAGTTTGAGCGGCGGGAGTCTCCTGAAAGGAGCGTCTTTCACCTCGTGGTATGGTGGTGGGCAGGGCACTTTATCTGTCTGACCCTTTCGTTTCCAGAGCTGTAGACTATAATGAAAGCCTCAAACATTTTGCTGTGAGGGCTTGATTATATTACATTAAATGAGAGAGCAAATGTTCAATAAATGTTTCATCTTCTTTCCTTAATATAATTTCATTTTGGAAACACCTGTGGGAATCCTAACTGAGCAGACAGCAAGGAGAGAGATCCAGAGTCAGGTGTGGGGGACCCGCTGGGTCACTTAGAGGGCACTGGCTGGGCAGCTTTCCACTCTCCTCTGTTCCCCACCCTGTTCCCCCATATGTACGACAGAGACAGCGGCAGCTTCCTGCTCCTCTCCCACTAGGGCCAGTGGGGTGCAAACATGGCTCTCCCTCTAGCCTCATCTGTTGCCTCGCTCCAACCCCTCTGAACACCACACTGGCTTCTTATAGTTTCTTCCATGCTTCACGCGCTTCTTTGCCTTGAGGGCTCTACCTTCATCTTCCTTCTGCTTAGGAGACCCATCTCTCTCTCAACCTGATGATCTCCTGCTTATCCTGGGGAACTCAATGCTAATGTTTTTGTCCCAGGGAAATCTCTGAGCTACTCCTCTTCTTCTCCACAAGGCTCAACTCCCCAGTATGTGTTCTCAGACCTCCTGGAACATCTCCTTCATATCATTATTAGTAAAATTGATGTTTTCTCTCTGTGTCTCCCATCATGGAGAAGCTCCATGAGGGCAGGGGTTGTCTTTCTTTTGACAGCTGTGGTAACTGATGAGAGCAGACTGTCTGGGTGCCTGTTCAGCTCCATCATTTGACAACCATGTGGGTGTGTTATTCTCTGTGACTCAGTTTCCTCATTTGTAAAATAGGCATATGAATAGTGCCTATCTCACAGGGTCATTGTGAATATGAAATGTGTTTGTAAATGTAAAGTGTTCATTACAGAGCCTGCCACATAAATGTTAGCAATTGCTGCTGAATTCTCAGCTGGTCACACCCAGATACCTGTAGAATGAAAAGAGGCTAAGAGGGAATTTGGGGACAAGACTAAGGTGGGGCCTGCCCTCTCCCTTTGGGGTGGTCTCAGTGGTTTGACAAATTGCCTCAGATTTGCAGGACAAGGGAGGCTGCTTGACAACAACATTATGGTAGGGAATATGCCCTTGACTATCCCATAAACAGTGGGGTCTCAGGGGTGAGTAGACTGGCCTGTTCCTCCTACTAGAATTTCAGGTAGATGTCAAGAGACTAGGCCATTAACTTGGTTTTTAATGCAGCCCTGGACTTCTCCATGTCTGGTACAAGGTAGCCTTGAAGAGAAAGTAACAGAGATGTTTGGGGGATTTGCCTTTAAGATGTAGGTAGCTTGGGGAATGTTTGGAGACCACAGATTCTTTTTTTGTTTGTTTATTTTGATTGTGCCTTCACGTGGGAACTAGAAATCAGGAGTCCTAGTTTCTGGTGTGTATCCTGGCAGAAGTTGCTCAACCATCTTAATCTGTGGTTTCTTCGTTCATTAAGTAGGGACAATAACACAGTATCACTGTCTTATTGATTACTTTTATCCAGGGTCAAGTGACCTCATTAACAGATAATGTAAATAAGTGTGTAAGCGTGCATGTGCGTGCACGTGCGCACACACACACACATGCATATCCTCACCACAATAGCTATCACAAAGCCCATGCATTAAAGCTCATCTTCATTATTTAGAGAAATCTCAAAGACTGCTATACTATGATCAATTTACACCTTCTTTACAAGCAATTATAATAATCCTTGTGATAGAGTTTCTTGGTTTGAAACAAATTAGAAATTGATAGGCATGGTGGACCAAAGGGATGCAATACAAAAGGGATGATACTGCCATAAACAGGACCCCAGTCACATCCCAGAAGTGACGTTAATTTTTACATCCAGATAGTTTGGGGTCATAATCATTAAGGGCAAATATTCTTCAAAATCTCTTTGACGATATCATTTTTTTAAAAAGCAATAGCATTTTGAAACCTAAAGCCCCCAAATGATGCTCTATCCCTAAGTCCTTACTTTCTGGTGAGAAATGTAAGGTTATAAAAACACAAAACTAGCCTGCAGCTGAGTCAGGGTAAGAGCTGCCAACCCCCTCGTCTTCTCACCGTAGTACTGTGCTCCTCCTTTTACTGGTCCACACATGTACATTAAATGCCCAGGTCTCTCCTGGACACAGAGCCTCTGACCTCCAGGGACTTAGACACTGTCAGGAATGTTTGTCCGCATGAATGTAACTGTAAATTATTAATAGTTTTTAAAGGCATTTTTAGATATGATAATTGGTCCCTTCAGGCTCAACTTCTACTTCATATATGCTGAGGACACAGAGACTATCAAGATATTTTCCTTGTGACCAGATTCACAGCGATAAGTGTTATGGGTGGGATATTTTAAAATATCAATCAGGAATACTTTGACAAGTACTTACCAGGTACCCAGCACTACTATGGGAATTTAGAGTGACAGGGAAAAGAAAAAGGACTGCAATGATTCCAGCTTTCCAGGAAAGTACAATAACACCAGAAAAATCATGGGAAGGGACCTCCATGCAAGCTCACTGCTTAGAGATACAGAGCTTAGACTTAGAAATCGGCCCTGGCTAGAAACCTGCTGGCTTTCCTATGACCTATGGACTCATCTCTAACATATGTGCCTTATCTGCAAAATGTGGATAATAGGAATACCTACCACTTAAGAGGGTTGTGAGCATTAAGGAATGCAATGTACTTAGTACCTTTCCTGGAACACAGTGAACAATAAATATTAGCTTCAGAGTTTCTAGTTGTACAGGGACTGAATATACATAGAGTATATACAATCACACATCAGACATCTATTGAGTGCCTTCTGTATGCTACTGTCCTGAGACAATTTGATGAGCAGGAGGGGGCAGACTCTAGCCCTGGGGCCAATCCTACTCAGGGCCTGTTTCTATAAATAAAGTTCTCCTGGCAGAGTTGAACAGTTGTAACGAAGCCTGTGTGGCTCCCAAAGCCTGGAATAATTATCACATAGTTCTGTATAAAAAAAAATGTGCCAAGCTTTAGTCTAGAGACTTGCTACTCTTGGTATGATTCTTGGACCAGCTGGGGGAAGTGAGGGTTTCCCAATGCAAGTCCACGTGCCTGACTATACACAGTGAGGCCAAACAAACCGAAATGTTGGACTTTGGAGCACAGAAAGGTTTATTGCAGGGTCATGCAAAGAGACAGGTGGATTGTGCCCCCAAATAACCTCAACTCCCCAAAGATCCAACAAAGCATTTTTAAAAGCAAGGTGAGGGAGGGGCTGGGTTGGCTATTGCAAATGTCTTGGTTTTAGAATTCTTTGTTCTTGCAGTTGTCCATGTAGGTCAGGTCACAACAGTCCTGTAAACCTCCAAAAAGACAAATGTTATTCTCTGAATGGAAAAGTGTTACACCCTTAAAGGTCAGAGACTTGAGAATAGGCTATCCTGTATATTTCAGGCTACAGGCAACATTCTTAACTCAAAGCAAAAGCAATAGCATACAAAGATTAAAGTAAAAGAAACATATCTACTATGGAGTCAGATTTGTTCTTCCCTATAACAATAGGAGTGCAGAATCTCGGGTCCCACCCCAGAACTTCTGAATCAGAATCTGCATTTTAAAGCAATCACAGAGTTCTTTGAATGCACAGTCAGGTTTAACAAGCACTGCTCTAGGGGAAGTCAAAGACACTTAAATAACTTACCTGGTGAGTAAGCAGTGAAGTCCAATATGGTGAGGCACAGTGGAAAAACATTATGACAAAGACAGGTATAAAGGACAGTTTAATAAGTGTTTACTTTGAGTCAAGGGCTGGACTAAATATTTTCTATACAATACAAAGCCCTTATGGACTTCCCTGGTGGCTCAGGCGGTTAAGAATCTACCTGCAATGTTGGAATATGGGGTTCGATCCCTGAGTTGGGAAGAGCCTCTGGAGAAGGGAATGGCAATCCACTCCAGTATTCTTGCCTGGAGAATTCCATGGACAAAAGAGCCTGGCACGCTGCAGTTCATGGGGTTCCAAAGAGTGTGACATGACTGAGTGACTACACATATAATACCGTATTTAGTTCTAATGATGGTTAAAAAGAAGATACTACTTTTAACCTCAGTTGAAAAAACCCAGATTTTAGATTAGAGGATTTTAAGCCAGGCTTCCAGTTAGTGAATGGCTGAGCTGGAGTTTGAATTCTGGCCTCCCACAGTGTTAAACATTTGCTCCTCATCATTTTGCTCTGTTTTCTAAAAGCAACACAAAAGAGAGAGTAAGGAGGGATTTCACAGAGAAATCTTAAGGAGTTGGCTTAGTGCCTACATCCGTCAGTGTCCAATCAGGAAAACAAAATCCATTCAAAGAATGTAAAACAGAGGATATTTAATTCAGAGATTTGGTTACACTGCGATGGAGGAGCTGGAAAGCCATCCAGAGCCTGGGAGGCATTCTGTGATCAGCCACAGCAGCAGGAAGCCGCCACCCCCACCCCCACCCCCTCCACCCACACACCTTAGGCTTGGAGGGACACAGCGACTGGATGATGTCACTGGAGCCAGGCAGCCAAAGTCACCAGGGGGCACCTGAACCCTGGTGGGCCTCTGCAGCAGGGGGTCTGGCCACAGCAACATGGAACTGCTTGCGGTGCTGCTCTCTCACACTTTACTTCTCCACTCGCTAGTAGACAGCTAAGGTAGGAGCCTAGAAAAATGTGGCCTGCAGGGATCAGGATTCTACAGTAGAGAACAGAGCTAGCAAAGGACAAACCACGGATGCAAGAGCAAAAGGACCAGGGGAGGGCCTGCTGGTACCTTGTCATCTCCTCCCCATGCCAGCAGAAGTCCCCAGGACTGTCATGAAGTCCCCTGCAGAGTCTCAGGCAGTCTCTCAGAACTCTTTTCACGTCCCATATTGCTGTTCTTGGGCTTTGTCCCTTGTTTTCTTTTCTTTTATCCCCTTGGATGCACCCTTTAGTTAAACTGTCCTGTTCCCAAATCCCCTTCTGTCCCTAGCTACTGTCTTTCAGCTTTCCTCATAACATACTCTGCTGCCTTGGGTCAATTTCACCATACCCGCAATGCCCCGTAAACTAGATTCAGTGCTTTGGGCCCCTATTTATCTAGAAGCTGGAACAGAAACTCTTTAATGGGGTCCTGAGTGATGATGAGCAGGGTTCTTCAGGGTGATCTGGTGTTCCCAGTGCAATGAGATAGCAGGAAATGGGAGGCAGATAAAGCTCAAGCCAGTGGGACTTCCCTGGTGTTCAATGGTTAAGAATCCATGCTTTCAATGCAGAGAGCACAGGTTTGATCCCTGGTAGGGGAACTAAGATTCTACATGCCAACAAAACAAGACTAAAACCAACAGAGAGAGTAGAACAGTGCTTGCCAGGGACTTGGGTAAGGCGGTAATGGAGAGTTATTGCTTAATAGTTACAGTTTCTATATGGGGTGATGGAAAAGATTTGGAAACAGTGGTGATGATTGCCCAACAGTGTGAATGTAATGCCACCGAATTGTACACTTAAATATGGTTATTGTTGCTGTTGTTCAGTCACTCAGTCATGTCTGACTTTTTGTGACCCCGTGGACTGCAGCATGCCAGGTTTCCTTGTCCTTCACCATCTTCCGGAGCTTGCTCAAATTCATGTACATTGAGTCGGTGATGCCATCCAACCATCTCATCCTCTGTCATCCCCTTCTCCTCCTGCCTTCAGTCTTTCCCAGCATCAGGGTCTTTTCCAATGAGTTAGCTTTCGCATCAGGTGGCCAAAGTATTGGAGCTTCAGCTTTAGCATCAGTCCTTCCAATGAATATTCAGGGTTGATTTCCTTTATTATTGACTGGTTTGATATCCTTGCAGTCCAAGGGACTCTCAAGAGTCTTCTCTAACACTACAGTTCAAAGGCATTAGTTCTTCAGTTCTCAGTGTTTTTTATTGTCTAGCTCTCACATCCATACATGACTACTGGAAAAATCATAGCTTTGACTATACAGACCTTTGTTGCAAAGTAACATCTCTGCTTTTTAATACACTGTCTAGGTTTGTCATTGCTTTTTTTTTTCAAGGAGCAAGCATCTTTTACTTTCATGACCGCAGTCCACAGTGATTTTGGAGCCTAAGAAAATAAAGTTTGTCACTGTTTCCATTTTTCCCCCATCTATTCGCCATGAAGTGATGAGGCCAGATACCGTGATCTTAGTTTAGTAAACATGGTTAAAATGACATTAAAAATAATAATAAAAAGCTTAAGGTTTAGGGGAGAGTTTGTATGATGCCCTAAAATGGTGGTAGGGAGCCACTGAAATATTGCAGTGGAATGAGATATAATTGTATTCGTGTTATGCAAACTTCACTTCTGGCTGCAAAATGGTTGCTGGATTAGAAAAAAATCAATTTGAGAGTAGAAAGCCCACTTAGAAACTTGTTACAAGAATTTGGGGTAAGGGATAGAAGCACAACATTGGCTGAGCTATGGAACTTTGGGGTGGAAAAGGATGGGATATGTGGGAGGGTTTACAGCAGGCGGAGCTGGCTATGCCCCCAGTTCTCTCCTCTTCCCTGCTACTTCCCTGCTGATGGAGACCTGCTTTTGCCTGGCTGCTGACTCTTCATTTAGCCATTGCCCTAGCAAGGGACCCTCCCCAAATCATGAAATAATTCATGATTGTTCACCCATGGCCTGTCTCCTCCCTCTACTGGGGTCTGGGCTAATAAGGATGTGTAATACAGTTCTGGCTAATGAACGGAACTGGAATTTTTCTGGAGACTGGGGTCAGGGAGCAGAAGGTGCTTCAGGGAAGCAGTTTCTTACTCTTGATTAAAAGGAGAAATTCATCTTTTTTGTCTCTAGTTGTAACTGAGGAAAGAACCCATCATAGGCATCCTGGTGTCCATCCTGGGTCTAGGAGTTGGTAAGCTGAAGAAGTCAAGCCAGCCTGGTGGGGACCTAAGAACTTACCTTGAAAGTTCAATTGAATCTCTTAATTACCCAACTCCAGAATCGTCTGTGCCATATGACAATGAGCCACTTAAAGTTTTTTTCAGTCTTTTTTGAGAAACAACTTGCAGTCAAAAGCATCTTAACAGATATGGCAAAAATTAGCAACCCATGGAACTTGGTGGGTCTTTTGGCTGTGGGTGGAAGGGAAGAGACAAGAGTGTGAGAGGAGTCCTTATTTTTGGGCTTGGCTCATTACGTAGAAGATAGTACTGATTATTAATACTGAGATGAAAAGCCTAGGAGTTGGTTTTAACAGAACAGTGTAAGAACATTCATCTTTTGAAAAAGAAAATTTGTTGGTTTATAGGATATGTACGGTGAGCTGAGAGTGGAAAGGACAATGGTGTTCATATGTTTTGTTCTATACTGACGCGACATGGGTGGATGCCTAGTATAGAAGTTACCATCTCTGTGACACTGGGCATGTTGCTTAACTTTTCTGTGTTTCCATTTTTTAATCAATAAAATGGGCTTCCCTGATGGCTCAGGTAGTAAAGAATCTGCCTACAATACATGAGACCTGGATTTGATAACGGGTTGGGAAAATCCCTGGAGAAGGAAATGGCAACCCATTCTAGTATTCTTGCCTGGGAAATCCAAAGGACAGAGGATCCAAAGGACAAAGCCTGGTGGATTACAGTTCATGGGGTCGCAGAGTAGGACACAACTAACACTTTCACTCAGTAAAATAAGGCTAATACTGCCTAACTCATAGGGTAATCATTCATTGTAAGGATGAAATGCAATATATACATAAACCAAACATAATAGTTATTATTTCATGGGACAGACAAGGGTAGCTCTGGGTAGTGATATGCTGAAGGCTGCACTGGATTTAAGCTGACAGGAGAGCTGTGTCATGGTTAGAAGAGCATGGGCGGGTGACAGAAAGCTCAAGCCAACAGTCTCTACTGGGGTCTAGACCTGTAGCTGGCACACATGCCATAGGCCTTGAGCCTGTTGTTGGAAAGAAAGCTTATTCCAAAGAGTAAATAAATAAAACAAGCAGACCTGCTTTATTAGAAGAAGCAGGGAAAGAGGGGCCCAGAACAATTTGCCCTCCTGTGATTACCTTGGTAACTCCTCAAAGGGATCCCCAGGAGTCTGTGGATCCCTGTGGGAAGCAGGTTGGAAGTTGTTGATCTAGACAACAATATCTGTGGAGAGGGTGTGAGAGTGTGAGATATTCAGGGGGAGTGCCTTTGAGGGAGCATAGGGAAATAAATATGTGTAACACTGAATCATGGAGAAGGCAATGGCACCCCACTCCAGTACTCTTGCCTGGAAAATCCCATGGACAGAGGAGCCTGATAGGCTGCGGTCCATGGGGTCGCTAGGAGTCAGACACCACTGAGCGACTTCACTTTCACTTTTCACTTTCATGCATTGGAGAAGGAAATGGCAACCCACTCCAGTGTTCTTGCCTGGAGAATCCCAGGGACAGAGGAGCCTGATGGGCTGTCGTCTCTGGGGTTGCACAGAGTCGGACATGACTGAAGCGACTTAGCAGCAGCAACACTGAATCAACTCATTCAACTGAAAAGTCCCTTACCTAGAGAACTCCTGCTCATCCTTCAGAATATAGCTCAAATGCTTCCTCCTCCAGGAAGGCTTCCTGGAGAAGCCTCTGCCAGAGAAATCACTTTCTTCCTAGCTCAGATGGAAGTCCCCCACGCCACCCCACCTTTGACTCTGAGTTGGGCTGTGTCTGTTTTATCTCTGTAGTCCCTATAGTACATAGCTAAGTATTTTGCAGTTGTCTGAATTCTTTCTCTAGATGAATAGTGGGAGGAATAATTGAGGTGCCAGCCTAAGGATTTGGAGGTAGGAATTGGGGGGCCTAAGGGCTAAAGGTAAAACAGGATTCCCACCCTAAGAAGGTTGTAGTTTGGATTAAGGATGAGACAGAGATTAGGATGGATTAGAGCCCAGATTCTGAAGGCTAAGCTTAACCTTCAAGGGACAGGAGCCTAGATGTAAACAAACAGAAAGACAGGCCAGATAGGAAGTGCTGTGTGCTGTGCTTGGTCACTCAGTCATGTCCAACTCTTTGCAACCCTGTGGACTGTAGCCACCAGGCTCCTCTGTCCGTGGAGTTCCTCCAGGCAAGAATACTGGAGTGGGTTGCCATGCCCTCCTCCAGGGGATCCTCCCAACCCAGGGATCGAATCCAGGTCTCCCGCATTGCAGGAGGATTATTTACCCTCTGATCCAAGATGCAAAAAGTTAAGTAAGATGTCCCAGATCCTGCAGGCTGTAGGACCAAATGTGGCCTTGAAGTCAGGTCTCTGACTCTAAAGCATGGGACCCTCTTGCTCCCTCTCATCTTTCCCTTCCCTTTCCCTCTGAGGGCCTGCGCAGGAATGGGCATACCTTTCCAAAAAGACTTGTTGATGGAGTGATTGGATGAAACCTTGTCATCATGATTCCTTTTCTGAATTTCAGCCTCTTGTTTCAGTGATGTTTTTCTGACCCCGCTTGGCATTTCAACCACGCAGTATCAGTGGGCCGCGTGTTGTTACTCATCAACACAGCACCTCCTCTCTTCCCTGCCTCTCCACGCTGCTTCTCGGTGTCCGAGATCAAAGAGAAATAATGTTCAAACCGCAGATGAAGAAACCAGGCTGGCTGCCTTTGATGTCAGGCTGCAGTGCTGTAATCCGTGCCCCCGACTTGCTTTTACTGCCGACGCAATTTGCAGCTGCGCTGTGGAGTCTGGGTAATTGTTTCTCCAAACCAAACCCCACTACTATTTTTTATTTAAGTGTAGATTTTCATTTGGCTAAATAAAGAGTTCCTATTTGCCCCCAGCGGATGGTGGCCCTGAAACACAACAGGGCTGGGGGTTTTCAGGAAAACAGAGCCCAGGTAATCAAGAAGGCCTCACAAGAGGCCATTATGTAAAGTGCACCCTTCTTTAACTTTCCTTTTTATTGGAATAGTGTAATTTCAGTTTCATAAATACTAAGAGGTTTACCGCTGGGCACTGGGGCTATCCATCTGATTCACCTTGGAAATTAAGGCTGCTGCCTTCCCTGCCATGTTTCTCTTTGTCTCTAAT
The DNA here is from genome assembly GCF_019923935.1 of Bubalus bubalis. NCBI lineage: Eukaryota > Metazoa > Chordata > Mammalia > Artiodactyla > Bovidae > Bubalus > Bubalus bubalis. The sequence goes on from NC_059162.1 coordinate 87,696,964, forward strand.
ATCCGTTTAGCTGCCTTTAGGAACCAAGCCAGGATGTAAAGAATTCAGACCATTTTACTTTTTACAAGGTCAAATTGCTCGTGATTCCTAATAGAGAACATTGAAAACCTTTTTATTGAGGGGCAATTTTTCTTCTAATATATCTCTCCTTCCAGAAACAGTTGCAGTCAAAGGCATTAACTTAAAACCTTAATCTTTGTTCACGATAATAATAGTAGTGATAGTAGCAGTAATAATAGTGGCAGGAAAATACCAGGTGCTTTAAACATTGAACAGTCCCAGCCCCAGGTGCTGCATGCACAATGTCTCATGGATCCCTTATGATAACCCTGCTAGGCAGCTATTTTAGCTCTATTTTGCAGAAGAGGATGCTAAGATGCTTCCCTCTTAGCACAATAAGACAGAGGCAAATGATTGGAGCCATCATTTGTCTATATGCTTTGGGACTGTGTTTTTCCTAAAGCATGAAATAAATTTTCACAAGTCCATAAGCTACAATCAAATCAAAAGCAATGACGTGTGTTGGGTAGCAGAGCAAGGGGCCCGTGTCCCATTTTACTGAATTGTGGCTTATAAAGCTATTACTGCTAAGTTATCAGGAATTCTAATCTCTCTGCCTGGAGTGTCCTCCCCTCTGTGCTTTGGGTTCCATTGCTGGGACTCTTCCCCCATCACATAAATAGTCCCTTCCATGCTGTACTGTGGCTACTTTTGCTAACTTCTCTCATGACACTGTCACATTGTATTGTAACCTTGGTGATTGTCTCTTCCACCAGAGTGAGCTTCTTGAGGGGGAGATCATGTCTTATTCCATGTTGTATCCAAGTACCTGATACTATGCATGCAGCATGGATGGTACTCAAGAAACATTCATTGAATGAATGAAGTGAGTAAATGAAAAAATAGGTGAGCAATCTATTGTCTCACTTTTGAAATAGTTAATATTATTTTCCATCATTTCTGGTTGAGTGTACTTTAGAATCAGACTTAATCTCTAGAGTGGATATGTCTGGCTTTCCTATTTGCTCTACTGTGTTGGTGTCAAGAGGACACTCGGTATTTATCCCTGATAGCTGTTTCCTAAACGATTCTGTTAAAGAAGATATGAAGAGTGCCTCCAGAGGACTTCCTTCATTAATCAGAAGATGTGTTTTTATAGGTGGACAAGTGCCTACATTAGGCTTCCCTGGTGGCTCAGAAGTTAAAGCGTCTGCCTGCAATGCAGGAGACCTGGGTTCGACCCCTGGGTTGGGAAGATCCCCTGGAGAAGGAAATGGCAACCCACTCCAGTATTCTTGCCTGGAGAATCCCATGGACAGAGGAGCCTGGCGGGCTACAGTCCAGATCAGATCAGTCGCTCAGTTGTGTCCGACTCTTTGCGACCACATGAATCGCAGCATGCCAGGCCTCCCTGTCCATCACCAACTCCCAGAGTTCACTGAGACTCACGTCCATCGAGTCAGTGATGCCATCCAGCCATCTCATCCTCTGTTGTCCCCTTCTCCTCTTGCCCCCAATCCCTCCCAGCATCAGAGTCTTTTCCAATGAGTCAACTCTTCGCATGAGGTGGCCAAAGTACTGCAGTTTCAGCTTTAGCATCATTCCTTCCAAAGAAATCCCAGGGCTGATCTCCTTCAGAATGGACTGGTTGGATCTCCTTGCAGTCCAAGGGACTCTCAAGAGTCTTCTCCAACACCACAGTTCAAAAGCATCAATTCTTCAGCGCTCAGCCTTCTTCACAATCCAACTCTCACATCCATACATGACCACAGGAAAAACCATAGCCTTGACTAGACAAACCTTTGTTGGCAAAGTAATGTCTCTGCTTTTCAATATGCTATCTAGGTTGGTCATAACTTTCCTTCCAAGGAGTAAGCGTCTTTTAATTTCATGGCTGCAGTCACCATCTGCAGTGATTTTGGAGCCCAGAAAAATAAAGTCTGACACTGTTTGCACTGTTTCCCCATCTATTTCCCATGAAGTGATGGGACCAGATGCCATGATCTTAGTTTTCTGAATGTTGAGCTTTAAGCCAACTTTTTCACTCTCCTCTTTCACTTTCATCAAGAGGCTCTTTAGTTCTTCTTTGCTTTCTACCATAATGGTGGTGTCATCTGCATATCTGAGGTTATTGATATTTCTCCCGGCAATCTTGATTCCAGCTTATGTTTCTTCCAGTCCAGTGTTTCTCATGATGTACTCTGCATATAAGTTAAATAAACAGGGTGACAATATACAGCCTTGATGTTCTCCTTTTCCTATTTGGAACCAGTCTGTTGTTCCACGTCCAGTTCTAACTGTTGCTTCCTGACCTGCATACAAATTTCTCAAGAGGCAGATCAAAAAATCAGAGATACCAAAGGAACATTTCATGCAAAGATGGGCTTGATAAAGGACAGAAATGGTATGGACCTGACAGAAGCAGAAGATATTAAGAAGAGATGGCAAGAATACACAGAAGAACTGTACAAAAAAGATCTTCATGACCCAGATAATCACGATGGTGTGATCACTCACCTAGAGCCAGACATCCTGGAATGTGAAGTCAAGTGGGCCTTAGAAAGCATCACTACGAACAAAGCTAGTAGAGGTGATGGAATTCCAGTTGAGCTATTCCAAATCCTGAAAGATGATGCTGTGAAAGTGCTGCACTCAATATGCCAGCAAATTTGGAAAACTCAGCAGTGGCCACAGGACTGGAAAAGGTCAGTTTTCATTCCAATCCCAAAGAAAGGCAATGCCAAAGAATGCTCAAACTACTGCACAATTGCACTCATCTCACATGCTAGTAAAGTAATGCTCAAAATTCTCCAAGCCAGGCTTCAGCAATATGTGAACCGTGAATTCCTGATGTTCAAGAGGGTTTTAGAAAAGGCAGAGGAACCAGAGATCAAATTGCCAACATCCACTGGATCATGGAAAAAGCAAGAGAGTTCCAGAAAAGCATCTATTTCTGCTTTATTGACTATGCCAAAGCTTTTGACTGTGTGGATCACAATAAACTGTGGGCTACAGTCCACAGCGTCGCAAAGAGTTGGACACAACTGAGCGACTTCACTTTCACTTTAACTTTCAAATACCTACATCATAGCACACAGCAGATGCTGGGTGAATGCAGATCCTTCTCTGTCACTTGGATTCCTCTCAGCAAAACATCGTTCTTCAACGTCTCATTTTTTCACTGTCTTTCAAAATACTCTCTCTAAAATTATTAAAGCAAAGTTCTTGTTCAGACAAGACCTTAATCTTCAAAGGTTAGGGACAATTGCTCTAAAATAGGAACCTCTGCTTGGGGAGAGATTTGGAATCCTCTGTTTTCATCTGTGTGTTCTCTGTTTTAAACTCTGATTTAAGTGTGTGAAGAACCTAGCTTTCTCCCTTGATTGCCTTAGCATAGTAATGCCAGGCTGACATTTACAAAAGGAACTTTACACAATTGGAGAACAATAGAGGAAATGGTTTATAGAAACAGAGTAAGAAGACATGTTTGGCTTCCCCAGTAGAATGTGAGCTCTAAGAAGACAGGAACCATACTTAATTCCCATTTACCTGAAATTCATCTGCAATACAGTGGGTGTTGGATAAATACGTGAACTAATTAATACATGAATGTAGAAAGAAATGAATAAATCAGACATTGAAGAGCTTGACGAGGCCTTAATATCACTTAGATGTTATCAGTTAGGTCATGTGTGCTTCGCTGCTCAGCCATGTCCAACTCTTTGTGACCCTATGGACTGTAGCCTGCCAGGCTCCTCTGTCCATGGGATTTTTGAGGCAAGAATATTGGAGTGGGTTGCCATTTCCTCCTATGGGGGAATCCTCCCGACCCCAGGGATCGAACCTACATCTCCTGTATCTCCTGCATTCCAGGTGGATTCTTTACCTGCTGAGCCACTGGAGAAGCCCAGATGCTATCACCTAGGCCTTGACAGATTTGTGAAAATTTCTCTTTCTTTCCTCCTTTCTCTTTTGCTCCATTTTTTCTTCTCAGCTTCCTGTTTCCAAGTGGCAAATGCCCTTCTACTTCCTGGCAGAGCAAATTTCCTGTCCTGCCCTGGGTTGAAATCCTACTCTCTGTCCACCTACCCTCAAACTCCTCCCACTCAGTTCTAGTTTCCTGTCTGGGGATCATATTTAATTCACAGCTATTGGCCCAGCCAATGTTATTGGCATTCATTGAGCTCCAGTATCGGGTCAAGCTTCTCCAATCTGAGATCCTTCCATTTTTGGAGCCTTCTTGAAGAAGCCTGTATTTGTCAGTATGACCTAACAGACATATAAAGAGGAATTGATATGTGGGCAATAACATGATGGTAATCTTTTATTTTCAATGATTAATTGATTTGTAGTAAGTTTTCCTTCTTAAAATGCTACTCTGTTAAGTGTTAGATGTCTCTAAACTGTCATACCTAGAGAGTCATAAGGCTCAGAGCATAGCTCTTGAGTCCCCATTACAGATCTGGGGATACAGTCATAGCTATGACATCTGATACCTTCTACCTCCTAATCACCTTACATATGTTATGATATTCAGGTCTCACTTCAAACATGCCATGCAGGTTTAATCATGTTCCCACACAGTTGTTCCCATAGTATATTTGAGGAACCTGGGTCTTAGAAGTTACACGTTTTGTGTGAGGTTCAGGGTCAGGAGGTGAGTGAGTAGAATTGGAACCAGTGAGTCTGATTCCAAAGCTCATGCTCTTTGCACTCTAATGTATAGCCATTCCACAAAGACCTCACAGTGTATAATGGTGCTGTCTGGTGGGAAGTGCTAGATGCCAAGGGTCATTGAAGCAAAGAGGTGGAAGAGTGAATGGAAGACATTTTACTGGGCTTTGAGGAGTGAATTGGGCTTTGCTGGCCAGAGAACAAAGGGGAAGGAATGCCAAGTAGAAGGAGCAGGGGGGGTGAGAGCACAGAGGTATGGGAACACATGCATGCCGTAACCAGGAATGCTGAGCAGTCCTACGGGGCAAGAAACGTGGCAAGGCAGTGGGGGTAGAGGTGGGGGCCAGTGGCCTGAGCTGGGACTGGAGAAGTAGGATAGAGCCTTAGAAGCTCAGAACTTGAATCTGTGGTTAATGAGACTACAGAAAAGACTTCTAAACATCAGATCAAGTGACTGGACAATTCCTTTTCCCCAGGGCCTGATCCTAAGAGCAGAGCTGTGCACATAGTGGCAGTTGGGCAAGAGAAAGGGTGTGAGTTGGGCAAACCTTTTAGCGATGCTTTAAATCACTCCCATCACGTCTATATGTTGCAGACGTCAAACCAAGAAATATTCTTTAAGCATCTATGTGTATGTGTCTATACATTTACATGTTCACATGTCGTGACAAACTTCAATTAGTGGTGTTGAGCTGAAACTTCCAGGCAGCGGCATCACCAAGGGAGGCTGGCCCACCGTATGCAGCAGCTCCGCTAATGAATTCCTTTTCCAGGCCCCCTGTTTGAAATGGAGCATAATGAGAGTGATGATTCTGCCCCATGCAGGGCAGACTTGGGAAACAGTGCCTTATCATCGTCTAATTAAAAACATTTAAATACTTTAGTGGAATATGTACTAACATCCCAATACGAAAAATGGGAGGAGGATTGGAGCCTTTAGGAGAAAATAATTTTATTTTGCTGGGAGATTTTTTAGCACTTTTTAAGGGAGACTGATTATATTTAAAATATGAGGTTTTATATAGCATTTCAAACTAAGAGAAAGTAAAATATCAGGTGACTTCAAGCCACTGGATCACTTGCCAACCTAGAGAACAGCACCTTCATGGTATTTTTCTTACTTTTTGAGAAGGAACATTCAACGCAGACAGAGGCTTCTAGAGCAGATCACCTAGGAGAGACAGATATAGACCCAATTGTCCTGTCCCATTGCTCCTGGGTGACAGGCAATTTCCTAAGCCAACATTCTCTATAAACGAGGATTCATTTTCTTCCTCACGATCAAATACCATTCTTTCATTTCACTAGCCCTCATTAAATGCTTAATATAAAATCCCTTGTATTCTACCCATCTGCTTTCTAAGGCAATCTCATCATCATGTAACAAAATGCACCTATGCTATGAACCCACTTGTGAGATGCCGGTCTGTGTAGGCACGCAATTTTTCTAACATATTTTACCTGACATAGTCATTATTTATTCTGCAGTTCCTGTGATAATCGCATGTTTATGCAACTTAAATATTACAAATATATTTTCTCTCTCTCTCTTTCTCAGAGATAAGTATTTATTTTTCCATTTTACAGAGAAGGGAACTTAGGCTCAGGAAAGTAGGAGAGGCTAGCCCAGGGACCCACTGACCAGTAACTAATGAGACTCAGGCTTGAACCCACGACAAGCAAAAGATAGGCTTTCCCACTGTCATATGCCACCACCAGCACTCAGGTGGAGGTCTGGTTCCAGTTCCCTGTTCGTGTTTTGAGATTGAAACTACCAGCTCTTACTGCAGCTAGAAGTACAGCATTCCTTTACCCCTGGATGTGTTTCTCAGTGAGTCGCCTTTTAAAACAGGATTGATTGTGAACACCCCGGCCACTCTCCTTCCCTCCTATAGCGAAAAGGAAAACAGACACACACAAAGGAGACGGTGGTCCCCAGTGCTGTTCCAGGCAAAGCAGACGCGAAAGAGGAGGAAAGCCCTGAGCTTCATATAAACCTCTCTAAGCTAAGCTAAGCTAAGCCACTTCAGTCGTGTCCGACTCTGTGCGACCCCATAGACAGCAGCCCGCCAGGCTCCGCCGTCCCTGGGATTCTCCAGGCAAGAACACTGGAGTGGGTTGCCGTTTCCTTCTCCTCTCTACTTCAATTCGAAAACAGAGAGACAGCAAAAGTAATGACAATACTATTAATAACTGCTCACCTATTCTGTAACATTTACTGAAGTTCATCTTATGCCAGGAATATCTCATCTGATCCTCTCAACAATCCTATGAGGTACAATTATTCTCATTTTATAGATGAGGACACCAAGGCTTAAAAACTCAAGATTTTTAAAAAAACTATTTAAAGGCTTTAAACATATAGAGTTTTAAACATTTTAACATTTTTTATTAAAGTATATTTGAAATATATTAGTTTCAGGTATACAACATAGTGATTCAACGTTTATATATAGTGTATATATACACACGTAAATATAATGTATACACATATATATAATACACACACATATATAATATATACACACATATATATAAATGTTGAACACGGTGTCATACACTTGAAACTAATATATTAGTTTATATATATATATATATATATATATATATGCATGATGAACTGATCTCCTTGAAAAATCTAGTAACCAGACTGAAGTAAAATATGCAGTGTCTCAGTAGTGATTTGGAGGCCGTGCCTATGACCCCAGGATGTCTCTGACCTCATTTTTCCCCCACTCCCCTTTCTTTAACCATAGTGAACATTTTGCTCTTCCCAGGGCAGAGTGAGCCTTTGCAGACCCTGCTCTTACTGTACCCTCCACCCTGGACAGTTCTGTTTGAACAGATTTTCACCATTTACTTCTCACTGCATGCTGGTCTCCTCTCAAATGTCACCACCTCAGGAAGCCTTCCCTGATCCCCACCAACTACTTCTTTAATGTTGCTCAACTTTTCTTCTTCAGAGTCATTATCCTACCTGTCATTGTAGACTGTTCATTGACCTCTCTCTCTAGCACATAAACACCATAACCAAAGATTTTGTCTGTTTTATTTACTGATGCTCCCCAAAAGCCTAGAACAATGCCTACCCAATAATGAGCATTCACGTATCTGAGGAATGAATGATTTGTTAAATGTACAACTAATCGTTATCCTAGGTTGATTTCACTGTGAGAACTTCTGCATAACTAAATTCACAAAATACAGACTTAAGTTTGCCACGTGGACTCAGCCATCCTTTTGATTATTCAGCACTTTCTGAGCTTGCACCCTCTTGACTCCAGGCTTTGTGAGGCATAGACAGAGTACGTGGAAAGAGAAAAGTCAGTAAAAAGATGAAAATGCTGTGGCGTGGTTGGAGGGAGTGGCATAGGGTGATGGGGACTCCTGCCCAAGGAGGAAAATATGGCCTCTGTGCCCAAAGTCTTCTCTTGAGTCAGTGAAATCTATTTGTTTGTCCTTAAGCAAGAGCCTGCTTATTCTGTGATTAGGAGAATCAGAAAAAAGAAGTGATCAGATGAGAGTTGTTGTTTCCCACCAGAAATATCCCTCACATGGGGGCTGGAAGAGAAAAAAAATGTAAAAAAAAAAAAAAAAAAAAAGAAGTGTATGCTTCCACTGTGGGAGCTGAGGAGAACTAAGCAGGGTCTTGTGCTGTTTTATTGACATCCAAGAATGCCACTTATCAATAATCACAACTTCAAGCTCTCTTGAAGTGGGTTCATTTTCTCCTCTAAACCACTTGACTGGTTTTTGCCAGAGAGGAGTAAATTTCAAACCCCTTAGCAGCCCATCTTCCCACAGCCTACAGACTAGCCATGATAATAACCATAATCTCTGCTCCTTCAAGCTTTCAGATGATGGATGTCCATGCTCCTCACTCAGGCTTACCAAGGCCTGGAGAACTGGCCCCTGCCTGTCACTCTCTTATGGCCTGTCCTTTCTGCACAGACTTCTGGACCCAGCAGACCCCTGAATGAGCTGTGCTGTGTTGTTTATCCTCTTCAGTTATCTATCTAGGCTCCTCCTTCTGCCTGGAATGCCCTTCTTCCTTTGCTTATCTCCCCCATTTCACCCTTATCATCCTTTAAGGATTTAGCTCAAGTGACACCTCCTCCAGGAAGCTTTCCCTGATTGCTTCCCATCCCACCCCTTCTCCTGCACACATCCCTTCTTCCAGATTCCCCTCAGAGTACCTTTAACTTAGCCATCTTGATGCTCTAATTTGTGTCTATACTCACATCACCTCCCTCACCAGACAGGAAGCTCTTTGAGGACAGGATTTTTATTTTTGTCATTTTTTAGTTACTTTTTAAAAAAATTAAAACTTTTCTATTGTGGTATAGTTGATTAACACTATTGTGATATTTTCAGGTGAACAGTGAAGACTCAGCCATTTATATACTTGTATCCATTCTCCCCAAATTTAAAAAGTCACTGTTTATATACTCTTCCTTGAGGAACAGGTATTTAATACTGAATTATGCCATTGCAGGCTAAAGACTTAGAGATGACCCCTTACTTCCCCACTTGATTGCCAAGGAATGGTTTGGGGGTATAACTCAGAGAGCTTAAAGGATAAATAGATTAACCGCAGACCAGGCTGGATTTGGAATGAACATTCCACATCAGAATGAAAAAGCAGAGGAAAGAAACTGACAGCATGGAGCAGCTGAGAGGCAGGAGACCTGGACCCTGGTCTCAGCCCAGCCACTCTTCTTGCTGCGTGACTATGGTACAGCCCTTCATACATACCCATGGTATGGCCATGGGCAAGTTATGGCCCTTCTCTGGGGTTCTCTTTTCTTCTCTGAAAAAAATGCGCATGTAGGCTGAGATCTTCACGTAGGCTGGGATCCTCATGATCTAAAAATCCTACTATTCTATGATACTTCTCATGGATTACACTCTTTTTTCATGAGCTCAAAGTTTGCATTACCGTTTCAGTGTCTTATGGGAGTGAAAGGTATGCTCCTTTATTGCATCCTGAACTATTAGACTAGGAAATGCAGGCTTCTGACCTCAGCAGATAAATTTAGAAGTTCCTATCAGTCACATTTCTCAGAAGAAAGTGAATTTAAATGGGGGAAGGAGGAAGAGATAGGGAATTATTTATTCACTGCTTTTTAAGGCTCAAAAATGTGGAATTTATTCTTCATACTGCATTTCTCTACATAATGTCTCATTTCCTACATGTTTTCTCAGCTAATTTTACCAGCATCCCTCTCAGGTTGCCAGCATGGGGAACGAGGTAGCCATTAATGCCATTCACCAGGAGGTTCTAGTTCCCCATTCCTCTAAGAGCATATAGTAGGAGAATGATTCCTGGCTTACAGTGCTTGGGGGAATCATACAACCAGTTCTGTCCAGAGAATGTTGAGCTTCCAGAAATAATATTTGTCAAACTCAAGCTGAGCATTTAAGTAAAAATATGAGGTCTTCATGGGTTTTCTGTTTCCTCTGCCAGGATGGCCATTAATATTCCAGTCAGTGACTGCTCCATTAGCCTAGGTCCTGGAATGAGGCTAACGTAGACAGAAGTCTCCAAATGAACTGGGAAAGATATATAAGCAAAATAATCTTTACTGTTTTAAGTCACTGACAAGTCAGTGCTATTTGTTACTGCATCCCAATTTAGCATATCTTGATGGACACAGGCATTAGCCCCATTTTTCACATGGAGAAACTGAAATTCAGTGAAGGATTAATAAAATAATATCAGACTTTCTCAGTGTCATCAAAACCTCATAAATGCTCAAGCCTGGGATCTGAGCTCAGGTCTTCTGACTTCACATTTTGCTATTTTCCCTATACTGCACTACCACTTTAATTAGCAGCTAGTGGAGGTGATGGAATTCCAGTTGAGCTATTTCAAATCCTGAAAGATGATGCTATGAAAGTGCTGCACTCAATATGCCAGCAAATTTGGAAAACTCAGCAGTGGCCACAGGACTGGAAAAGGTCAGTTTTAATTCCAATCCCAAAGAAAGGCAATGCCAAAGAATGCCTAAACTACTGCACAATTGCACTCATCTCACAGGCTAGTAAAGTAATGCTTAAAATTCTCCAAGCCAGGCTTCAGCAATACATGAACCATGAACTTCCTGATGCTCAAGCTGGTTTTAGAAAAGACAGAGGAACCAGAGATTAAATTGCCAACATCCACTGGATCATGGAAAAAGCAAGAGAGTTCCAGAAAAAACATCTATTTCTGCTTTATTGACTATGCCAAAGCCTTTTACTGTATGGATCACAATAAACTGTGGGAAATTCTGCAAGAAATGGGAATACCAGACCACCTGACCTGCCTCTTGAGAAATCTATATGCAGGTCAGGAAGCAACAGCTGGAACTGGACATGGAACGACAGACTGGTTCCAAATAGGAAAAGGAGTACGTCAAGGCTGTATATTGTCACCCTGCTTATTTAACTTATATGCAGAGTACATTATGAGAAACGCTGGGCTGGAAGAAGCACAAGCTGGAATCAAGATTGCCAGGAGAAATCTCAATAACCTCAGATATGCAGATGACACCACCATTATGGCAGAAAGTGAAGAGGAACTCAAAAGCCTCTTGATGAAAGTGAAAGTGGAGAGTGAAAAAGTTGGCTTAAAGCTCAATATTCAGAAAATGAAGACCATGGCATCTGGTCCCATCACTTCATGGGAAATAGATGGGGAAACAGTGGAAACAGTGTCAGACTTTATTTTTCTGGGCTCCAAAATCACTGCAGATGGTGACTGCAGCCATGAAATTAAAAGACGCTTACTCCTTGGAAGGAAAGTTATGACCAACCTAGATAGCATATTCAAAAGCAGAGACATTACTTTGCCAACAAAGGTCTGTCTAGTCAAGGCTATGGTTTTTCCTGTGGTCATGTATGGATGTAAGAGTTGGACTGTGAAGAAGGCTGAGTGCCAAAGAATTGATGCTTTTGAACTGTGGTGTTGGAGAAGACTCTTGAGAGTCTCTTGGACTGCAAGGAGATCCATCCAGTCCATTCTGAAGGAGATCAGCCCTGGGATTTCTTTGGAAGGAATGATGCTAAAGCTGAAACTGCAGTACTTTGGCCAGCTCATGCGAAGAGTTGACTCGTTGGAAAAGACTCTGATGCTGGGAGGGATTGGGGGCAGGAGGAGACGGGGATGACAGAGGATGAGATTGCTGGATGGCATCACCGACTTGATGGACGTGAGTCTGAGTGAACTCCGGGAGTTGGTGATGGACAGGGAGGCCTGGCGTGCTGCGATTCATGGGGTCGCAAAGAGTCGAACTCGACTGAACTGAACTGAACTGATTAGGCTTAAGTTCATTTACGCTCACCCTGTGATATGGAACAACAGACTGGTTCCAAATTGGGAAAGGAGTATGTCAAGGCTATATATTCTCAGCCTGCTTATTTAACTTATATGCAGAGTACATCATGTAAAATGCCAGGCTGGATGAAGCACAAGCTGGAATCAAGATTGCCGGGAGAAATATCAATAACTTCAGATATGCAGATGACACCACCCTTATGGCAGAAAGTGAAGAAAACTAAAGAGCCTCTTGATGAAAGTGAAAGAGGAGAGTGAACAATTGGCTTAAAACTCAACATTCAGAAAACTAAGATCATGGCATCTGGTCCCATCACTTCATGGCAAATAGATGGGGAAATAATGGCAACTGAGACTCTTTATTTGGGGGCCCCCAAATCACTGCAGATGGTGACTGTAGCCATGAAATTAAAAGATACTTACTCCTTGGAAGAAAAACTATGACCAACCTAGATAGCAAATTAAAAAACAGAGACATTACTTTGCCAATAAAGATCCATCTAGTCAAAGCCTTGGTTTTCCATTAGTCATGTATGGATATGAGAGTTAAACTATAAAGAAAGCTGAGCACTGAAAATTGATGCTTTTGAAGTGTGGTGTTGGAGAAGACTCTTAAGAGTCCCTTGGACTGCAAGGATATCCAACCAGTCCATCCTAAAGGAAATCAATCCTGAATGTTCATTGGAAGGTCTGATGCTGAAGCTGAAACTCCAATAATTTGGCCACCTGATGTGAAGAACAGACTCTTTGGAAAAGACCCAGATGCAGGAAAGATTGAAGGTAGGAGGAGAAGGGGACAGTTTGGATGTCATCACGGACTTGATGGACATGAGTTTGAGTAAGCTCCAGGAGCTGGTGATGGACAGGGAAGCCTGGTTTGCTTCAGTCCATGGGGTTGCAAAGAGTTGGACATGACTGAGTGACTGAACTGACTGATGGTGAGTCCTTGTTTTTCAATCTTTGGAGGATAAAATAGGAGAGGTTCAAGATCACAGGTTTTAGAGTTAAGCAAATATGAGTTTGAGTCCTGTTTCTGCCAGTTATTAGCTAGTCCTTGGCATGTTGCTCGAATGTGGTCTAATAGGTCTTCTGGCTCAGTCAAGACTGCAGCAGGTGGGAATGCTTAATAGTAGGGAATACTTATTACTAATGGTATGATATCAAGCATCGGTGGCAGAATGGGTAGATATTTCAGTGTGGGGTCTTCCTCCCAGCATCCTTAAATCAGAGAGGCTGAGTGACTTGCCTGAGGTTATACAGCAGAGCCTCAGTCCCAATCTAGACCTCTGTCATTCCCCTCAGTTTGTCTCACTGCCTCTGAGAGAAAACTAGCTCTGCTAAAACTCTACATCTGTGAGGAAAGAGAGGCATAGCCTGATTGTGATGATTAACTTCAGCATGAAGAGCCTTTTCATTCTGTTTGTGTTTGTCTTGGAGCTTCAAGTTGATTTATTATTTGAATATATCTCTCCTTTCTCTTACTCCAGCTTAGCATTGAGAACAGCAGGCATTGCCTTGGCAAGGTTACAGGATAAACTTGCTGCTTTTAGGACATCTGCATCAAGTAAAATCTTTATTTTTTCTCCCTTGGGCATAATCTTGGAAAACCACATCTGTTAGTTCCGGTGCTTACCTGGCTAGGCTTATGTTTTCTTTCTTGGATGGAGAGATGTTCTGTCAAGATATGAGGAAGAGTTTTCACACCCTCTGAAGCCACAGACCATTTGTGTATTTAAAAATAGAACCCCTCAGAATATTGATTGAGTCATAAAGTTTTATTAGAAAGATAAGAGCACCACCTGTGTCCCAGAGTCCTTCAGTTCTGGGATGCCAAAGTCACTAGAGATGCTTCTGAGGTCTCTTCTGATTAAGTCACTGAGGTGTGGGCAGTTTTTGAAGGTTTCAGTGCATAGCAGAAAGAGCTTACCCTTCCCAGATACCTGCTGCGTAACACATTCCCCTCTCCTCTTTCTGTTCCCTGAGCAACATTTACAAACGGCCTCCATCTCAACCTCTCCAGTGAACTTTCCAGTACCTGGGGAAGAGAAACAAAGACCAGGGTCAAAGTTTGAAACTCAGTTCTGCCTCATTCATTCATTCATTCATGTTAGAACAATTACAGAGCACCTACAATGTGCCAGGCACTGTACTAGACACTGAGCAAACCCCAGTAATCCAATCCCTGATTCACTGTTTTACGTAGTGGAGATTTGAAACATGACAAAGCAATTATAATATGGTGTGATTAACTCATTAGTAATTAACACATAATTTGTTTAACAATACTGAACACAATTCTATGCCAAGCACTGTTTTAATGCTGGGAATAGAGGGTAAGCAAAACAGACAAACGTCTCTGCCTTCATGAAGCTTACCTTTAGATAATAGAGGCAGAAGGTAAAGTAGGTGAGTGTATGGTGCAGTGGTAATGATGAGCATCACAAGGGAAAATATGGTGCAGCAAGTGGGGAGAGTGTGATGGAGGGTGCTGTTCTAGCCCGGGTGATCTGGGAAGGGTTCTCCAAGGAGATGATGATAGAGGGGAGCCCAGTAACGGTACAGAGCCATGACACCAGAAGCAATGTGTCCCATGGGGCATGGGGGAGGTTATCTAATCTGTGTCCACTTGTGACTGGTTGAGCTGAGTGACTTTTCTGAGCTTTTTGTCTCTTCCTACCTTTAATGTTCTGCCCGCTCACCTCCTCAGATGGTAGAAATAAAAAGAGAAGCTGTTCTTGAAGGAGCCTCCTTGCCCTCCCTACTTGCACCTATGAATTACTCTCAGCAGCCAATTCTGCAGAAGGCCCAGACTCATACCAGCCTCCCAGCTTCAGTGGTGCTGTTAGAAAGCCACAGCCTCTGCTCTGACTCCTGCCACCAAAAAGCAGGTCTCCCAAATTCCCTGAGCTCGATTCCCTCATCTGTACAATGGGGATAATGAACAGAACTCGTGCTTTCCAGTTTTTGTCAGGACCAAGTGCGCTTGTGCATTTCATGCCCTCTAACAGGACTTGCCCTGCACAAAGTGCTTTGACACTGGGTTCACTGAAATAATGTCACTGTCATTTTATTTATTGATATTAAAATAACAGCGACACATGTGGATGCTTCACATGTGACTGGCATGTCATCAGTATGTAGTGAATATCATTGCCCTACCCTTCTCTTTCTTTCCTTTGCCACCCTCACTCCAGTGATGCTACACCCTTCCCCTTGGTTCTGTTTGATCCAGGGCTGAGGTTGCAGAGAGCTGACATCTGAGGTTAGGCTCAAGGTAAAGAACAAAGTACAGAAAACTTAATTTCCTTTTTCTTGGAAACTTTCATTTCACATCAATAGAACTGCAGGCTCTGTTCTAACCATTCTACATGTAAATGAACGGATTTTGTTGCAGGAAGGGGGACCCCTTCCAGAGCCCAAGAGTGGGCTCTCGTATAATATTTGGAGATGAATTTTCTGAGGTGACATACGTACTGACAAAGAAAAAGACTGTTGGGAGGGGGGCACCTAGGCAGAGAGCAGCAGGGTAAGGGAACCCAGAAGAACTGCTCTGCCTTGTGGCTTGCTGTCTCTGGTTTATGGTGATAAGATTAATTTCTGTGTTGTCTCTGGCCAGTCACTCTGACTCAGGGTCCTTCCCGCTGGTGCACCCATCACTCAGCCAAGATGGTTTCCAGTGAGGATTCTGGGAGAGTGGCAGGATTTATGGACTAGAGTCTCCTCTCCCGTGTTGACCTTTCCTGAATTCTTGGTAGTAGCTTGTTAGTTCCACATTTCTTACCAGGACCTCCTGTTGTAAGATAACTCATGCAAGTGGTTACAATGGTGCCTGGGTGGTTTCAGTCAGTGGTTATCCTAACAGCTCCTCCCAGGAGACTGGGGAAACCCTTCCTGCAACTATATATATATATATATACACACACCTGATTTTATAGCTATGGACACTGATAGGTATAGTAAGTAACTTCTCCAAGGTCAATGAGCTAATTTGTAAGGAACTCTTTAGCTCAAGCCCCCCAAACAAGACAGAATTTAGGGACTCAGAGCACTACCTTCAAGGAATTAAGAAATCTGTGGAAGGCTTCCGAATATTGTGTCTCTCCAAAGCCTGAAAGTAGCAGAAGAGGTGCAGAGGGAGCGTGAAGCCCGATGGGGAGACACTCCGTGCTGAAAGGCATGCGGTAGGGGGAATTCTCCTGTCACTTGCGTTCTGCTTGCCTTGCCTTCTCTGATCCTCCTCTCTCCTTCCCTGGGGCAGGCAGGCTTGTCCACAGACACGTGTAAATTGCTGATCTTTGTCAAAGGCACTGAGGAAAGACAAAGTGAATCATTAAAGAGAAGAAAAATAGAGCCGCCTGTCTTTGAACTCTCAGACTCTGGAGCAGCACAGTGCTTGGAGCTCAGTGCTTCTTGTTTCAGAACTCTGGGACTGATCATTGCCAGCTCCCTACACCCTGCCCTCTGAGAACTGAGGCGCCCCCCAGGCACTGAGAGGCAGAGTGTGGATTCCCAGGCAGAGAAGCAGCGCAAGAGGGACTTGGTCCCCAACCTTTGGAAACTGATGATCTTTCCTTTATCTTTTTTTTTTTCCTTCTGGAAAAGTACCTGGCTTTGAGGAATAGTGGGCATACTTAGTCAGTTAGACTGCTGGCACACCCATTGATCTTTGGGGAGTTAAGGTCAGAAGAACAATTACCCAGTCTGTAATCCTTATCTACCTTTCTCTCCTCTGGACCTGTTGGAATTACATACAATTGTCAATGCAAGCTTTGTTCTCCTGACACGTCTCTCCCTCCTGCTATTTGTCTCTTCCTACCCATTGCTTTCTCTGTCTTCTTCAGTCTCATTATTTTCCTGACTTCCCCTTTTTCCTTCTCTTTGCTCCTCATCCAGGGAGTAATGAGCCCATTTGGTCAATTTCAAGGCCATTCCCTGACTTGCTGCAGATCATGTGTCTAGTGGGGTGACTGCATGGTGCAGACGAACGCTTGAGGAATCAGACAGATGGGAATTCAAATCCTGTTTTTTTTGGCTTATTTGCTTTGTGACCATGGGCAAATCATTTAGCTTTAAGCATCTCTTCTTTGAATATGGACTGTATCCCCATATGAGTGTGCTCATGATTGGCTCATGACAAGTGATTCAGACTGTGATCATCATCATGATTAACAATTATTATTCCCTATAGAGAAGGGATGTGGGTAATGTTATCCTCTGCCTGTCCTAGCTCCACCATATCTCAGCAACAATCACTGTCCTTTAAGGCTCCGACTTCTCAGGAATATGGAATATGGAATATTATGGAATAATAACCAATATGGAATATTAGGAACTGGCTTCCCTGGTGGCTCAGACAGTCTGCAATGTGGGAGACCTGGATTCAATCCCTGGGTCAGGAAGATCCCCTGGAGAAGAACATGGCAACCCACTCCAGTATTCTTGCCTGGAGAATTCCATGGTCAGAAGAGCCTGGCGGGCTACAGTCCATGGGGTCTCAAAAAGTTGGACGTGACTGAGCAACTAACACTTTCACTTTTTTTCTCAGAAAAAGAGTCTAGATAAGTCAGATGTGTGGTTATGCAGGGTAAAGATGAAGAAATCCCCTGTTTTCCTTGGGCCGCAGCTTCCCCATCTGACTTTTCCACATGTGTCCACTCTGACCACCTGACCTGTTCCCAAGTTCTTGGTTCCCTCTCCAGTTTCCTGCTGGGATGGAACCCAGCCCAGAACCCCTAGCCTGGTGAGATTTCAGGTTCCTACTAGCTCTGCATGCCAGAGGTCAGTGATTCTTCTATTTTGGCTTGGAGTACAGATGATACTAAGGAAGCGTGGTCGTGGAGGGTGTAGCTGGGGAAGGCCTAGAGGTTGATGTCTCTGCTTCCACAGCACCACTGCAGGAAAAAGCCCTCTGTCACTGCCTTCAGAGCCATCAGCGATGGTGCCATGTGAAGGCACTGAGTAGGGGGAGAACAGGATTTATTCATGATTCTTGGCATCAACAGATATATCCTGTTATTTCTGAAAGAGCACTGGATATGGGACCAGAAAGCTTTTTCTGAGTCATGGTTCTGTCATTGACTAATTATAGAAACCTCGGCAAGTCATTTAACTTCCAGAGAGACATTCCCTACCATTCAGTGGCAGCAGTCATTTAATATGGATACATCTACACAGTGGTTAGTAACGCTAGCTCCTTCCTTTATTAAAGCAGTCTTATTGGTGTGAGGGATATTTGTCATGGATTTCTACTCTGCTTGGAGAGACAAAGTGTTTATAGCAGTTGCCAATTACAGTATACAAGGCACCATGGCATTGGGGCTAAGGACAGGGACTCCTGTGAGTGTGAGACTGCCAGGATTCACATCTCTCATCTACTTATCAGCTGTGACCTTGGACAAGTTAACCTCCCTCTGTGCATCTCCATTTTCCCATCTGTAAAATGGGGCTTGTGATATTAGTACCTAACTCATAGAAGTTTTCTGAGGATTTTGGGAGTTAACAGACATATAGTTCTTAGAACCATAACTATCACAGAGGAGTCTTTTTATTATATGTCTAACTCACAATAATTCACCTTCAATGCCTCTTTCATAAGTAGCCATTTTCTTTCTTTACCCCCTGGCCATATTTGATTGCACTAGGGAGTAGGTCCTGGTCTTGAGGGTTCAGAATCCCTTCCCTGGTAATTTGGGGGGAAAAAGGCAAATATTGATGTGTGTATGACAGAAAGACAGAGGATGAGGGATTTGTGATAAATATGCTCAAAAGATTTGCAGCAAACATCTTCTCCCTGATTCCCACCAGGCAGACTAGAGGTATACGAAGAGACACATAGAGACCCACAAAGAGAGGCAGAAACAGAGAGACAGAGAGAAGTAGTCAGAGATGAAGGGAGCAAAAGAGGCTAACACACACATGCAGAGTGGAAAACAGATGAGAGAGAGAGTCAGGCAGCTTTATAGACCATGGTTCCAGTGCCTCCTTGAAGCCCAGCAGCATGTCTAACCTTGGGTTCCAGAGGACACTTCTATGTCATACCAAATCCCTCTGAATCAGTCAGGACAGGCTAATTTATGCTGCTATAACAAACATACCCCAAATCACAGTGGTTTCATGCCACATAGGTTTTGTTCTTTCCATGTGCCAACCTATATATTCTACCAGGAAGCTGTTTCTTATCATCCTCACTCAGGGATGCAGTCTGTGTCCTGACATGCTTCCACATAGCTTTCAGTTCAATTCAGTTCAGTCGCTTTAATAGGAAATAAATGTGGCAAATGTGCACTGGCTCTAAAACTTTCTCTTACTAGTGACACAGATTGCTTCTGCTCACAATCTCATTGGCCAAACAAGTCACATGACTATACTTACTGTTAAAGGAATGAAGGAAACTTAAACATGCATGTAGCAGTAAATGGTACCCAGACTATTTCTGAACATCCTCTGGTAGCTACCAAACCCTCTTTTTTTTATCAATTCACCTTGAATTGCTTTCTATTAAATAACAAATAATAAATCCTAACAGAAATGATAAGAAATTCTGTGTTCCCTAGATGGTTAGATGTTAATTTGTCTGGGACAAGCAATCAGTGCTTTTAGACCCCAGAGAAGAAGCAAACCAAAGGGAAGATAGAGTTATGGAGCCTGGATAAAAGGTGTGATATTTGAGCTGGGCTATGGAGAGGTGAGTATTTGCTTAGCACTGTCATGACTCAGTCTTCACAACCTTAAAATCATACATGATGTGGTGAACCTTGGGGGTCACGCAGCACAGAGTCTGTATCCCTGCTCTTTAGGGACAGAGTAAGCTGACAAATAGCAAGCACCTAAAATATCATGACACTGACTAGCTGTCATGGAAAATGTTACTTGTCTTCCCTTATCTCCTTACACAATGATCTCCTCTTTTTAGTTACTGCTGCTGCAAAATTTTCATCTTATTTTCCCCTGGGGAATCTAAACACTTCATACTGACAGTATCATTGGGAGCCATGTGATTGAAGGGTTTGCCATTTTACTGGGAAGACTAGTTTAATTGTTGGCATAAAGTTCGTTGCCTTGGTGTTATCAGCCAACAGAATTGAGGTTCTGAGATACCATCTGTTTCTCAAAACATTTTTTTTCCCCCAGAATCTTCCCTGAGAATATAATTTTCCACTTAACTTCAGAGTTTTATTTTTTTACTTATTAGTGGAAATTTGGGAATATTATTATTCTTTCCTTATTAATAGTAACCTAAAAACTAAAGTCAAAGAGAGATGTAGCTATAGAAAAGTAGTTGAAGCCTAGTAATATAAGGTTATATCTCTAATATCGAGCTTGAAACTGACTCTCCTTTGTCTAAAACCATCAATGGGTCTCCAATAACCACAGAATGAAGTTCAGGAGCAATTTCAGTAATATCTCCCACTATGTGTTGTTCTCCCCCTCTTTTTTCTTTGGCCCATATTATTCTTCATGTTCTACTCTCCCTCACATCCACTGAAATCAGCTGCACAGAAAAATATTTAGAGTGTATTTGGTTGCAAGTAATAGAAGACCCGTCTATGGGGTCGCACGGAGTCGGGCACGACTGAAGTGATTTAGCAGCAGCAATAGAAGGCCCAATTCCAAGAGATGTAAATAATAGTGAGATTTATTGGCTTATGTATGTGGGGAGTCTGCAGATATGGGAAAACTTGAGGTTGGCTCACCAATATCACAGAGTGATGTACTTTCTCTTTGATCTACCTTTTATGGAGCCAATTTCACTCCTTGAGATTGCAAAATAAGTGATAATATCCCCTTGAACTACCTGCCTTCTGCTTCCCTGGGGAATAGAATAACATTTCTGTTTATTCAGCTTTTGAACTAATTTCCAAGCTTCCTCTGATTATACCTTTCTAAGTCAGTTGTCCACTCTAAGTTACTCTGAATAGTGTAATGGAAGGCACGGGATTAAGCTTGGATTGTATGTGCATTCATGAACAAGTCATAGAGACATGTTGACTTAGACCAGTCAGCACCTCCCCTGTCCTCATCTCTATCCCAAACCCTACTGAATTTCTTAGCTTGAAATTCCCCAGTTGGGGTTTCAAAATTTGAAGAAAGGGTCCGTGAAAGTATGCAAGCTGTGGCTGCAACCGTCAATACATCTAGCCCAGCACACTCAGTGGTGTCTATAGACTCAAAAAATATTTATGGAGGACCTACTCTGCTCTAGGCATTCTACAAGATACAATTTTACGCTTAAAGGAAGTCAAATCTAGTGGGTGTGAGGTGCACGCTTAGTCACTCAGTCGTGTCTAACTCTTTATGACTCTTTGCGAACCCATGGACTGTAGCCCCAAGGCTCCTCTGTATGGGATTCTTCAGGCAAGAATACTGGAGTGGATAGCCATCTAGTTCTCCAGGAGATCTTCCCATCCTCCATCTCCTGCATTGCAGGCAGATTCTTTACTATGTGAGCCACCAGGGAAGCCCTGGGTGTGAGGTGGGGGAAGACAAAAACAGAAGCTTTTTGAGAAGCTTTCTGTTCAGATACTGTGACAGAAGTAAGCACACAGTGCTGTATGAGCCCAGGGAAGAGGAGAGGGCACTTATTATGGAGGGTAGGGTTGAGTGAAGTCAGAGAGGGCTTTTCAGGAGAGATGATCCTGAGGTTAACCAAGGGGACATGTGGACTTAATCAGGTAGGCATGTGGCAAGAGGGGAGAGGAAATAATGGCATTCCAGACAGGTACCATGGTATCTGTGAAGACAGAGCAATGGGAGAAAGCATAGCAGTTTGGATAATGCAACTAGTTGAGTGTAGCATAAGGTCAAGAGTGTGGACTCTGCATTAGAATGCCTAGGATGACATGCCAATTCTACCATTTTAGTGGCTGCGTGATGGGTAAGTTTCGTGATCTCTCTGAGCTTTAGTTTCCCCATTATAAGTAAGTGTTAGTCGCTCCCTTCTGTTCAGTTCAGTTGCTCAGTCATGTCTGACTCTTTGCGACCCCATGAATCGCAGCACGCCAGGCCTCCCTGTCCATCACCAACTCCCGGAGTTCACCCAAACTCATGTCCATCGAGTTGGTGATGCCATCCAGCCATCTCATCCTCTGTTGTCCCCTTCTCCTCCTGCCCCCAATCCCTCCCAGCATCAGAGTCTTTTCCAATGAGTCAACTCTTCGCATGAGGTGGCCAAAGTACAGGAGTTTCAGCTTCAGCATCATTCCTTCCAAAGAACACCCAGGACTGATCTCCTTTAGTCACTCAGTTGTGTCCAACTCTTTGCAATCCCAGGGACTGTAGCCCACCAGGCTCCTCTGTCCATGGGATTCTCTAGGCGAGAATACTGGAGTGGGTTGCCATTTCCTCCTCCAGGGGATCTTCCCAACCCAGGGATCGAACCCGGGTATACTGCATTGCAGGCAGATTCTGTACCATATAAGCCACCAGAGAATCCCCTTTCCCATTATAAAATTGGCATAATAATAATAGTAACTGCCTCATTAGACTGTTGGTGAGGATTAAATAAGTTATTATGTTTAGAACACTTGGACTGAGCTCTACCATAAAAGCTCTGTTAAAGTGTTGGTGATTATTATCATGTCAGGGCTGTGTGTATGTAGGGGCCCACCCACTTATCTATTTGGAAGAAACTGAGTCTGGGAAGCAAATGAGAATCGTGGGAGAATTTATTATAGATAATACAGTCTTGTTTTACTTTTGGTTTCAGCCTTGGCAGAAACTCAAGGCCTGAGAACTATAAAGAGTGTCATTGCTCTTTTCTAAATGGATGGTCTGAGCTGCTGAGTCAGGGATATTCTGCATGATCATATCAATGTTGTCAGCTTACCATTACTATAATCATTTCTGCTTAGCAATCTCCTCAGCTCAAAAAAATAAGTCATGAGAGCTTATGCTTAAAGGATTGTGCTTTGGAATCAGACAGTTCTATCTGGTCTGATATATGACATATCTTATCATATGTGTGTATCTTTTAAATCTCACACCAACTCTGTAAGCTAGGTCTGGTCATTCCTGTTTTGCACATGAGGAAACTAGGGTTTGGAGAAGTTAAGTAGCCCTCCTATTGCCTTTAAAAAATTATTTTTTTATTGAAGTACGGTTGATTGATTTACAATGTTATGTTACTCTCTAGTATACAGAAAAGTGATTCAGATATGTGTGTATGTGTATTCAGTTGAGTTTAGTTCAGTCACTCAGTCGTGTCTGACTCTTTGCAACCCCATGAACCGCAGCACGCCAGGCCTCCCTGTCCATCACCAACTCCTGGAGTCCACCCAAACCTATGTCCTTTGAGTTGGTGATGCCATCCAACCATCTCATCCTCTGTCATTCCCTTCTCCTGCCCCCAATCCCTCCAAGCATCAGAATCTTTTCCAATGAGTCAACTCTTCCCATCAGGTGGCCAAAGTATTGGAGTTTCAGCTTCAACATCAGTCCTTCCAATGAACACCCAGGACTTATCTCCTTTAGGATGGACTGGTTGGATCTCCTTGGAGTCCAAGGGACTCTCAAGAGTCTTCTCCAACATCACAGTTCAAAAGCATCACTTCTTCGGCACTCAGCTTTCTTTATAGTCCAACTCTCACATCCATTCATGACCACAGGAAGAACCATAGGCTTGACTATGGTTAGCCTTGACTAGATGGATCTTTGTTGGGAGAGTAATGTCTTTGCTTTTTAGTATGCTGTCTTGGTTGGTCATAACTTTCCTTCCAAGGAGTAAGTGTCTTTTAATTTCATGGCTGCAATCACCATCTGCAGTGATTTTGGAGCCCCCAAAAATAAAGTCAGCCACTGTTTCCACTGTTTCCCCATCTATTTGCCATGAAGTGACAGGACCGGATGCCATGATCTTAGTTTTCTAAATGTTGAGCTTTAAGCCAACTTTGCACTCTCCTCTTTCACTTTCATCAAGAGGCTCTTTAGTTCTTCTTTGCTTTCTGCCATAAGGGTGGTGTCATCTGCATATCTAAAGTTATTGGTATTTCTCCTGGCAATTTTGATTCCAGCTTGTGCTTCATCCAGCCCAGCGTTTCTCATGATGTACTCTGCATAGAAGTTAAATAAGCAGGGTGACAGTATACAGCCTTGACGTACTCCTTTTCCTATTTGCAACCAGTCTGTTGTTCCGTGTCCAGTTCTAATTGTTGCTTCCTGACCTGCATATAGGTTTCTCAAGAGGCAGGTCAGGTGGTCTGGTATTCCTGTCTCTTTCAGAATTTTCCATAGTTTATTGTGATCCACACAGTCAAAGGCTTTGGCATAGTCAATAAAGCAGAAAGGGATGTTTTTCTGGAACTCTCTTGCTTTTTTGATGATCCAGAGGATGTT
Source organism: Bubalus bubalis (assembly GCF_019923935.1). Taxonomy (NCBI): domain Eukaryota; kingdom Metazoa; phylum Chordata; class Mammalia; order Artiodactyla; family Bovidae; genus Bubalus; species Bubalus bubalis. The sequence continues at coordinate 87,721,286 of NC_059162.1, forward strand.
GGCAATTTGATCTCTGGTTCCTCTGCCTTTTCTAAAACCAGCTTGAACATCTGGAAATTCATAGTTCATGTATTGCTGAAGCCTGGCCTGGAGAATTTTGAGCATTACTTTACTAGCGTGTGAGATGAGTGCCATTGTGTGGTAGTTTAAGCATTATTTGGATTATTGGGATTGGAATGAAAATTGACCTTTTCTAGTCCAGTGGCCACTGCTGAGTTTTCCAAATTTGCTGACATATTGAATGCCGCACTTTCACAGCATCATCTTTTAGGATTTGAAATAGCTCAACTGGAATTCCATCACTTCCACTAGCTTTGTTGTGTATTCACACATATAACACTAGTTTGTATGTGTATTCACATATATGCATATTTGCACATATATATATATATTCTTTTCCATTTAATGGTTTAATGCAGGATATTGAATATAGTTCCCTGTGCAATAGAGTAGGAAGGACCTTGTGTTTTATCCATTCTATATGTAATAACTTGCATCTGCTAATCCCAAATGGCATCACCAACTCGATGGACATGAGTTTGAGCAAGCTCCAGGAGTTGGCAATGAACAGGGAAGCCTGGTGTGATGCAGTCCATGGGGTCGCAAAGAGTCAGACAGGATTGAGTGACTGAACTGAATGCCAAATTTCCAATCCATCCTCCCCATCCCTGAGCCATAAGTCTGTTCTCTGTGTCTGTGACTGTTTCTGTTTTGTACATAGGTTCATTTGTGTCCTATTTTAGATTCCGCATAAAAGGGCTATTATATGGTATTTGTCTTTCTCTTTCTGACTTACTTCACTTAGTACAATAATTTCTAGATCCATCCATGGTGCTGCAAATGACATTCTTTCATTCTTTTTTCTGGCTGAGTAATATTCCATTGTGTGCATTTAGTGTATGAATGTGTGTTTTGTCTATTTGTCTGTCGCTGGATACTTAGGTTGTTTCCATGTCTTGGCTATTATGAATAGCACTACTATTAATATATATCTGCATGTATCTTTTCAAATTATTGTTTTCTCCAGATATATGCCCAGAAATGAGGTTGCTGGGTCATATGGTAACTCTATTTTTAGTTTTTTAAGGAAAGTCCAATATGTTTTCCATAGTGGCTGCACCGGTTTCCATTTCTACCAACAGTGAAGGAGAGTTCCCTACAGGTGTGTTGTTAAGATGCGATAGTGCTTGTGAACCACTCAGCACCATGAAATATAAATTATCTCAGATAATGATGATGACATTTGGCTTTTTCATATTTTTAACAAGGATAAAATTAACTAATGGGTATGCAGATAAATGCAAGGAGGGGAGACCATTCATTGAGACTATTGTTCGAAGAGTTCCTGGTTAAATTGCAACCTTCCTACATTCTTTATTTAAATCATTTTGATTTAATTTTCTGCAGAAAACTCTTCACCATCTAAAATACTGTATTTTACTCATTTGCCTTTTTGTTTTCGCATGTTGCCCACCAGGATATAAGCTCCATGAGGGCAGCAATAATAGTCTGTTTTGTTCTTTGTTGTGTCCGCCATCCCTAGAACAGTGCTTGGGAATAATACGTGCGCCATGAATATTTGTAGAGTGAATGAACTAACTGGCAAATTAATTCATCAATTATCAATTAGGATAATGACATTTCATGTCCCTCCCAATTCCATGATCCTATGATTTTGTGTGTTTCCATGAATTTCTCAGTTATTTCTACATTAAAGAATAGGATAATGGGAAAGTATCTGTTTCCATTATTTTGCTGGCAAGGTCATGGGTACTTCATAACTCTCTAGCCTTGGGTAGCCATGAGCATTATTCTCCGTGTGTTCATTCTTTAGGTTCCGGAAGGGCCACTTCTGTATTTGGTTGTCATCACCTGTATGTCAAATGTTAATGCCATGTCAGAGAGCAACAGCACAGTGCTTTTCTCAGCACCTGCTCATGGAGGGGAGTCATGGCCACAGTCGTTGAACATTCCATGAGCAGGCCAGCAGCTGGGACTTCACCGCCTTCTCACTTTCTCCTCTGGTCTAGACAGTTCTGACTTGTGGACTGCAGATCTTTCCCCATCCACACTGCATTTTTCCAGGATGATACAGATCATATCAGACATTATTGTCTCAACTGGATTAGCAGTCAGCTTCATTTCTTAATGAACATCCAGTGTAACAGGGCTCAGTCTTTTATAAACAAATCCAGATTCTCCTCCTTCCTTCCTGTCCTACCTGGTCTTGCTAAGCCTTTTGGGAGACTCTTGCTCTTCTTGGGGCTCTGTTCTACTCTCCACTTAAACATCTCACTGTGCTCCTTTCCACAGCAGCTCCATCAAGTCCATGGCCCTGGACTTCCCCGCCATCCTGTCTGTCTTCTGAGCTCCAGACCCTGGTTTTATAAGCTGGACATCTGAACCCACCTGGAAGTCCTAGGTTCTCTGCATGTTGAGATATAGATGACTGAAGTCATTAAACGTGCCTTAAGCCTGTGTTCCTCTGTCAGGGAATGGCAGCATCATCCCATCCATAAAGCTGCACAGATCAGACACCTGACGTTCCTCTCCTTCTCTCTTCTCTCCCACTTCTTGACCTCCACTTGCCCTCCTGCAGATATGGATTCAGCATCATGATGACTCAAATATAGCCACTCCTCACTTATGTGTCTTAGTAACGGGCCCTCATTATATTTTGAATACAAACTTTTAAACCTTTTGCCTTCAGTGTTTGCTTTCTCAAATACATTCAATTTATAACAACAGATTTTTCTAGAACCCATTTCCAACCATATCATGCTCCTAGTTAAAACTATCTGTGCCTTCTGCAGGAGTGAGTCTAAGCTTCTTGATCTGGCCTTGACCTAGCTCTCTGGCTTGTCTGCCACCATGATCCTTAATTTCCTCATCTACAAATGGCATATATTAATCCCTCTTGGATGGTCATAGTGAGGATCAAATGAGCTCATTCAGGTAACACAGGTCATATTTGTCAGGCCCACAGTAAGTGCTTAATAAATGCCAGTCCCCTTCCTGCCTCTTCCTGAACCAACATTTGGAATTATTAAGGCCTTTAGTAGGACTTTCCTGGTGGTCTGGTAGGTAAAGAATCCACCTGTAATGTAAGAAATGCAGGTTTGATCCCTGGGTCAGGAATATCCCCTGGAGAAGAGCATGGCAACCCATTCCAGTATTTTTGCCTGGAGAATCCCATGTACTGAGGAGCCTGGCAGGCTATAGTCCATAGTGTCGCAAAGAATCGAACATGACCGAAGCGACTGAGCATGCGCGGACTTCAGTGGATTTTTCTCTCCTTTAAACTGAGCCTGGAGTCTTTATACCTGCCTTTCCTTTGCAGTGAATGCCATCCTGCCGCCCCTCCCCCATTCCATCTCTGTGATGATGGATCATCAAGTAATTAGGACAGTGCGCATATGAAACTATGTCAGCTCCCTGATGGATCAGTTCCTAAGCGTCTGGCCTAGTACTGAGAGAAGCATGTGCTTCTATCCATGCTTCTCCCCCAAGAACCCCAGATGTCTGTCTGTGATGGCTGGAAGGGGGAAAAAGGGAATGCATAGGGTACTGATGCTGTGGGCAGCACCAGCAGCTTTCCCTCTCTCCACAGGAGGCTTTTGGGTGGGTATTTGGCAGTGGGGGTTAGTGAGAAAAGCAAGAGTGTTTGAGTCATTGCTGAAACCCTTACTGCTGTGTACCTGCTACAAGTTCCCTAAATTGTATGAGCCTCGGTTTTCTCAGCTCTTGAAATGGGGATAATGCTTTTTTTCTCACTGGGTTCTTGGGAAAATTCCAATTAAATAATGGATGAATTAGATACCATTTTGAAATGGCTACATTAAATATCGATACTAGGAGTGCTCTGCTGAGAAAGCGTTTAGAGTTACAAGTGGTATTCTCATAGCAGACTTTCTTTTTTACTTCCTATGTGGGAGAACTGAGTGAACATGTTAATTATTCTTTCTCAGTCTTAGTATATTTAGTTTTAAAACAGGGATAATTGCCCTCACACTTTGTAGGATGAGTTATGTATTATGTTCTTGGTAGACTGTAAAGTACTAACAATAGTTTTTTATTGTTACTCACACTAATGGTGGTGGATCTAATTATTTATCTTAATTAAATCATGACAGTGAATAATATTGTTCTTAAAGGCTGGTACACCCAGTGGAAGCTGTGGGTGAGTCACTTAATCTCTATATCGGTTTTCTCAAATATAAAGTTAAAAGGTTAAGTTTGGTTGGCGCCTAGAATAGGAGCTGGTATACAGTAAGAGAGTGATAAGTAGAAACAGTAAGTGCTCAATAAATGCATGTTGAATAAATTGATGAATGAACAAACAATAAAAGCTATTTCTTGGAGTTAGTTTGAGCATTCTATGGAATGAGAAAGTGTCTTATGTACTGTGGAGGGAAGCAGTGTAATGACTGTGTTATACGGCAGGCCAGTCCCGCAGATTGCCTAGTTTTCTCCTGCCATCTCCTGCCACAGTAACCTCCTTCACTGTTTTGTATGCTCATTTCATACAGCAGAGATGGAGTTCCCACATCCAGCCCTCTGGGGACAGGGCCAAGTCTGCCTGCAAAGCCCATGGAGACCATGGTGTTCAGTTCAGTACAGTCCCTCAGTCATGTCCGACTCTTTGTGACCCCATGAAGTGCAGCACGCCAGGCCTCCCTGTCCATCACCAACTCCCGGAGTTCATCCAAACCCATGTCCATCAAATCGGTGATGCTATCCAGCCATCTCATTCTCTGTCGTCCCCTTCTCCTCCTGCCCCCAATCCTTCCCAGCATTATGGTCTTTTCCAATGAGTCAACTCTTCGCATGAGGTGGCCAAAGAACTGGAGTTTCAGCTTTAGCATCATTCCTTCCAAAGAAATCCCAGGGCTGATCTCCTTCAGAATGGACTGGTTGGATCTCCTTGCAGTCCAAGGGACTCTCAAGAGTCTTCTCCAACACCACAGTTCAAAAGCATCAATTCTTCAGCGCTCAACCTTCTTCACAGCCCAACTCTCACATCCATACATGACCACAGGAAAAACCATAGCCTTGACTAGATGAACCTTTGTTGGCAAAGTAATGTCTCTGCTTTTAATATGCCATCTAGGTTGGTCATAACTTTCCTTCCTAGGAGTAAGCGTCTTTTAATTTCATGGCTGCAGTCACCATCTGCAGTGATTTTGGAGCCCCCAAAAATAAAGTTTGACACTGTTTCCACTGTTTCCCCATCTATTTCCCATGAAGTGATGGGACCAGATGCCATGATCTTATTAGTTTTCTGAATGTTGAGCTTTAAGCCAACTTTTTCACTCTCCTTTCTCACTTTCATCAGAGGCTTTTTAGTTCCTCTTCACTTTCTGCCATAAGGGTGGTGTCATCTGCATATCTGAGGTTATTGATATTTCTCCCAGCAACCTTGATTCCAGCTTGTGCTTCTTCCAGCCCAGCGTTTCTCATGATGTACTCTGCATAGAAGTTAAATAAGCAGGGTGACAATATACAGCCTTGAAGTACTCCTTTTCCTATTTGGAACCAGTCTGTTGTTCCATGTCCAGTTCTAACTGTTGCTTCCTGACCTGCATACAGGTTTCTCAAGAGACAGGTCAGATGGTCTGGTATTCCTATCTCTTTCAGAATTTTCCACAGTTTATTGTGATCCACACAGTCAAAGGCTTTGGCATAGTCAATCAAGCAGAAATAGATGTTTTTCTGGAACTCTCTTGCTTTTTCCATGATCCAGCAGATGTTGGCAATTTGATCTCTGGTTCCTCTGCCTTTTCTAAAACCAGCTTGAACATCTGGAAGTTCACGGTTCACATATTGCTGAAGCCTGGCTTGGAGAATTTTGAGCATTCCTTTACTAGTGTGTGAGATGAGTGCAATTGTGTGGTAGTTTGAGCATTCTTTGGCATTGCCTTTCTTTGGGATTGGAATGAAAACTGACCTTTTCCAGTCCTGTGGCCACTGCTGAGTTTTCCAAATTTGCTGGCATATTGAGTGCAGCACTTTCACAGCATCATCTTTCAGGATTTGAAATAGTTCAACTGGAATTCCATTACCTCCACGAGCTTTGTTCATAGTGATGTTTTCTAAGGCCCACTTGACTTCACATTCCAGGATGTCTGGCTCTAGGTGAGTGATCACACCATCGTGATTATCTGGGTTGTGAAGATCTTTTTTGTACAGTTCTTCTGTGTATTCTTGCCATCTCTTCTTAATATCTTCTGCTTCTGTTAGGTCCATACCATTTCTGTCCTTTATTGAGCCCATCTTTGCATGAAATGTTCCCTTGGTATCTCTAATTTTCTTGAAGAGATTTCTGGTCTTTCCCAATCTGTTGTTTTCCTCTATTTCTTTGCATTGATCACTGAGGAAGGCTTTTTTTAATCTGTCCTTGGTATTCTTTGGAACTCTGCAAACCATGGTGTTAGTAATATCAAACAGACTGACAATAATAAACACATAGGAGGGGCCTTTGCTTTTCTCCAGTCTCACTCATTCTTGTACATCCCAGTTTGGAATAACATCGAACTCAAGAGTCAGAGATTTATGCTGGTTTAACATGACATACCTTTTGAAATTTTAAAATATTTCAGAAATCTGTGCAGACAACTTTTTAAACTTTGTTATGTTCATGACCAATGGTGAATGAATATGTCCCCTTTGTTCTAAAGGTAGCTGCATTTTTTTTTTTTTTAAGTACTTATCATGGAGTTTGGAAACATTAGAAAGGTTAGGTAGAGGCTTCTACCATAACCTCCCATCCAATTTATTTTACATCACTCTTGGCAGCTGGCTGGTCAGCCTCTGTGTGTGTACGTCCAGAGATGAGACACTATTTTATTCAGCATCTCGTCTGCTAGGCCAACATCCACCTGCCTGATTTTACCTCCTTGCTCCTAGTTCTGTCCTTTGGATCTTCACAGCACAAACCTTGTCCCTCTTCCATCACTTCCGTTGAAGCGGCCCCACTTCGAATGGTGGGGAGTTATGCTCCTGGCCCGTTGTTCCTTCTCGTCATCCTTAGCCTGTCTTTAAATTTATCTTTCTGTTTTATTGTTTTCAGTAATAAATGAAATTTGTTGAGATAAAGTTTATTATGTGCCAGACTCTTTCCTAAAGGCCTTAGTTAGTTAGCTGTTAATCCTTACCAGAGTCATGAGGGCCAGATGGGAAGTGTAGCCTTTCAAATAGGGAATATTTTGTTTTGTTTTGAAAATATCACTCTGACTACAGAGTAGAGAATGGACAGGTGACTACAATACCTCGTAGTATCTGATAAGCAGGACTCTCACACCTGGAGCGGCACTCTGCGGGTAGCAGCACAGGACTGTGGTCCAGAGACCTGCCCAGGAGCCCAGATGCCTGAGTTTGAAATCTGGCTCTTCTTCTTACAAGTGATACAAGCTTGGTTAAGTTACTGATCTCTTTTTGCCTCAGCTTCCTTGTCAATAAAATACCACCTACTTCTTGTAGTCATTGTGAGATCATGTGAATTAGTATATACAAAGTGCCTAGAATGGAGCCTGGCATATAGTCTTCCTCATACGAATGAGTTCTCTTCTGAAAGTGCATTTGTAAGTCCAATTTGTTCTTAAGTCCAATAAAATTAGCCTAAGTACCCAACTAACACAATTGGCTATGTAGTACTTACTGCAATAGGTTTATAATACTTTTCACACAAATAATACATAAAAAGCACAAAAATAAAGAAAAAACTTTTAATCTTACAGTATAGTACATTGAAAAGTACAGTGGTACTGGCTATACATCACCACGGTTTCTACACTTGTTTCTGGACATTCTAGGCTTGAAACAGAGACACTGTACTACTGCACTCTATATAATTCCATTGAGTAAAGTACACAAAAACACAACCACTTGTAGGGGAAGCAAGCACTTGACTGTGTACACCAGACATGTGAACTAACTTATGACATGTGAATATACATTCTCATCTTTGAAACCCTGCATGTAGCTTGAAGGTTCTTATATAAGGGACTTAATAAATATTATTTTTTAATGGCCATTCACATTGTTGACTGAAAGCAATTGTGGTTGATTAAATCCATAAGATCATTATTACATAAGAAAAAATAGTTTATGAGAGCTTTAAGCAAAACAGATTCATCCAACTACACAACTAAACAGCACAGGTCCTGCTGAAGGCTTCCACTGCTCATGCGAAAGTGGTTGCTTGAAATGAATGTTGTGTGCGTACTTCCTTTTCTGTCTCATGTACGCGTGTATTGCTTTCAGGACCTGCCTTTTCTCTCTGACCAGAGGAGCATTCCCCTGCTCATGTTGCTTTTGGCCACCTCATCTCTTTCTCTTTTCTATCTTATTCAGGATTTAGCCTCAGAAAGCTCCCTCCCTAGTCTCTTGTAGGGGACACTGTGAGGTGCTCCCAGGTCCCCTTTCAAGGAGGGATATTTGTTGGCCCAGCTGCTGGGACTGCAGTGGGAAGACAGCTTCTGCTTGCTGGCTCCTCCTGGGATTGCTCAGCTGTAGAGGTCTGATTCTCCCTTGGGTAGCACCCATCCAGTGACTGGAGGACATAGAGAGAAAGAGCTCCGAATGGGACAGCTATGCATGGTGGGTCTAGCGCAAGAGCCCCCCCAGGGTTGACTGTGGTTGCCCTTGCAGGTGCATCACAGCTTCATGTCTCCTTCTAGGAACCCTGCTTCCTGGGCCTCCTCCTCAAATATGGGCCCCAGGGTGCTGGGCATCCTAACATCCTGCACCCTCCTCTGTTTCTGAGCTGGCCTCGGGGGGACCCACCCACTTGTGACTCTGCCTGCTGCCCCCTCAGAGCCAAAAGATCACCTCACCCCACTCTTACCTGATACAATTACTTTACTGCACGAACAGAGTCTGTCATGAACTGGATTTGTTCATTACTTGTTTCCTCTCACCCCCTAGTTCCTTATCCTAAAATACAAGATTCTTATCTGCCTCAAAGGCACTCAACAAATATCAGGTGAATGAATCTGGTGTAATACCACAGTTAAGTTCACTTAGCATTTGAATCTAAACTTTCTGGGTTCAAATCCTGACTGTGAAACTTATCAGCCCATGATCTGGCACAAGTTTTTAAATTCTTGGCCTACAGCATGCATAGCACAGAGTAAGTGCTCAACAAATCTTAGCAGTAAAGGGTCAGTTCATTCACGGGGTTGTCGTGAGGATTAAATGAGGTGATGCACGCAGATCACTTAGCACAGTGCTGAGCTCAGAGTAGGTACTCAGTAAATTAATCTGTTGGCATCAGAAATTGTCTATGCAAACTCACTGCAAAGCAAGTCTGTGTCATCAGCCTCAGCCCCACAGCCCCCTGCAGTGCCAGACATCATACTGAACATATAGAAGGTGAAAAATAAAGGCATATCAGTGAGTTGGTGAGCCATCCTCCCCTCCCAGCTCTCTCCCCTCCCAGCCTTTCCTCTGAGAACTCCACCCTGCCTAGGTCAACCCCATGGCGAATTCTTCACACACGCATTTCAGAGCAGTGATTTGAACCAGATTTCAGTGTCATATCCTTGCTCCAACGTAGTCTCCATGACGACTCCCAGTCCAGCAGTTTGAGGAAGGTGCTTCCAGATCTGAGGGCTGGCACGCTTGCAACCTCCAAACATGTGCCATTTTTTTTTCACACTTTTCAGATAGATTGTAGGTTGTGTGTTCATTAATTAAAATGAGAGTAATTGGTCCCAGCAAATAGTCTGCACATCAGCTTGCAAATTCTGTGCACAACGAGGCCTGGTGGTTCTCCCTCTCCCATCTCATGTCTCTATAGCTGGCTCCTTGGCTCCTGATGGTTTCCCCAAACCCCCAGACCCTCATTCTATGGTAACAGTTGAAAAATAAAGGGAGAATAGGATTGGAAATAGAATTTTCTTAACTTATTGGACAGAGAAGGCAATGGCACCCCACTCCAGTACTTTGCCTGGAAAATCCCATGGATGGAGGAGCCTGGTAGGCTGCAGTCCATGGGGCTGCTAAGAGTCGGGCACGACTGAGCGACTTCCCTTTCACTTTTCACTTTCGTGCATTGGAGAAGGAAATGGCAACCCACTCCAATGTTCTTGCCTGGAGAATCCCAGGGATGGGGGAGCCTGGTGGTTGCTGTTGTGGGATCACAGAGTCGGACACAACTGAAGTGACTTAGCAGCAGTAGCAGCAGCAACTTATTGGAAGTCAATTTATGCTCAGGGAGGGAAGAAATAAGAACCCCCCTCATATGTGTATCATATCTGGTGATTTTTGAAGAATTCGTTCACAGGTGCAGTACCATTTATTCCTCATTTCATCACTGGAAAGCAGCTACTATTATTATTAGAGGTGTTAAGGTCTCAGGCTCAAGTTTCTCTTCCACTTAGTAGCTGTAGAAATGGCAACTTCCTTGCACCTTTCACGTGTCATGTTCCCAATGTGAAATATAATAGCTTCGGACCCAGTTCACAGGATAACATTGTGGACTCAATGAAATCATGCAGTGAAAGCACAGAGTCCACACTGTAGGCTCCTAAGGTTTTTGTTGTGAATATACCCATTTCACAGATGGAAACCAAGGCCTCAAGATCTCTAGCTAGTAATGGACTTGACAAAAATTTAGACTTCAAGTTCTGTGGTTCCTAAATAGACCTTTCATAGCAGTTACTACGGGCTAAATGAGTGCTCAGTGTAGGGCTCTGGGGTTTATATCTGACCTTAGATGACAAGTGTGAAGAGGTCTATAGAGGGTGCTCTGAAAAGTGGTTATGTGCAGGGAACCTTTCCTCCCATGAAACATTTCCTGATTTTTTTCCTATGATGAGGTTAACTTTCAGTCATCATAAAAGGTGTCATTCTTCCCCCTCATATGACAAGGTAACTTGTACCCTTTCTCAGTTATTGGACCCCCAGGCCATTTCAGCATGCTGTTATTTACAGCATGGCAACCCCTGAGTGGCCAAAAGGCTCTGCCACTTGCCTTACTTTCTGTAATTATTTTGTTCTTTTCTATCTCTAAAACAATTCTGGTTATGGGCCTGGCCTCTTTTGACATTCTGCTATCAAGGACCAGTGTCTGACTGGGGGTGGGGACCAGCTAACTATTGATACTAAACCGTGCAAGCATGGCCTGTCACGGTACTCTCTGCATCAGTGCTTGGTGCATGGTAAATGGACCAAATCTGTTAACCAATAAATCAAGGATATTAGCTCATAGGCTAAGCTATTGGATTCTGGTCTTCTCTGACTTTTTAGTTGTGTGCTCACTCATGCTCACATGCAGTTGTCTCTTTTTGTCTGCATTCCTGACATTTCATGCAAGTGACTCACCCAGGTCCTGATGCAGGTTCCTCTGGGCTCATCCATGGGAGGGTGAGCATAAGGCCTTGTTTCTACTCCTCTTGGAGAGGAGTAGAAGTTGCAGAAGTCTCTCAAAGCAGAAAGCTGCCTGAGTGCCCAGGCAGGCCCCCAGTTATATATCCCTCCTGACTGTGCACCAAGGCTGGGCTTCCTGCACTGTAGTTAATGTTTCCAGCCTGTGCTAGGAGCAGGACCTGGAGACCTTGGTATGTTTACCATGTGGTAGCTTTGTGTCTTTGGATGTCGTTGAGCAGCAGAGTGGCTCAATGAAAGATGAATGTTTCAAAAGGAATCTGCAATAGCAGCATGAGTGGCTTTTGAAGCCTGGAGAACAGCCAGAGGCTGCTGGAATCATGGAGGCAGACACCGTCCTTGAATTGCATAAGTGTCCCCTCTTTGAAAATGACTGACCCACAAGAAAAACCAAGCAGTAGAAAAGAAAGCCCTGAACAAGGACTAGTAAGAGTTGAGTTCTGGTCCTCCCCTTCTCATTGATTAGGGCTATGACCCCTATGATAAGTAACTATCGAAGCCTCAGTTTCCTAATCTGTCCAATGGGGGCAAGTTATCCATGCCCTGGATGATTCTGTTGTGTTGCAGTAAAGCTTGGACAAGCTGATGACTATGAAAGAGCTTTGAGAAAGGCGGCGCATGCTTCACAAGACACATTTTTAGTGTTATTACAGGGAAGTGAGGAGCTATAAATAGCGTATTTTAATATAGTGAATGTTTCCCTGGATCAGATGGCTTCTGATTCTAAGGAAAAAATTTAGTTCAAGCCCAAGGCTAGTCATTAAACCAGCAAAACGATTTTCCTTCTGTGGGCCTCAGTTTCCTCGCTCTTTGAAATGGAAGTTAGATTAAATGGTCTTTAAATTCCTACTAGAGGCATGTTAGGATAGTAAATTCGGTTAATTTATGGAGAGCAGATTAGCAACATAGAAGAGAGTTCTCTGCCCTTTTCCGGCAAAGGAAATCGCATTAACGGATTCCTGACTGCTCTGTGTCAGGTACTTCCCTTCCCTCCCTCGTTTCACTGTCACAGAGCCCTGGGAGGCAGGCTTTGCTGGCCTCACTCCATGAAGAAGAAAGCTGCTTCTCTGAGCTGTGGGCTGAATTCCCCGCCCCCCCACACACATTCAGATGTTGAGTCCTGACCTAAGTGCTCAGAATGTGACCTTGTTTGGGAAGAGAGTTATTACAGGTGTCATTGGTTAAGATGGCATCATGAAGATGAATCCTAAACCAATATGACTGGTATCCTTGTAAAAAGGGGTAATTTGGACACAAACACACACGCACAAACATGCATGCACACACACACACACGGAGATTTCTGGATAAAGAAGACAGGTATCAGGGTGATGCTTCTGTATGCCATGGAATGCCCAAGGTTGCCCGCACCCCACCAGAAACTAGGAGAGAGCCGTGGAATGGAGTCACCTTCACACCCTCACAGACCTTTGAAGAATCAGTCCTGCTACTGTCTAGATCTCAGATGTGTAACCTCCAGAACTGTGAGACAATGAATGTCCTTGTTTAAGTCATCTGGTTTGTGGTACCTCATTAAGGTAGCCCTAGGAAACTCAGAGAGGTTAGGGAACTTGCTCAAGCTTGCAAAGCTAGTGCTCAGATCCAGGTCTGTTTCACTCCAAAGCCTGCAGACTTGCTATTGTGCTCACCCTCCTGGAATGTCAAACCCATCTCATGAAGGAATGGGACCAGAGAGCACACTCTGGAGTGCATCTCAGACCCTCAGCATCCTCTTCCTCCAGCCTCTACTGGTCCCCTGCCCTGCCTAAGGAAAAAGGATGAAGTCTCTGAGGATCAGGGGCCATCCTTCTTGCTGGCAGCACTGGAGGAGGCAGCAGGGAGGCAGACAGCCCCGGGCTTGGCTGACTTCCCCAAACTGTGGCCTCCCACAGTTAGAATGTAGCATCCCCTTGCCGAGTAACCAGATGCCGCACATTGGAATGTGATGTCATGGCAGGAGGGGGTGTGTGAGCAAAGGTAGTCAGGGAGAGGCTGCTCAGCCTTTTGTCTAACAGCTCATGGCTCCTGGCCGAGACGGCTGAGAGTTGGCAGTCTACCCCTGGGTTCATGTGCACTCACTCACAAAACCCGAGGTGGGCCTTCCTGTTGGCAGTCCAGAGCTTAATGGGTACTCAGGCAGGTGCTCCTGCTCCATGCACAAGCTCCCCAGAGGGCGGGAAGGAAGGGTAGTGAGGAACAAGCCTCGGAAGGAAGTCATCCCTGTCCACATGTGTGTAGTCTCTCACTTTGACTTCTTACCTACCTCCTCCGAAAGGCAGCTCTAATCATTCCCTCTCTGTTCAGATGGGGAGTAAATGGGCATGGAAAGGTGGAGAGGGTTTTCCAAGGTTACACAATAACCTTGGGCTAAAAACTGACCTGTCCACACGTGTCTCAATAGCTTTTTCTCTGCAGCATAGACTGAAACAGAGAGAAGCTGGGGCACAAACCTGGCTCTTTTCTCTACCTGCTGCTCAGTATAGGGAGACCAGTAGAAGATAGAGAACTCAACACCCCCTGGGAGACAGTTTGAATGTTGACTTTCTTCCTAAACTCCAGAGCTAACCATGTCTTTCAGCAGGTGAGTTCCCACTGGCTATAAGAAAAAGTCGAGGTTCCTCTAGCTGGATTCTGCCTAACTTGCAGCTCCTTTCCCATATTCCCTTTGCCCACTGTCACTGTCCTCCAGCACACAGAGGTCAGCTCCTGCCACCCCTGGAAGATGATTCTGGAATAGCAATTCATGCTAAGAGACAGGATGGAGTGAGGGAGGCAGGATGGGGCTGGGCTGTGTTGGAGCAAGCAGGTGGGGCTGAAACTTTCATTGCAAATGGCCATGGTAAGTTCCTCACTTTTATGAGTCATTCCAGTTGTCTTAAAAGAACTGAGATAGAGCAGGGGGCTATCAGGCAGCAGGTGTGGTCCTCCCTGAGGCCAGGAAAATAATAAGACAATTCCTTCCTTTGGTTTTGTGTTGAGTTCCTAGCTCTAGTGGAAGGCCTGCAGAGTCCATAAATACTTGACAATACATAAATACATGACAATAAATGGATGAGAAATCAGGAACTCCAGGATTCACTGGCTTACACATGTATCCAATTTCCACTTCTATTACTTTAAACCACTTCTCATCTGTATGCCAGAAAGCCCGGCTTAGGGGACAAGGAGCGCATCTTTACATGATGAGATTTTGCATCTCCCATCCCTGACTCGGGCAGCAGCCTTTGAGAGTCCTGCTCTTCTGGAGCTCCAGCAAGCATTGCTATGAATGATGAGGCCCCCGGATGGTCTCGGTGCTGAGCAAATATTAACACTTTGAATCAATTGCGCCTCCTTGATTACTGGGAAAACTGTTCAGAGGCCGGCAGAGAGTTATTACACCATGCAACAGTCGAGCCAGGGTGATATAGTGGGAGCGGGCGGCATAAATGAGTTTAAGGCAAAGATGGATTTGCACTTGGAAACCGAAATCATACAGTGAGGTTTGCTGGTAGAATTGCAAAGTACACCTGGAAGAATGCCAAGAATAATGCAGATGGGCCTGTAGCGGCTCAGCCTGCACTTTCCATCGTAGCCAACTGTAGAATGGGGAAATTAATAGTACCTACCTCATAGAGTGGCAAGGAGGAGTAAGTGAGTTCATGCAAAAAGTGCTTAGCACAATGCTGAGTGTGTAGTAAGCACTCAATGAGCATTACTCAGCATTAAAAGTTCAGGGTACCATGCATACAACTAAGAATAAGAGACTGGGTCCTCTTGTCCTTACGAATCTTACAGGGTTTGGGCAACCAGTCACCTAATGTTGTGTGATGTAGTGGAGGCCGTGATGCAAAGATTCAGGGCATTGTGCAACTCACAGGGGATTTCCGCAAGCTGGACTTGGCAGGTCAAAGAAGACCTTGCAGATGACGCAAGTGACACATCTGGAGAAATTAACAAGCAGGAGGCAGCCATGTGGAGATCTGACATCCACCCAAGAACAGGGATTAGTTGTCTGCACACAGACCTGGAGGTAGAAGGAGGGCATCCTCTGGACTCAAAGTACAGGCTAACTGCTATGAGCAGTTAGTAGATGTCCTGGTTCCTAGGGCTACTGTGACAAAATGCCTCAGATTGAGTGGCTTAACACAACAGAAATATACTTTCTCACAGCTCTAAGGTTCAGAGGCCAAAACCAAGGTGTTGGCAAGGCCATGCTCTCTCTCCAGGTTTCGGGGAAGAATCCTTCCTTGCTTCTTTCATCTTCTGCTGCTACTGCTACTGCTGCTGCTAAGTCGCTTCAGTCGCGTCCGACTCTGTGTGACCCCATAGACGGCAGCCCACCAGGCTTCCCCGTCCCTGGGATTCTCCAGGCAAGAACACTGGAGTGGGTTGCCATTTCCTTCTCCATTGTGTGAAAGTGAAAAGTGAAAGTGAAGTCGCTCAGTCGTATCCGACTCTTCGAGGCCCCATGGACTGCACCTACCAGGCTCCTCCGTCCATGGGATTTTCCAGGCAAGAGTACTGGAGTGGCGTGCCATTGCCTTCATCTTCTGGTGGTAGCCAAAAATCCTTGGCATTCTTTGGCTTCTGGCTACATCCCTCTAGTTTCTGCTTCATGTGACTGTTTTCCCTCTGTGTGTCTCTGTTTTCTTATGAGGACACCAGTCACTGGCTTAGGGCCCACCCTAATCCAGCCTAACCCCATTTTAACTAATTACATTTGCAAGGACCGTTTTAACAAATATGATCATATTCTGAGGTTCTGAGTAGAGTGAATTTTGAAGGAACACTATTTGATCCAGTACAGCAAAGATGGCCAAGGGGAGTGGAAATGAATGAGAGTGAGACAGAGACAGGAACCTGATTCTCAAGGGATTCATAATAAATAATAATCATAAACCAGCATTCACAAGCACCGGCCATGTATGGAGGGCTGTGGTAGGCACTTTACATATATTAAATACAGACTCACTTTGAAGGAGGGAGAGTCAAGTTGAGTGAGACCAGAGGAAAAGTCAGAGCTCAGAGTTCAAGTTAGGGTCCCTGTGGAAAGCAGAGGGCAGGCTTGGATTAGGATTATTCAAGGAAGGTTTAATAATGGGACTGTTCAGTGACATATAAGCAAGGCTTAGGAAAACCACAAGAGATGGAGCAGGACACTGGAGTGTTGCCACCCCTGGGTCTGAAAGATGCAGTGAAGGGAGCAGGTACTGGAGCCCGGAAAGAGCACTGCGCAAAGAGGACTACCTTGAGAAGCTGTGGCCATTGGTTAAGGGAGGTAGCCACCCAAGGTGAGCACAGAAAGAAGCAGCTAGGAGAACAGGTGCCTTGCCTTGACTCCTTCTTCCTTCTAATCTCTTGTTGAGACCCCGTTGGCTGGCCCCAACCAGAAGCGAGGACGAGAGGGTCTGTTGATGTAGTTCATGTGTATCAGCCTCATGGGAGATGGAGCCAAGTGGAGAGGACCAGAGAGTGGATCTGGAGAAGCAGACATACAGCATTTTATACTAGAACATTGATGAAAAGGGAGAGCTTAGGAGCCGGAAAACTGGGAAGTTAGATTGTGGTGGAAAAGTTGATATAATCTAACATATAGAATAGATATATAAAATAGATGACTATATAGCATGTGGAACTAAACTCAATATTTTATAATAACCTATAAGGGAAAGGAATCTGTAAAAGCAAAAAACACGCACGTATGTTGTTGATGCTGTTGTTATTCAGTTGCTAAGTTGTGTCTGACTCTTTCTGACCCCATGGACTGTAGTACGGGCTTCCCTGTCCTTCACTATCTCCCATAATTTGCTCAAACTAATGTCCATTGAATCGGTGATGCCATCCAGCCATCTCCTCCTCTGTTGCCCCCTTCTCCTCCTGCCCTCAATCTTTCCCAGCATCAGGGTCTTTTCCAATGAGTCTGAATCACTTTGCTTTACACCTGAAATTAACAGTGTTGGGATCTGGAGTGAGACAGGCCTGCATTCACATCACTGACTCAGGCCTTCGCCAGCCCATTGTGTAACTTTGACCACCTGCCTCCTCTTGGGGTTAGTAGGATGGGTATACAGACCAAGACAACTTAAGTGCTTAACACAGTGCATGCCATTTGTGACAAACTCTCAGTGAGTATCCACCTCTGTTGCTATTTTTATGAACAGCAACAAACAGTAATCTGTTGCTGTGGGGCCTTTCTTGAGGGCCTGTGGCCAGTTACTCCATCCAACATTCATTCATCCATTGACTTGTTCAACACGCATTTGTGAGCATATAGTGTGTGCCTATCTTAGGTCCAGAGGGTTGTGGCAAACAAAGCCAACAAAACTCTCTGCCCTCATGGAGCTTACATTCTGATGGGGAAAATAGACATTAAACAGACATATAAGGACAGTCAGTTCAGTTCAGTTCAGTCACTCAGACATGTTGGACTCTTTGCAATCCCATGGACTGCAGCATGCCAGGCCTCTCTGTCCATCACCAACTCCCAGTTCAGTGCAGTTCAATCACTCAGTTGTGTCCGACTCTTTGTTACCCCATGGACTGTAGTATGTCAGGCCTCCCTGTCCATCACCAACTCTTGGAATTTACTCAAACTTGTGTCCATTGAGTCGGTGATGCCATCCAACCATCTCATCCTCTGTCATCCCCTTCTCCTCCTGCCTTCAATCTTTCCCAGCATCAGGGTCTTTTCCAAAGAGTCAGTTCTTTGCATCAGGTGGCAAAAGTGTTGAAGTTTCAGCTTCAACATCAGTCCTTCCAATGAACATTCAGGACTGATTTCCTTTAGGATGGACTGGTTGGATGTCCTTGCAGTCCAAGGGACTCTCAAGAGTCTTCTCCAGAACCAGTTCAAAAGCATCAATTTTTTAGTGCTCAGCTTTCTTTATAGTCCAACTCTCACATCCATACATGACCACTGGAAAAACCATAGCCTTGACTAGACAGGCCTTTGTTGGCAAAGTAATGTCTCTGCTTTTAATATGCTGTCTAGGTTGGTCATAACTTTCCTTCCAAGGAGAAAGCATCTTTTAATTTCATGGCTGCAGTCACCATCTGCAGTGATTTTGGAGCCCCCCCCCCCCAAAAAAAAATGTCTGCCACTATTTCCACTGTTTCCCCATCTATTTCCCATGAAGTGATGGGACCGGATGCCATGATCTTAGTTTTCTGAATGTTGAGCTTTAAGCCAACTTTTTCACTCTCCTCTTTCACTTTCTTCAAGAGGCTCTTTAGTTCTTCTTTGCTTTCTGCCATAAGGGTGGTGTCATCTGCGTATCTGATGTTATTGATATTTCTCCTGGCAATCTTGATTCCAGCTTGTGCTTCCTCCAGCCCAGCATTTCTCATGATGTACTCTGCATATAAGTTAAATAAGCAGGATGACAGTATACATCCTTGATGTACTCCTTTTCCTATTTGGAACCAGTCTGTTGTTCCATGTCCAGTTCTAACTGTTGCTTCCTGACCTGCATACAGATTTCTCAAGAGGCAGGTCAGGTGGTCTGGTATTCCCATCTCTTTCAGAATTTTCCACAGTTTATTGTAATCCACACAGTCAGACTTTGGCATAGTCAATAAAGCAGACATAGATATTTTTCTGGAACTCTCTTGCTTTTTTGATGATCCAGAGGATGTTGGCAATTTGATCTCTGGTTCCTCTGCCTTTTCTAAAACCAGCTTGAACATCAGGAAGTTCACGGTTCACATGCTTTTGAAGCCTAGCTTGGAGAATTTTGAGCATTACTTTGTTATCATGTGAGATGAGTGCAATTGTGTCGTAGTTTGGGCATTCTTCGGCATTGCCTTTCTTTGGGATTGGAATGAAAACTGACCTTTTCCAGTCCTGTGGCCACTGCTGAGTTTTCCAAATTTGCTGGCATATTGAGTGCAGCAGTTTCACAGCATCATGTTTTAGAATTTTAAATAGCTCAGCTGTAATTCCATCACCTCCACGAGCTTTGTTCATAGTGATGCTTCCTAAGGCCCACTTGACTTTGCATTCCAGGATGTCTGGCTCTAGGTGAGTGATCACACCATCGTGATTATGTGGGTCATGAAGATCTTTTTTGTATAGTTCTTCTGTGTATTCTTGCCACCGCTTCCTAATATCTTCTGCTTCTGTTAGGTCCATACCATTTCTGTCCTTTATCAAGCCCATCTTTGCATGAAATGTTCCCTTGGTATCTCTAATTTTCTTGAAGAGATCTCTAGTCTTTCCCATTCTGTTGTTTTCCTCTATTTTTTTGCATTGATCACTGAGAAAGGATAATAGACTGTCCAAAAGTGATCAGTGCTGTGGATAAAACAAAACAGAAAATGGAGAGGGGGAATACTTAGAATGGGTTTGCAAGGTGAAATACAGCAACAAAAAGAATCATTGAGAAGGTGTTATATGGGTCAGCGATCTGAATGGCGTTGAGGGAGGAAGCCATTCTGATGCCTGGGAGATGGTTCCAGGTAGAGGAAGGAACAGGGGTGGAGGCACTGCAGGTGGAGCCCACGGGAGTGGTGGTCAGCAAGGATCCAGCTCCCTGGAAACTGCGTGCAGTGAGGTCAGAGGGCTGACGGGAAAGCCCATGGTCTTCAGAGGACTGGGTTCTACGTGACACAGCAGCACATTCTGAAGTCCTGGACCTCTCACATTAACAGTCTTCCCCATCTATAAAATGGGAACATTTTATCCCTGTTTTGTTTATTCCCCAATTGGATTATAAGGGTCCAGTAAAAAGATGGGTTATTCTGTTGTTTTGAAAATAATTATTAGGCAAGAGAATGTTCTTACTGCTTAGTAATTTTGCCCTAGGCCACCTACCACTGAGGAGAAAGCCTGCCCATGCCCTCAAGAATGTGGTCGTGCCGGACCATTGCTTGACAGCGGGTTGCCATCTCTCTCTCAGCAAAACTCATCTTCTTCCTTTGCTTCTTCAGATCTGGGGCCAGGATTTTAAAACAGCAGTTTCTCCCCACTGTGCTCCCCGCCCCAAACCTCCTCAGTGGAACTGCAGAAAAGTAATTCACAGAGGCTTGTTATTTATCCTATATGCAGTAAAGACTTTCTGTAGGTTATAGGAAATAAATGTGCTTTTTACTGTCATCTGTGGTTCTTATTAAACTTATCCCCTCAGTGGGGAAATATCTTTGCAGGACCAAGCAGTTTTATGTCCAAACAGCCAATGAGCTGATAATGGGTTTTATGTCTAGCTGTAACCAGCAGCCTTGCAGGCAGCCCTTCCTGCATTGCAGTCAGGAGTCGTGGGTTTCTGAACCTGCGGCATGTAAATACTTCTCATTAACGTAGTGGTCTGTGCTTGCAAATACAGAAACTGGTCTCCCTATACCTGTCTGCCAGAGGAAACACTGGAACTGAGAAGCCTGATGGAGTTGAGGCAGAAAAACTGAACCAAGAATGAGTGGCCTAAGATAATGAGGAAGGGTGGAGCAGTGGAAAGAACATTTTGCATTGGTGGAGTCTTCAGCCGGGAGTAATTTTTTTTTTTTTTTTTTGTAGATACAGGAGCTTCTCTGTTATCTCTTAGTGGGAAAATGTGTGTGTGTGTGTGTGTGTGTGGTACACGTGCATGTGCACACACTTAGTCACTCAGTCATGTCTGACTCTTTTGTGACCCTGTGGACTGTAGTCCACCAACCTCCTCTGTCCATGGAAGACAGGCAAGAACACTGGAGTGGGTAGCCATTCCCTTCTCCAGGGGATCTTCCTGACTCAGGGATCGAACCCACGTCTGCTGCATTGCAAGTGGATGGATTCTTTACCACTGAGCCACCAGGGAAGCCCTGAAGGAGCAAGGCAACTAAAATTTATTTGGAATTATTCTGCGCATCAACCACTTTACATAGACCATTTGTTTACTATTTAATTAATTAGTTAGGTTGCCTCAGGTCTTGTTTGCGGCATGTGGGCTCTTTCGTTGTGGCATGAGAGCTTCCCTAGTTGTGGTGTACTGGCTCCTGAGCACGGACTCAGTAGTGGTGATGCACTGTGCAAGCTTAGTTGGTCCGCAGCACGTGAGATCTGTTTCCTGACCAGGGATCAAACCCACGTCCCCTGCATTGCAAGGCAGATTCTTAACCGCTGGACCACCAAGGAAGTTCCCCAGAGCATCTGTTTTTGATCTATGAAAAAAAAATTGGTGAAATTGACGTTTTAATACTGATTGTAAAATAATGTAAAATCTGTAGTATAAAATTTGTAAAATAATGTAAAATGAGGATTTAAAACTTTACAGTTGATATATCACTGAGCCAAGATTATAACACAGGTTAACTACATCAAGTCAGACAGACCAGCTTCTCACCTCAGAAAACTTTGTAAGGTGTACTATCTTTATCTGTCAAATGGCGATGATAACGTCACACCTGGAGATATGTGGTTTAAAAGACCATCATGGTGCTGGTGTGCAGGTCATGTTTGACAAGAAGCCCTGACTTCTAGCCAGCTTTATTCTTCTTTCCGTACTTCTTCCCTTTCTTTCTTCCCTTCAGTATTATGTATTACATGAAAGTAACGACAGGCAATAAAGATGAGACCCCGGCTTTGGTGAGATAATGGAAAGTCAAAATCTCAAACCTTGCTTAATTGTGTGCTTGCGAACTCACTTGCATCGTGTCCTACTCTTTGCAACCCTATGGACTCTAGTCCACCAGCCAGGCTTCTCTGTCCATGGGATTCTCCAGGCAAGAATAATGAAGTGGGTTGCCATGCCCTCCTCCAGAGGATCTTCCTGACCCAGGGATCAAACTCACATCTCTTATATCTCCTGCGTTGGCAGGTGGGTTCTTTACCACTGGTGCCACCTGGAAAGCCCTTGGTGTTAGATACCAAACCTAGGTGTTACCAACAGAGTATGGTTGACACTATGGGAACCTCAAACTTTCATTTGGAATCACAGGGTTGGTTTAGCCTGCAGAGTGATTTCATATAGAGTTGTTTAAGTGTAAATCTGGAAAGTGGGTTTCTTTTCATCACAATTGGAAATGAGAGGAAGAAAGTGAATTAGTACCCTTCAGAGCCTACCATGTGGCCACTACTTATAGATGATGTTTCAAACTCAAGGTCACATGGCAAATGACACATTAGAGAGTCCAATCCAAGTCTGACTCCAAAATCCATGCTCTTCCCACTATTCCAAATTAAATTTTTCCAGCAAATCAAAATGTCCTATTTCCTAGGAGATCCCAGTGTATGTCATATGCTTGGTACCAATTTGCAAAGAATCAAAACATACCAGACAATCATTTCTTTCCCTGTTGATTTAAAAGGCCCTAGAGAGTCTCTCAGTGTGGCTGCTGAATGACTCTGAGCATAATTATCATGGAAAGAGAATGTGAAAATAGTGCAGGTAATTTATGTTTTCTTTGTTCTGGATGAACAGTCTTTGACTAGACTTTCAAGTCAAACAGAGACAGGACTGATTCACTTCCTGGCCTGAGACCATGTCAGTGGAAGAGCCCATATTTCTCACATGAATGGAAAGGCATGAAGATCTTCAGATTTGAACATGTGAGAACAGTTAGCAGGACACCCAGGCTGGGGACATCACTGCACCACCCCATCCATTCTGTGAGATGTCACTCATTTGGCACATCCGTCAGCAGGCATCAGCATCAGGAAAGACCAGTTTCCCCCATGCCACGCTCCATACCATGCTCTCCAACATGGCAGCATGGGCCACAAGTGGCTATTGAGAACTTTAAGTGTAATTAATACCACTGATAAAAAGATAATATTTGGTTATATAAAGAAAATATATTGTTTAAATTAATCCTGTCTGTTACTTTTTACTCAAATGTGGCTACTGGTAAGTTTAAGATTATATATGTGGCTCTCATTCATGCCTGCATTTTATTTCTCTTGGTCAGCAGATACAATCCATAGAATACAATACAATATTATTGTATTATATTGTATACAACCCATGGAATAATAAAGATTTTCAACATTTTCAAAATATAATTTTTCAGCCTAAATATGTTGCATAAATATCATGTCATGATAAGAATTAGAGGGATCTTAGAGCTTATCTAGAATGTCTGTATTTTATAGCTAAAGAAAGTGAGACCTAGAAAGATGAAGCAACTTTGCCCAAGATCATACAGACAGTAACTGATAGAGCTGGGTTAGAACTCAGGCCACTAGCACCAAATATGTTTCCATGCGATGAATGTCCCACAGAATATAGGCATCATGAGACTTAGAGTGTCTTCCTGGGAGCTCCCCAGCACCAGGGCCTGGCACGTGGCAAGAGCACTTTTATTCGACACCCACTCAGTCTGAGATGCTTTACCATATTGCACAAAGGATGCAAAGATAAGTAACACTCTCAGGTTCTGTTCTCCAGAAGCTCACAATATGGTGGAAAAGATACCAGATGGAGAGTAACCAGTTAAAAATCATAAAACAGAGGTACTGGCAAAGTACAACTGAAAGCTAATATGGAAATATATTCACCTCACTAGTAACTTTAAAACTGCAAATAAAACTCTGATGTTTCATTGTTTGTTACCTTATTTATATTCTTTCTAGTTTCAGAGGGATTTCAAGTAGTTAATAATCCTACATTAGAAAAAAATTAATAGAAAAAAAACCCTTATTCTTTCTGCAAACACGTACTGTGGAGGGACAAGGCTTCAGCCCAAGTAAGGGCTTTGGACTACATAAATATTTCAGTTACCATGGTGTCTGTTACCCTCGTTTGCTTGGATTCAGAAAAAAAAATAGTTGTATTCCACTGGGATATGTGATATATATTAGGCACAACCTTTCCCCTGGAGGAAGGCATGGCAACCCACTCCAGTATTCTTGTCTGGAGAAGCCCCCCATTGGCAGAGGTGCCTGGCAGGTTGTATGCCATGGGGTCACAGATATTCAGACACAACTGAGTGACTCAGCACAGCACAGCACAGGAAGAACCTTTATCTTCATTTTCTTTTTTAAAAATCCAAAATTTCCTGGCTTGCATCAGTATCAAAACGGGAAAATTCCTTGGGGAGAAGAAACCAAGTCTTGTTTTGCCCCCCAGTGTCTGCCATAGGATTTCACATGTAATAAAGACTCAATTCACCAAAGCTTTGCTGAATACAGTATGGTGCCCAGGTTTATTCTGTACCAGTTATGTGCCCACATACTTTACAAGCCTCTTCATATAAATGAACTCATTTAACCATCTTGAAATCCTGGGATGCTGAGTCTCAATTTGCAGATAAGAAAACAGAAGCTCCGAAAGGTTACAAACATGACCCCAATCCTCAGCTACCGGGGATTTGAACCCCTAATGTACTTGGTTCCAGAGCTTGTGCTGCTATGTCAGGTGAAGAAACAGAAGAATAAAGGGGAAAAGAGAGAAAAGAACACAAAGCGGGGTGGGGCGAGATAGAAGTGGAGAAAAGGACTCAGGAAGGGTGAGGAAGGGTGGAGAGAAAACCAGAGATGGGAGGGAAGGAGGGGGTGAGCGGGTGTGGTATTACACGCCTTTTAGCACATAGTCTGAGAAGAAAGACAAAGAGAAGGGTCAGGGTTTCCCTGGAGAAAATTATTCCTGGCAATTTAGAAAGAAATTTTCTAAAATGGCAGGTTAGGAACTCAGCCACTGTCGAAGGCACGGCGCTCCAAATCTCCCCCAGGACAGTCTCCTCTCTTGCCACCTCATTATCGCCAGGAACAATCTGCATGGCCAGTAATGAGGGAATCTTAATTCAGGCCATCTCAGGAGTGGGTAATGGCCTTGCAGGAGGGGTTCAGGTCACAGGTTCAGGCCTGGCTGCTGAGGAGTAAGCTGTGTGGATCTGCCAACTCTCCCCCTGGACCGACAGTCCATTAGCCCTTACCCCCTCAGCAGGGCAGTAATGAGAGAGGGAGCCTGCCCCGTGGCCCCCTGCCAGCATATCATGGGGTGTGTGTGTGTGGGGGGTGGGTAGTCCCCGCAATGGTTAGCATGTCCCGCTGCTGACCTTGACCCGGACTCTCCCTGCAGTGCTCTTGGTCTGCTTTCAGGAGACCCTTCCTCAGGGTTTTGGCTCCTCAAAAACTGCTCCAAATTAAAGCACATGTAAATTATTAGAGAGACAGGTAGCCCCCACTTTACATTGGGAACATCCTTTGTAATTTCCAGTCTGTTTCCATTGGTGATCTCACTCTGTAAAGTAGAAAAGGCAAAGACACGGAGTCAGGATTTTAATCCTAGCATCTCTTTCTATTAGCTATAACCTTGGGGACATTATTTCATATCTATAAAACTCAATTCCTTACATGCCAAGAGGAATAATAACATCAGCCTCAAGGCTTTATTTGGATTATTATTCATTTGTTATTAATAACCATAGCTAACTTGAGTACTAGGTTCTGGGTTCTGTACTGTTTGCTTAATGGGCTGTACTGTGTTGTGCTGTGCTTAAGTCACTTTGGTTGTGTCTGACTCTTTGCAACTTTATGGCCTATAACCCGCCAAGCTCCTCTGTCTATGGGATTCTCCAGGCAAGAATACTGAAGTGGGTTGCCATGTCCTTCTCCAATTGCTTTATATGTGATCACTAATCCTTATAACTGTATATGTAGATATTGGTCTTCTCCCTAGTTTATGCAAGTACAGCTGAGACTGGGATTGACTTAGTATGCGTCAGAACTGAGATGCAAAATGTTTTCTCTCTGAAAAAGTCTGCAACATTAACCACAATGCTATACTGAAATTATGAGCTTACATCCAGAGCAAGAATTTGACACAGTATTTCAGTGATATTACTTATTTTCTCCACTCCTTTTCTCTTTGGTTAGTATATCAGTTAGTTTCCAGCCATAAAATAGAAATCTCTACTGGTGTTTCAAACAGAAGGAATTCAGTGCAGGAGTTGGTTGCATGGATGATGGAAAAACTGAGAAGCCAAAGAGGGAGACTGAGGAAAGCCGGAGATGAGTGATGGAAGAAAGCCATTGTAATCCTTAGGCGTGAGGAACAGAGGGGGAAAGTGGTGCCAGCAAATCTCAGAGATCTGGGTCACCTTCAGAAGCTAGAACCACAGAGGAGCCATGGAAGAGATGCCAACTGAAGCAAAGAGACTTCGGGGTAGAAATACCCTGGCCTCTTTCCTCCTCCTATCCTCTCTAGTCACCCCATAATGCCTTAAACTGGTCATACAGGCTAGGAAACTCAAGAACAAGGAGCTCAGAAAGTGTTGTTTCCTGGCAGGTTTGACGATGAAGGACAGAGAGAAGATATGCAAGCAAACAGGCAAGGGCCTGGCCCACCTAACAACCCTATGAAATAGTTAGGTTGAGATTATTTTATTTGGCTCCACCAAGCACTCAGTCTATGGCATAATAGCAACCTGACTTTACACATGAGGAAATCAATAGTCAATAAATACTACTAGAACTCCAAAGAGGGGATGATTGTTGTTCAGTCGCTAAGTCATGTCTGACTCTTTGTGACCCCATGGACAGCAGCACACCAAGCTTCCCTGTCCTTCACCATCTCCCAGAGCTTGCTCAAACTCATGTCTATTGAGTCGGTGATACTATCCAGCCATCTCATCCTCTGTCATCCCCTTCTCCTCCTGCCTTCAATCCTTCCCATCATCAGGGTCTTTTTCAATGAATTGGCTCTTTGCATCATGTGGCCAAAGGATTGGAATTTCAGCTTCAGCATCAATCCTTCCAAAGAATATTCAGGGTTGATTTTCCTTAGAATTGACTGGTTTGATCTCCTTGCAGTCCAAAGGACACTCAAGAGTCTTCTCCAACACCACACTTCAAAAGCATCAATTCTTTGGCACTCAGCCTTCTTTGTGGAATTTAAGGAAGGTTTCAGGATGGGAGTGGCTTTGAGTACTTCATGGGTTATGGACAAGTAGGGTATTGTCAGATGGTGTAATTTAGACAGGTACTCCAAGGGGTGAGAGCAGAAGAGGTAAATAAATGCAAGATCCATAAATTGAGGAGTTTATATTGGATGGTATAGTCCCTGCATTTCCTGCCAAGTTTAAATTTTTTGAACCTTGAAATTCTACTGGAAATTGAAGAGCTATACAACCTATATTGGTTTCATAACACCTTAAGGGATCCACTTTCTAATACTGAATTAAATTCCTGAACCCCTGTTTACACTGGCTCCGTGAGGTCCCTTGGTGTTCCTGGAGAAACTGATATGTTGCTAACAAGTTCTGCCCACACAGTACAGAGAATTTTGGTCTCTCTTTTGCCTTCTTACCACCCATGTGTTAAGAGTTGGGAAACAGCCACACAGTGGCTAAACGTGAATGTATTTCTACGATAGGTTGTCAGGATGTTTGATCTGCACATATTTCCATTATACACTCCTTTATACTGAGTTTGATGGATACAATTTGCTTCCTGATGTTACAGGCCACATTTCAGCTGTTAGCATACATCTCCTTTCCTCTTAGAATGCCTGCCTCTAATTTCTCCTGGTTCCATCACCCCACACTCTGGTATGGAATAGTCATTTGGAAATGCAAATCTGATTATTATAAAGCCTTCTTCCTCCTTACTTATAACCCCTCACTGGTAACCCATGACTTCTAGATAAATCTAAGCTTCTTAGAATATTTTGGCTTCCTCTTGAGTCACCCAGCTCCTCCTCTGAATTTCAGGTATACTGAGCTACTATAATATTTCATGCTTCCACATGACTAGCCTTTGCCCATGCATCCCCACTGAAATATCATTCCCTTTTGGAGAAGGCAATGGCACCGCACTGCATTACTCTTGCCTGGAAAATCTCATGGATGGAGGAGCCTGGTGGGCTGCAGTCCGTGGGGTCGCTAAGACTCGGGCACAACTGAGCAGCTTCACTTTCACTTTCATGCATTGGAGAAGGAAACGGCAACCCACTCCAGTGTTCTTGCCTGGAGAATCCCAGGGACGGGGGAGCCTGGTGGACGGCCATCTATGGGGTCGCACAGAGTTGGACACGACTGAAGCGACTTAGCAGCAGCAGCAGCAGCTTCTGTCTGGAGAAGGAATTGGCAACCCACTCCAGTGTTCTTGCCTGGAGAATCCCAGGGACAGAGGAGCCTGGTAGGAGGCCGTCTATGGGGTCGCACAGAGTCGGACACGACTGAAGTGACTTAGCAGCAGCAGCAGCAGCAGTGCTTCCAAAGTGGTCTCCCCTTTCCTCGCCCCCCTCCTTTGTGTATATTTTCAATGTGTCATGCACACATTGCTGCAGCATAAACTAGTCACTCAGCAGGTATACTTTTGAAGACATGATACATGGTAGAAGCCAGTAAGTGGCAGCTACTTGGGGGGATGGGGTTGCTTTATTTTATTCATCTCTGGCTGCCTAGTATCTCACACAGTGTTTGGGACACTGTAGACATTGAATAAATATTGGTTGACTATTTTAAGAGTTGAAGTTTTAAAAATAAAGTATTTTAAGAGCTTCCATTTATTAAATATGGTACCATTAAGAGACTTACCTTAATTTGAACCTGCCTGAGCATGCCCAGATAGGAGCATAAGAATGGTGGTTGATTAGATGTCTGACCATGTTTTTGTCTGAGGGACATTGAAGAAATTGGCATCTCTCCATCCCTGGCCCTATAATTTTGTTCCCCTCCCTATGTGGCTCAGTTGGTAAAGAATCTGCCTGCAATGCAGGAGACCTGGGTTCAATCCCTGGGCTGGGAAGATCCCCTAGAGAAGGGAACCCACTCCAGTATTCTGGCCTGGAGAATTCCAAGGGTCACAAAGAATCAGACACAACTGAGTGACTTTCACTTTCCTTATGTTCTTCAGTCCAGCAGTCACCTGTAACAGGACCCCAGGTGGGCTTTGGGGCAGAGGTGGCCTGATCCTTGGAAGACAATAAGAGCCTTCACAGATGAGGATGAATATGTGTACCTTCTACTATTTGTCAACCATCCAAAGGTCCAACCATGTGGGCATTTAAACTGCCTCAGTTGGAGGGCATGCGGGTTGGTATGAGATGGAAATCCCTTTGTTAATGGAGGTATCTGGCATATCATGCAGCAGTCAGACCTCAGGGCCATCTTCTTGCTCTGTCTGTCTGGGTCAAGCCCATCAGAACATTCTTTCCCTATCAGCCCTGATACAGTCTCTGAGTCTTCCTTAGTCTGGAGACACCAGGAAGCCAGTCTGGTCCCAGCACTTTACAGGAGTCTTAGTTGCCCATCCTGGGGCATTGTCATAGAGGTCCTTCTTTGTGAGCAGCTTGGGATAAAATTTAAGGGTCTGTGTCCCACACCCAGACTGCCTGGACTGGAATCTACACTGCCAGTCTGTGCTCTGATGCTTGCTAGCTGCGTGACTTTGGACTAAGTTTACTTCACCCCTCAAAGCCTCAGGTTCTGCCACTGTAACGTGAGGGTGATGATAAGAATAGCTTGGGTGTTGGGGGTTTTGAAAGAGTGGATATAGGTGTTATACCATATAAAGTAGTGTCTGATGTATAATAAGCACTGTCTAAGTTTGGCTCTTTCTAGTTATTCCCCCAAACATATGCTGAGAGCCTGCTCTAGGCCAAGTGTTGTTCCAGATGCTATGTAGGGAAACAGATGAGAAGAGGCACTTCCATCTTCAGTATTCTTAGCCCACAAGGAATGAGAGACAAGCAAATCAATGCAGTAGATTAATGATTGTAAAATGAGGTTTGCACAAGATTTCATGAAAGCTCAGAGCATCTGCCCTGGATCATCAGGAGAGGGCCCTAAGGTCTTCATGGAGGAGAAGACATTGGAGCCAATTCTTACAGATGGAGTGGAAGTATGGCAGAAGGATTAGTAAGAGACAATATTCCAGATAGGCATCTGCAGGAGGGCATCTGCAAAGACTCAGAGCTGAGGTCTAGCATGGCCTCTTTGGGGAACTGTGCTGTGTAACTGGTGCATAGGTGTGACCAAGCTGGAGCAGGTGAGGTGGGACAATCAGGCAAGAGTCTGGATGCAACTCCTAGGAGCTCAGACAGTTTCACACTGAATGTTGAGGATTTGGTGCGAGTTATGAGATTCAATGAAAGAGGCAAGAATTGAGATGGAGACATTTTGTTGCCATTTGAGCTATTATGTTTAAGAGAAAAAAAGAATAAAAAACTAAACTTTTGTGAGATGGGTGTTAGATGTGAGTTTCAATACATTCAAATAGGATATTGGCTCCTGAGCTAGTTCTATTTGGACATGTGCTATATTTTTTAAGTTCATGGATTTTCTGACCCAAGTTCTCAATCCAAAGGAAAACTCATTTAGCCTGAAGGTTCTGTACCAATTATATAATTTTATAAGGTCAAAATAAAAGTTGGGAGTCATTTTATCTTCATCTGTACTTGTAGAAATTACAGAATCAAGCTGCTTTAATGAGAAAAAGCACCAGGAAGGGAAAAGTGAAAATAGAAGTGTCAGCACCATCCGAGATTTCTGCTGCCTCCGGATGCTGGAAGCTGAGGCCAGGGCTGGGCTGTGAAGTCTTTTGACAACACGGTCTCTCTCCCTGAACAAGTTGCCAGGGCTTCAAGAGGAATAGACATGAAACACAACATCCTTCCACCCTTATTAAGATTTAATCCTGCTTTCAACAGGATTGCAGTGTTATTAAATTAGATTTTTTTTTCTTCCTTAAAGAGGGATTTAACTTTTGCTTTCCTGACATCATAATCAACAAAGAACAGATGCAAAGGGGAAATTGTGTGACCACTGGTAATATGGATCTATACTTAACATGTAGCATGTGAAGTTATTAAAATGGAAATTAATTCTCTTTATTGCTATCATACCCTATCCATTAATTTGGTTGGAGGTGCTTATGAATATGCAATCATTCCTCTCTGCTGTCCACCCCTTGTTCCATGTGTGGAAAGCCTTGGTAAAACAGTATGGACAATTTTAGATCCTTTGGCTAATTTCGCTAGCCCTCTTTGCTCTCTAATAATATTGATAATGGGGATAACTAACAGTTATTGAATTTTTCTACATGAAAGGCACTGTTCCAAGCACTTTACATTCATTGCCTCATTCAGTCCCCTCAGGAATTTTTTGAGTTGGGTAATTTTATTATCTCTCTATGAGGAAAAGGAAGGTGTGGTACAGAGAAGTGAAAGAACCTTCCCCTGGTCATCCTGACTCCAAAATCTGTGTCCTTCACTACTGGCTGCACTGCCCCTTGCAGGTTCCAGAGAAGGGGCCAGGACAGAGTCATGAGTCTCAGACACTAAATTTCTTTAAGCTATGGGGGACCTGGGAGGGGATAGAGGGCTCTGAGTTGGGGGCACTCGTTTTAAAATATAGATTTTATTATAGATCTGATACTGTGTGTTTATTATTTAGGTACGGCAAAGCCACCCAAACAGGAGACGGTTGTCATCAATATAGTTTGTTACCCTCAGATCCCAATGAAAGGAGACATACCGCATCAGCATCATGGGGTCCAGGCATGGTTCTCCATACTTAGGCAGGATGCAGAGGGAGAGGTGGGAAAATTTGGGCAAAAACTTCTATTGTGGTTTCCATAGGAAAGAACAAGAGGCAGGGTGAACAGGTTTAGGATTGGCTAGTTTGATTAATTTCAGTGAGTTCTGGAGCATAGGGAGAAGGCAATGGCACCCCACTCCAGTACTCTTGCCTGGAAAATCCCATGGACAGAGGAGCCTGGTGGGCTGCAGTCCATGGGGTCGCTAACAGTTGGACACGACTGAGCGACTTCACTTTCACTTTTCACTTTCATGCATTGGAGAAGGAAATGGCAACCCACTCCAGTGTTCTTGCCTGGAGAATCCCAAGGATGGCAGAGCCTGGTGGGCTGCCGTCTATGGGGTCACACAGAGTCGGACACCACTGAAGCGACTTAGCAGCAGCAGCAGCAGCTGGGGCATAGGGGCTGTCCCTAGTTGTCTGGTACCTGGCCTTGGGTTGGTTAGGGCAGGTAGTTAGTGGCCTGGATTGTTAGAGGTTGGAGGCATAAGGTCTGGATTGGCTGGTTTGCATTTGAAAAGTGCACTGTGGGAGAGCTGTGTGCTAGCTCTAGGTTAAGCAAACATTAATATATATCAGGGCTTCCCTGGTGGCTCAGTAGTAAAGAATCTGCCTCCCAACGCAAGAGATGTGAGTTTGATCCCTGGGGCAGGAAAATCCCCTGGAGAAGGAAATTGCAACCTACTCTAGTATTCTTGCCTGGAAAATCCCATGGAATGAGGAGTCTGGCAAGCTACAGTCCATGCGGGTCACAAAAGAGCTGGACATGACTTAGTGACTAAACAACAACAACAAATATATATATATGTCGAAACCTCAGATGTCAAAACATCAGAAATACAGAAAACAGGACATGATTAATAGGACAAGGGCTCAGTGAGGGATGCTGTGAGAGGCCCTCAGAGGATGCTCACGTAGGAAGGAGGAAGGCAAACAGGGACAGGTAGGCCAGTAAGAGAGACCTGAATATACAGTGGTCTTTGTGGTGCCTGAGAAGGGGCAGGGAACTGAAGGCATTGAAATTAAGCTTCAAAGGATCTTTTTGTCTTCTGACCAAAAAGGGGGAACTTTCACTTAATATACATATTAAACTGTGAGGTAGGAGAAGAGTATGCCTCATCTTTTTAGCTGAACATTTTCTCCTTGGAAGCAGAAACTGTCTGGATCATCCTTGCACACCCTACAGATTCTGATGTGAAACTTGCTCTCCCAGAATGCAAGGGTCCTGGTTCATACCCTGTTTGCAAATCCTCGTTCCTCAGTAACACCCCATCAGGGTAAGTCTCTCTTCATGTGCCATTTGCAAACAGTGGTTTTGGTAAAAGAGAACCTGCTAACCTAGGTGAGAGGAAAGCCAGGTGAGGGATCACAGTCAAAGATGAGTGCTTGGTTGGTAACCCCTGATTCACACTTTCTTCTTTTTTTTTTTATTACTTTGGAAAAGAAAGAAAAATTAATATGAACCAAGATAGCACAACAGGAGATCCAATTACAGGCTTATTGTACACATACTTAGACCAAGATGATCTGTATATCACTTGGTTGTTGTTCAGCTGCTGAGTCGTGTCTGACTGTTTGTGACCCCATGAATTGCAGGCTTCCCTGCCCTTCACTATCTCCCAGAGTCTGCTCAAACTCATGTACATGAGTTGCTGATGCCATGCAACCATCTCATCCTCTGTCATCCTCTTCCCCTCTTGCCCCCAATCTTTCCCTGCATCAGGGTCTTTTCCAGTGAGTCAGCTCTTCACAAAAGATGGCCAAAGGATTGGAGTTTCAGCTTCAGCATCAATGAGGCTTCAGTTTCCAATAAATATTCAGAGTTGATTTCCTTTAGGATTGACTGGTTTGATTTCCTTGCAGTCCAAGGCACTCTCAAGAGTCTTCTCCACCACCATAGTTCAAAAGCAACAATTTTTCAGCACTCAGCCTTCTTTATGGTCCAACTCTCACATCCATACATGACTACTGGAAAAACCATAGTTTTGACTTTGTTGGCAAAATGATGTCTCTGCTGTTTTAATATGCTGTCTAGGTTTGTCATAGCTTTTCTTCCAAGAAGCAGGAGTTTTTTAATTTTGTGGCTGCAGTCACCATCCATAGTGATTGTGGAGCCCAGGAAAATAAAACCTGTAGCTGTTTTCTACTTTTTCCCCATTATTTGCCATGAAGTGATGAAACTGGATGCCATGATCTTCATTCTTTAAATGTTGAGTTTTAAGCCAGCTCTTTCACTCTCCTCTTTGACCTTCTTCAAGAGGTTCTTTAGTTACATCACTTATATAGGCTTAATTTGTTTTTATTTTTTATACAGTTTTAAAGGTTACTTTCCATTTACAGTTATTACAAAATATCAGCTACATCCCGTCTTGCACAATACATCTTTGAGCCTATCTTATATTCAGCAGTTTGTTTCTCTCACGCCCCACTCCTGTACTGCCCCTCCCCACTCCTGGTAACCACTAGTTTGTTCTCTGTATCTGTGAGTCTGCTGCTTTTTTTGTTCCATTCACTAGTTTGTTGTGTTTTTTAGATTTCACATGTAAGTGACATCACATACTATTTATCTTTTCTCTGATTTATTTCACCAAGCATAATGTCCTCCAAGTCCATCCACATTGCTGAATATGGAAAAAAATTCTTTTCTATGACTCTGTAGTCTTTGTATACATGTATGTATATGTATATATCACATCTTCTTTATCCATTCATTTGTTGATGGACACTTAGGTTGCTTCATATCTTGGCAACTGTAAATAATACTGCTAAGAACATTGAGGTGCATATATCATTTTGAATTTGTGCTTTTTTTTCAGATATATACCCAGGAGCAGGGTTTCTGGGTCATATGGTAATTCTGGGTTTTTTTTTTAAAGCAATTTCTACACTGTTTTCCACAGTGTCTGCAACAATTTACATTCCCACCAACAGTATATGAAAGTTCCCTTTCCTCCACATCCTCAACAACATTTCTCTTTGATGATGGCCATTCTAACAGGTGAGAGGTGATACCTCATTGTGATTTTGCTTAGTGTTTCCTTGATGATTGGTCATGTTTTCATCACCAAACCAAACCCTAAGAGTCCTTCTGGATTCCTTCCACTCTTCCATTCTCACATCAAATCCATCAGCATCCAATCCCTTTTTCATCTCCAAAGTGTGTCCTAGAATATCCACATTCACTTCCCCTGTCCAAGTCTAAGAATTCACAATCAGTTCTCTCCTGTACTTTTAAAAAATTAATTAGTTAATTAATTTTTAAATGAAACAAAGCTGCTTCCAGCCCCATCCCCGTGGCAAGTCCTTGCCAACCCACGCCTCCACGGGAGACCCTCCGACACCAGCAGTCAGTTCTGGTTCCGTCTCCTGTGGAGCCACTGCTCCTTTCCTGAGTCTTGGTGTGCAAGGTTTTGTTTGTACTCTCCAAGACTGGAGTCTCTGTTTCTCCCCGTACTGTGGAAGGCTTCTAATCAAATCTCACTGGCCTTCAAGGTCAGATTCCCTGGGGATGGCCAGTTCCTTTGTCAGGTCCCCAGGCTAGGAAGCCTGACATGGGGTTCAGAATCTTCACAACAGTAGGAGAACTGCTTTGATATTATTGTTCTCCAGTTTGTGCACCCACTTGACGGATATGGGATTTGATTTTATCGTGACTGTCCCCCTCCTACCTGCTTGTTGTGGCTTCTTTGTTTCTGGATATGGGGTATCTTTTTTTTTTTTTGGTGGATTCCAGTGTCCTCCTGTCAACAATTATTCAACAGCTAGTTGTGATTTTGGTGCTCTCACAGGAGAAGATGAGCACATGTCCTTCTACTCTGTCATCTTGAACCGGAAGCCTCTTTCCTATAACTTTAACAAGAACCTTTCAAGAGCTCTTTTCATTTTGCTTCTTACCCACCTCCAATTTATTTTCCATATGAAGGCCTTATTTTATTTTTCCTTCCAAATTTTTGAGTAATTGATATTTGGCAATGTTTAAGGTGTTCAGTATAATGCTTTGGCTAATATATATAATGAAATGTTATATACCACAATGTTTAGTTAATATCTATCATTCCATATTGATACAAAATTAAACGGAAAAAAAATTTCCTTGTGATGAAAGCTATTAGAACCTACTGTCTTAGAAACTTTTGTATAGAGCATACAGCAGTGTTACTTATATTAATTGTGTTGTTCATCTCTTGTACTTATCTATCTTATAACTGTAAGCTGATACAGTATAATTAGGGTAGGCTAACTTGTAGCAAAGGGATCCAAAAATATATAACAGCTCATCCACAATAGTTGTGACTTAAATGACCAAATATATCAGCAAGGTAGCCCCCGCTACCTCTAAGGAGTCATTCAGACCTTGTTAACACATGGTTTCAAAGATAAGCTAGGTTGCATTTCCTGGAAGCAGACCCTGAAACCAGGATTTATATGAAGGTGATCTATTAGAAAGTTTTCCTGGGAAAAAAAATTGACATAGAAATGGAGAAATGGGACCATGCGTGGAAGGAAATTAATCAAGGGTGTGATATCAAGCAAGGTACCAGGGAGATAACTTTAGCCTAACCCTATAAGGGGAGATCTAAAGATGCCATAGCCCCCACCTTACAGGTGCCCCATCAGGAGACGGGAGCTGGAGTATGTGAGCCCATGCCTGTCATTCATTGGCAAAGGCCTGCCTCTAGGGAGGCGTACCTTCCCAGGTACTTCTAGCAACCTGTGTGTGCAGGCAGAGGGATTCTGACACCCTGAGGGCCATCCACTGATTAGGGGCTGCAGGTGCTGGCATTTGGGAGAGAAAGAACGCCCAGAGTTGGCGTGCAGGAAAGTGATAAAGGGATCCAGGGGCACGTGGGTGGAGCCCTGACTGCAGCTGCTGCACAAAGGCATCCCAGGAGCTTCCTGCCAGCAAGAAGCAGCAGGAATGGAGAGTGTACATGGGCCCATGTTCACTTATGGTGCACTGGCTGTATCTTCTGCTCACAGGTGGCATGGCTATACCTAACTACAAGGGAGGCTGGCAACGGTGGTACAACCCTGTGCCCTAGAAACAGAACACAGGCCTTCTAGCACAGATGATCACTCTTAATAGTGGAACAAAGTTCCAACCTCCCTACCAGGACCTACAAATCTCTCCAGGCCTGCTTCTCAGCCCATGTCACCTGCTACTCTCATTGCATCCCACCCTATTTCAGCTGCACCAGGCACCACTTTATCCTATGCTGGGCTTTATTAACATAGACTGTTGAGAAAATTAGCAAAAGCTTTTGGCCAAGAATTGCAGTGTTTTATGATGTTGATAAAAGTGTTCATTTGACCTTTGAATAAAGGTATTCGATGGATGGCCATAAAGTGGATAATGAAACAACTGGTCACTTTTAGTGGAGGCTGTGTGAACCATAGCTAGCCTCAGATAAACTCATGAAAAGAAGAGAGCCATACTTCTCTGTGTGCAGCACAAAGTGGACAGACACTCTGGGCCATCTGCATCATTGCATCATTACTACTGCAAAGGCAGAGCCTCTGACCCTGGGCTGGCTTTCTCTGGCTACCAGCTAGTAGCATGACCCCGGGCAAGGTAGTTAACCTACCCCTGCCTTGCTTTCCTTATCCGTAAATCAGAGCTAATAATTGTTTCTGATTCATGAAATTGTTGGGATGGTTAAATGGGTTAATACAATAGAAAATGCTAAGCTCTTGAGATGGTTGGATGACATCACTGACTCAATGAACAGAAGTTTGAGCAA
The DNA here is from genome assembly GCF_019923935.1 of Bubalus bubalis. NCBI lineage: Eukaryota > Metazoa > Chordata > Mammalia > Artiodactyla > Bovidae > Bubalus > Bubalus bubalis. The sequence goes on from NC_059162.1 coordinate 87,758,848, forward strand.
ACTTCTAGAGAGAGTGGACAGAGGAGCCTGGCATGCTGCAGTCCTTGGGGACACAAAGAGTCAGACACAGCTTGCTGCTAAGTCACTTCAGTCGTGTCCGACTCTGTGCGACCCCATAGACGGTAGCCCACCAGGCTCCCCCGTCCCTGGGATTTTCCAGGCAAGAACACTGGAGTGGGTTGCCATTTCCTTCTCCAATGCATGAAAGTGAAAAGCGAAAGTGAAGTCGCTCAGTCGTGTCCGACTCTTCGCGACCCCATGAACTGCAGCCCACCAGGCTCCTCCGTCCATGGGATTCTCCAGGCAAGAGTACTGGAGTGGGTTGCCATTGCCTTCTCCTTAGTGATTGAATAACAACAAAGCTCTTGATAACTTTGATTATTACTATTAGGGAGCCCACAGTCTACCCGGCCAGGCTCCTCTCCAGGTCCCCTGCCCTGTCACTGGACTGAGACTCTGAACGACATTCACCTGTTGGCATTTTCTTTTCTTCTACTTCTTGCAACACCACTCCAGACTAAGGGATATTTGGGGGTAACAAGTAAAAGCGAGCTCCTATATACCATGAAACTTGTGTGTACATGCATCTTCCTAGTCATTGGGCACAACTTAAATCAAAATTACATTAGAATAGCTCCAGCATTAGTAGGAATCTGCTGTTACCCTGGGAAGAGGGGTGACCCAACCCCTTTCTTTATCATCCTAAGAGTATCCCAGGCTTACACAGCCCTGCTGTAGATTAAAAGAGACCCAAGAGAAAAATAAATAAGATATATAGTATGTCAGATGGTGAACATGATTGGGAGAAAAGCAGAAACGATGGCTAGGAAGTTGGGAGGATTAAAGGAAAGGTGAGAGTAAACTATATCTTCCAATTATGATGTGCTCTCTGTAAGATAAGCTTAGGTAGGTCACTGTCAATCCATTTTTGTATTGATAAGCCATAAGCAGACAGAGGACCTGAAATGATGCCCACATCTTTTCCCATAGTTGCCATTTTCCTTAGCTCACCTGTCCCTTGAGAACAAAGTTCGTGTTTCCGCATTGGCCGGGGTTTGCTTTTCTTTCATTCCCCCAGGTCCTAGGGCTGGTGCTGTCTTTGATTGTGCGTCTCACAACTCCAGTAGGTGCCATCCTCCTAGACTACGATGGCAGCCCTGAACTGCGCACAACCTCACTATCTCAGTGTTGGATGCAAAGTGCACATGTTTTAGAGTCATAAGGTTTAGGATGTGAATTCTTATTCTCATGATTCATGTGACCTTTTATAGATTATAAATCACTTTGTATGCATAACCGAGCTTCTCTGGGCCTCAGTCTCTTCATCTTCAAGAGGGTGAAAATACCCACCTCACAGAGTTGGCTTTGAAGGACTCTAGGGAGTATAGGTGAAAAATTTAGGTAAGTGCCAGCCAACATCACAGCTCTTCAGGGTTCTGGTTGTTAATTGTCATGTAAGAAATCACCCTAACACTTACTGGCTTAAAGCATAAAAGACCATTTCTTTGCTTGTGATTCTGTAGTTGAGAAAGGGTTCATTGGAAACAGCTCCTGTTTCTCTGTGTGGTGTTGGTTGGGGTAGTTTATCTGAGGCCTGAGGATCAAAGACAGCTTCTTTCACATGACTTATACTTCAGTCGGGTGTCTGGAGTGGGTGGTTCCCACTGCCTCCTCACCCCTTCCCCAACCCAGTCCCTTTCTGTAACCTTTCATCTACTACAGCCTCTTCCTTTCACATGCTCTCCCTCTCCCCTCTCCAGCAAGGTGATCAGACTTCTTAACATGGCATCTCAGAGCTCCCAAGAATGCAAAACTAAATCCCACCATGCCTCTTCAGGCCCAGGCCCGGCACCAGCATAGTGTCACTTCTGCCACATTCTGTTGATCAGAGTAAGACATGAGGATCAAGGGGGAGTAGACTGTCCTTGTTGATTGGAGAAGCAGCATGCATAGGCAAGATGGAGGGGATTGTTGCAGGGTCATTGTGTGGATAATCTGTCACACTAAGTGGCTCTTTCTTAATGTTATTGGACTGATATGGGGGAGGAGGGACAGGGGCTGTAAAATCACATCACCTTTTAGACAAAAAGCAAGCCTTCAGGCCTAGGAGGACTCAGGTCAGCTAGATAGAGTGAGCCAAAGAGCCTCTTGATGAAAGTGAAAGAAGAGAGTGGAAAACTTGGCTTAAAGCTCAACATTCAGAAAACTAAGATCATGACATCCGGTCCCATCACTTCATGGCAAATAGATGGGGAAACAGTAGAAACAGTGGTTTTCTTTATTTTTCTGGGCTCAAAAATCACTGTGGATGGTGATTGTAGCCATGAAATTAAAAGATGCTTGCTCCTTGGAAGGAAAGTTATGACCAACCTAGACAGTATATTAAAAAGCAGAGATATTACTTTGCCAACAAAGGTCTGTCTAGTCAAGGCTATGGTTTTTCCAGTGGTCATGTATGAATGTGAGAGTTGGACTATAAAGAAAGCTGAGTGCAGAAGAATTGATGCTTTTGAACTGTGGTGTTGGAGAAGACTCTTGAGAGTCCCTTGGACTGCAAGGAGATCCAAACAGTCCATCCTAAAAGAGATTAGTCCTGAGTGTTCGTTGGAGGGACTGATGTTGAAGCTGAAACTCCAATACTTTGGCCACCTGATGCAGAGAGCTGACTCATTGGGAAAGACCCTGATGCTGGGAAAGGTTGGGGGCAGGAGGAGAAGGGGACTACAGAGGATGAGATGTTTGGATGGCATCACCGACACAATGGACATGGGTTTGGGTGGACTCCGGGTGTTGGTGATGGACAGGGAGGCCTGGCGTGCTGTGGTTCATGGGGTTGCAAAGAGTCAGCCACGACTGAGTGATTGAACTGAAGATAGAGTGATGTCCTTGGATTTCTTCTTTGGGACGGGAAGACATTATTTCTGGGCTAAGTGCTACTAGAAAAAAAACTGTAATTTACAAATGTTCAGCACTTTTCTCTATTTCCCTTTTCATTTTCTCATTCAAACTGTGGGGTCTGGTAGACAAGAACCATGTCACTGATATTTAAATTGGAGAAACTTCTTTATTAGTTGTCCATTATTGGATAGCAAATTATCCCCAAACTGAGTGGTTTCAAGTAGCAACATTTAGTAGCTCATAATTTCTCTAGATCAGGAATCTGGGGGTGGTTTAGCTGGGTTTTTGGGTTCTGGGTTCTGGCTAGGGCTCCAGTATTAGCCAGGGCTGGAGTCACCTCCAGGTTTGACTGGAGCAGGACCCATTTTCAGATTCACTCAGTGGCTATGGTTTATTCAGCTGCTGGCTGCCAATGAGACTGAGGGCTCAGTTCCCCCTGGCTGTTGGGGAGAGACGGCCCTTGTTCCTTACCATGTGGGGCCCTCCATAGGTAGCTCGCTTCATCAGAGCAAGCAAGCAAGAGAGCCAGGGATAGTGAGTGACTGCCAGCGAGACAGAAGTCACATTTGGAAACAAATGGCTGGAGCAACAGTCTATCATTTTTGCTGTATTCTATTTGTTAGAAGCAGTTGCTGGAGCCAGGCTACAGTCAAGTGGAGGGTATGACACAGGTGCATGCAGTCCTGGAGGGATTATGGTGGTCACACAAGAATTCCAACACTCACCCTTCTTCAGCAATTTTAGAGTCTTTGAATTGCACTCTGTACCCGGATGTCACACCATTGTGTGTGTGCGTTCTAATTAGGGTGACTATGTGTCCCAGTTCTCTGCATTAGACCCAGGCTAAGTGAGGTTTTTCCTTTTTTTTCTTTAAGGTCACTCCAAGCGTACAATAACAATGAAAAAAAAAAAAAGTGCAAGTGTTAGCCACTCAGTCATGTCTGACTCTTTGCAGCCATGGACTGTAGCATGCCAGGCCTCTGTCCATGGAATTCACCAGGCAAGAATACTGGAGTAGATAGCCATTCCCTTCTCCAGGGAATCTTTCCAACCCAGGCATTGAACCCAGGTCTCCTGTGTTGCAGGAAGATTCTTTTACTGTCTGAGCTATCAGGGAAGACACATAACAATTCTTAAATATGTATATACTTAAAGTCAGTAGAAATTTCTTCATTTTAAGGCAGATTAACTTTTTCATTCTTGACTGATGCAACAGAAATTTATAGAGTACTTTTCAGATGCCAGGGCTACAAAGTAGAATAAAAATACCATCGTTTTCCTTGAAGAGGTCAGATGAGAAGAGGCACGCTATTAATACCATGTAAAAATGGTATGAGAGGAAAGCCCCAAAGTGTCCCAGAATCAGAGATGGTGATACTGGATTGTTCTGAAAGATGAATAGGAGTTGGCTGGATGAAGAATACTGCAGTGAGAAACAAGTGGTGTATTAAAACAGGACCATTGAAGGAGTTTTTCCCAAAGGTGAGAAGATAAAAAAAAAAAAAAAAAAAAACAGAAGGAAGAGGGTAGGCATGTGGTACTCAGCTAATACCACCCAGACCCTGAGATGAAGAAAGTAAGTAAAGCACTAGTCACTCAGTTGTGTCTGACTCTTTGTGACCCCATGGACTGTAGCCCACCAGGCTCCTCTGTCCATGGAATTCTCCAGGCAAGAATACTAGAGTGGGTTGCCTTTTCCTCCTCCAGGGGATCTTCCTGACCCAAGGATCGAACCCACATCTCCTGTGTCTCCTGCATTGCAGGTGGATTCTTTACCTGCTGAGCCATCAGGGAAGCTGAGATGAAAGGAGGCTGCAGTTACCAGAATTGGGAACTGTATAGCCTTGGTCTCCTTGAGAGGTAAGAATCTTCCGTAAAGGCTTCAAGCCAGCTCTCATTAGACATTTTAGGAAAGAGCCAGGGGAATAAATACTCGACATCACTCCCTTCTTTGTCTTCATTCCCTGTCAAACCCAGCTGGAAACCAGAGGACCTGAGGACTCTCACTGTGACCCAGATAGATCAGCCTCCAGGGCCGCAGGGCAGAGTGAAAAGGTTGAAAGTGGGCCTGAAAGGACAAACAGAATCTGGCTGATGCAACAGAGCTAGACAAACCCATTCCAGAGAAAAGGGTGGTAGTAAATTGAGGGGGGTGTGAAATGTCTGGATACTTTGTCTGCCATGAAGAAAGTGCAAATGAAAGTTGCTCAGTTGTGTCCACTCTTTGTGACCCCATGGACTATACAGTCCGTGGAATTCTCCAGGCCAGGATACTGGAGTGGATAACCTTTCCCTTCTCCAGGGATCTTCCCAACCCAGGGATCGAACCCAGGTCTTCCATATCACGGAGAGATTCTTTACCAGCTGAGCCACCAGGGAAGCCCAAGAATACTGGAGTGGGTAGCCTATCCCTTCTCCATGGATCCTCCCGACCAGGAATCAAACCAGGGTCTCCTGTATTGCAGGCAGATTCTTAACCATCTGAGCCACCAGGGAAGCCCTTACCATATCGTAGGGGATATGGAGGTAAGGAAGAAATAGTCCTGACCTTTAGGAGATTATAATTATGAATGCTTAGGTCACCTAGATCAGGACTGTTCTTGATAACCTGCACTTGAATCACCCACCTGGTCTTTTGTTAAAATGCAGATTCTGCCTCTGGTCCTGGAGTCTGGCTAGTGATTCTGCATTCCTAACTTTCTCACAGATGATGTGGATGCTGCACAGACCATACATTGAAAAGCAGAGTTTACAGGGTCAGATTCAACACACACACACACACACACACCCTTTCATCAGTACTTGCAGCCATGATAAATTGAAACAGAGGGAAGCTCTCTTTAGCAATTCCAACTTTAGGAGACAGAAAGCAGAAGGGGAAAACCATATGTCCTAATATTTAACTGAACTGCAACTTCTAAGGGCTGGCATTCTGCTCCAGAGTCTAAACCTCCTCTTGTTTGGGCTGAGCAGGATATTGTTTTTCTGCCCCTTGGATATATCCCATTATGAGCTTTGATCAAAGCAAACCTTTCCCTTTGAGGCTTAGAGCACATGTTAATGGCTTTGTTACTCGCATATATCTGCATATATTTGCAAAGCAATTCAGCTGCTTCTGAGATGGAGGGGGGCAGCATGTGGTTGAGCCTAGGGTTTAAGCATCTCTCTAAAGCTTAGTCCTTAGCATCCCAACTTAAAGGAAATGCAGCATCAGAGAGCTGGAGTTTTCAGCTGCTGAGCTGGTTGGGTATTCCCACCTCCCAGTGCTTCATGGGTGATCTTTGCCATGGAGAATTTTGCCCCATTTCAGGTCCTGCACCCTCCCTTTCCCATCCACTTTACCCACCGCTGCCCAAGTGTTAAAACACTTGTCTGCCCAGGGAACTCTCCTACCGAAGACTTTCCATTGTTTAATTGTATCTATAGCTTCTGCCTCCCTTCCACTACCTTCCTGAGGTCTAACCTAACTGAAGCATTGCTAATTTTCTCATAGCCTTATAAAGTCCCTCCTTTAAAGCTTTGCTTATGTTGTCGCCTTCATACGATGCCTTTTCACTTTTCTTACTCATATTCATCCTTCAAATGAAAAGTATCTGTCACTTAGCTGTGTCCAACCCTTTGTGACCCTGTGGACTATAACCCACCAGACTCCTCCTTTGTCCATGGAATGCTCTAGGCAAGAATACTGGAGTGGGTAGCCATTCCCTTCCCCAGGAGATCATCCCAACCCAGGGAAACCTAGCTCAAATCCTACTTTATCCAGGGCGCCTTCTCAGGACTTCCTACTTGAGGAAATTCTTTACTCTTCTGAACTCCCTTAGCATTTTATCCATAACTTTTTTTTAAAGTGTATGATGTCGTTTGTGTTGGAGGACTCTCATGGGTCATTGCATGTCTTGAAAGTAGACTATCCATGCCTACTCATATATATGTGTATGTGTGTATACATATATACTTAATGCAATTTTCAATGAGATGAATGAATGAGATATAAGACAGATGGCTTCTGAACTGTGATTTTATGGCAGCAGATTTCCCCATGCATTCATTCTTTCAATATATTTTTCTTGGGCTCCTGCCCTGTTGCAGGCACAAGGTTCTGGCTGTACAAAGGTGAACAGAAGAGAGTCCTGGTCCCCCAGGGGCTTTACTGGGGATGGGGCCATCTCATGTTCTTTGTTTAATTAAGTTGGCTACACTCCAACTAGTTGCTTAATAATAAATGATTTGAAAAATCTGAAAACATCTGATATTTTTACAGATCAGTGACCTGTTAGATGAACAGGCTAAATCTTGTTTAATCTGTGCTTCTGTTCATCAAAGCAATATTTTGGAGTGGAGTGTGACAGCAAATTGGATTGTACTTTCATTGTGCTATTTGTCTCCCCATCTTAAAAATAATAATAGTGTATGTTTATGATGGAAACATTGTAAATTAAGAAAAATGAATACAAACCACTCATAATCTCACAAACAATCAGTGATTGTTAACATTTGACCTTTTGATTTTTTGTTTGTTTTTTGGAATACACACATACAGAAAGTTTGAGTCGTACTTTTTGTACTCTGCTTTTACTTTTTTAAACTTAATATCGCATTTATTGCATATTTTTGCAGGTTGTTAAAAATTCTTTAAAATGATTAAGATTGCATTTAGTATCTTATTTATGGATATATCATAATTTTAAAACCAATTCCCCATTACTTATAAAAGCTAAAAATTGAAAATAAGTACACTGTGAACATCTTTGTGTATTATATTTTACTTTATTTGATCATTTTCTTAGCATTCTTGAAGTGGAATTAGTGAGTTAAAGGGTATGTGTTTTTAAATCCTTTCTGTCCCATTTGCAAGTTCTTTTTATCAGAGATGGTTAATTATTTTGATCTTCTTTGGATGAGTCTGTTCTCAATTATTAAACACCCTTTTGTAATTAACACGAAATCAGTGGGCTCCAAGCCCCCTCCCTCATTAAGGCACAGCAAGAAACTTCAAGATGGTTTTGGAGACAATAACCCCACTCATTAGTATCCACACTGCTGGCTAATGCTCCTGCTGTTGATTTTTTGTGGTCTTGGGTGATGGATTTTTGCAATAGCAACTGTAAATGAACTTGACATCAAAAACACTTTTTTTATTTTTATTTTTTTTTAGTGCATACAACCTGCATTTTGATCTTTTAACTAAAATATACTGTAAGTACTTCGTTTGCTCTTGAAACTCTGGAAGAGCAGCCCATTGAGGCTGCATTGAATTAGTTTGAATCCTCTGCTTCTCATCACTTATTGGGATAAGAGTTACCCAGCCATGGACCTGTCAAGGTCCTATTTCTCTTCTTGGTCTCTTTCCACTGTAGGAGAAAAAGAAAGTTCATTTTAGTTGACCTTAATGCTAGGTAGTGTAACTTCACTTTAATTGAACCTACTTATAAAACTTTCTCACATGTGTATAATGCTCTACAGTTTACAAAGCACCTTCCAGGGCATCGGCTAATTTGATCTTCAAAATCTTTCTGTGAGTTAGCTATTCACACCTCTCCTGTTTCATAGATAGAGTAACCAGGATACAGGCTGTTCTAGGTGCTCGAGGCAGTAAGAGGAGAACTTGGGTCTTTGGGGATGTATACATCCAATTTCAAATCAACTTAGCCACTGAGTAGTTGTATGACATAAATTCTTTGAGCATTAGGTTCCTCACTTGTGAAGGGAAGAATACAGTTGATTTTTATTTTTACAAATTCTTTATTTAGGAACATGACTACTTACTAAAATTTATTTGTAATCCCAAACTCTATGCTCATGACACTTTGGGGTGGTCATTAGCAGAGCAACAAGCACAGAGCAACAAAAATCTGAGTTACCCAACACACATATTTCCAGGTGAGGTCCAACAAGGTGAGGCCTTGCCTTCTTGTCTCAGCTCTTATGCTGTGAACAAGTGTCCTTTGCATGGTCTGTTTGGTGTCACGTGTTTTATGTTTTTGTGCATTTTTAAAAATATAATTTCACTGTTTAACATGGCCCCAAGTATTGTGCTGAAGTGCTGTCTGGTGTCTTTAGCTCAGGAAGGCTGTGATGGGCTTTATGGAGCAGCTATATGGAGTTAGAGAAGTTTCATTGAGGATCGCGTTATAGTGCTATCAGGGTTGTGAGTTCAATGTTATGAAATCAACACTATATATTAAATAAGGTGTCTTTAGACAGAAACACACATAAAACAAAATGTGTATTGATTGGTTGATGGAAATGTTATGACCAGAGACTCACAGGAACCTAAGCCTGTGCATCCCTTAGGAGCAATGGTTCAACGTTCATGTGGCTTTATACAACATCCCTGTTACAAATGGTAATTGACATTATCTATTTCATGAGATTGCTGTGTATGTTAAGTAAGGACGTGTTTAAAATGCGTAGAATGCTAGTGTTCTAAAATGGGAGACTGTATTCTACCATATGTGGAAACAGAAGCTCAGAGAAGTTGGCTGTCTTATTTAAAATTATTAGACCAGAAAATGGCTCAGGTGAGTAGCATCTAAACCCAGTCTGTCTGAATCCAAAAGCAGTAGACCTCAAAGCATACTATGTCTATGAAGAATCCCACATGGGGAAATTAAGTGCTTTTTAGTTCCTTCTGAGTTTGCTCTTCATTTAAACATTTTCAAGAATTCATAAAACCTCTTTAACCACCCACCACTCCCATCATTGTGCCAGGCCAAGTGCTAACCACATCCCATCTAGTATCTCTTTCCATCAGAAGAGGATCTGATAAAGTGGGCATTTATTGTCATTGTTTCCATTTTAGAGACACAGAGGAGTTATATAAATTCTTCAAAGCTATGGAACTTGGAGAAAGAGCAAGGATATCTGGTTTTCCTGATTCCAGAGCCTCTGTTCTCAATCTTGATATTAGAGAGTCCCACATTCTTTTTTTTTTGTATTTTATCTTATTTTATTTTTTAACTTTACAATATTGTATTGGTTTTGCCATATATCAACATGAATCCACCACAGGTATACACGTGTTCCCCATCCTGAACCCTCCTCCCTCCCCGTACCATCCCTCTGGGTCATCCCAGTGCACCAGCCCCAAGCATCCAGTATCGTGCATCGAACCTGGACTGGCGATTCATTTCTTATATGATATTATACATGTTTCAATGCCATTCTCCCAAATCATCCCACCCTCTCCCTCTCCCACAGAGTCCAAAAGACTGTTTTATACATCAGTGTGTCTTTTGCTATCTCGTATACAGGGTTATTGTTACCATCTTTCTAAATTCCATATATATGCGTTAGTATACTGTATTGGTGTTTTTCTTTCTGGCTTACTTCACTCTGTATAATAGGCTCCAGTTTCATCCACCTCATTAGAACTGATTCAAATGTATTCTTGTTAATGGCTGAGTAATACTCCATTGTGTATATGTACCACCACTTTCTTATCCATTCATCTGCTGATGGACATCTAGGTTGCTTCCATGTCCTGGCTATTATAAACAGTGCTGCGATGAACATTGGGGTACACATGTCTCTTTCCCTTCTGGTTTCCTCAGTGTGTATGCCCAGCAGTGGGATTGCTGGATCATAAGGCAGTTCTATTTCCAGTTTTTTAAGGAATCTCCACACTGTTCTCCATAGTGGCTGTACTAGTTTGCAGTCCCACCAACAGTGTAAGAGGGTTCCCTTTTCTCCACACCTTCTCCAGCATTTATTGCTTGTAGACTTTTGGATCACAGCCATTCTGACTGGCGTGAAATGGTACCTCATAGTGGTTTTGATTTGCATTTCTCTGATAATGAGTGACGTTGAGCATCTTTTCATGTGTTTGTTAGCCATCTGTATGTCTTCTTTGGAGAAATGTCTATTTAGTTCTTTGGCCCATTTTTTGATTGGGTCATTTATTTTTCTGGAATTGAGCTGTAAGAGTTGCTTGTATATTTTTGAGATTAGTTGTTTGTCAGTTGCTTCATTTGCTATTATTTTCTCCCATTCTGAAGGCTGCCTTTTCACCTTGCTTATAGTTTCCTTTGTTGTGCAGAAGCTTTTAAGTTTAATTAGGTCCCATTTGTTTATTTTTGCTTTTATTTCCAATATTCTGGGAGGTGGAGAGTCCCACATTCTTAGAGATTTTATAGATCAGTATAGATAAGTAAGAAAAAACAAACAAACAAAAGACATGCAGAAGGACCAAGAGTTGTCAGCTGCAGTTGTCCTTTACCTACATAAGGATATTAAAAATTTGGTGATGTCTATCATCATTATATAAAGAAAAGTAATCTTAAATCATAATAGTGTAAAGAACTTTACCTCAGATTTGGAAAGTCTATCCCAGTCATCTTTATTCACCTTTATGAGAACCTCACCATGGTGACTTCTTTTCCTCATTTCACCCAGAACAGGGCTGCTGTCTTCGTCACAGACAAGCACCCCTTGGCAGCCACAGCTCTGTACTTTATTCTACATTATTTCCCCCGATCTAGGCCTGGGAGCATTATCACGCGTCCAGGGAAGTGGATTAGATCAAATGGCATCTAAAATCACTTTTTCAATTCCAAGGATGACTTTAGAATTTGGCCCATTTCTCCTTCCAGCCAAGAGACAGAGGGGAGGCCGAGTCCAGTGCACTGGCTGTCAAGTCAGTGGCCGCTGGTCTATCAATCTTGTCCTCGACAGGAGCAGGCACCTTGCGAATTGACCTCCAGGAAAAAGAATGAATGCTTAGTGGTGGCAAATAAGTTGCTCTAACTATTGGGAAACAGAGCACACACATAAATCTCCTGTGGATCTATATTCCTTAAGAAAATTCATCAGGGGAGAGAGGCAACCCATGGAAGGTGAGGGCATAACTCCTAGGCTTTCTCTCTCTCCCCTCTCCCCCGCCCAGATGGATACCCTTCTGAAATGGAAATGGCTATGAGATAAGTTAGCTTGAGGACGCTCTCACTTTTCTACTTATTCATAAATCAGGAATCTTTCATTGTCCAGGTGGTCAGTGTTTCATGTCAAGTTCGTGGTCTCTGAAGGAGATTTAACTCCGGAACCAAAGATGGGTGTCAGTCTTTCAGAGCTTTATACAGATATTTATCTGAAGTGAAAGTGACAGAAAAAGTTTCTGACATAGACATCAGAATCGGGTAGGAGAGTACCCACCCTCCCTAGTTTAAGCAGGACCTTATGTACTTTCCAGCTGGCTGCTGAGAATAGATAAGAATACCTCAAGGTTTGTAAAAGTTCCACCAGGCCCTTTCCCAAGGCATACATCCTGAGATAACTGGCACAAGATTAGCCAGTGAGAAGGATTCCCACTGCATTCTCTGGGCTAGATATACTGTTGCTGTGTGATCAGGGGTACAATTTGAGAAACAGGTCTGCAGGCAAGATTTGTTACAATTATAATCATTAACATAGAGCCTAAGAAAAACATTTCCATGAGTAAGACATTGTGCTGTTCAGTCATTAGTTCTGGACCTAAAAAAAGGCCATGGCACCTCACTCCAGTACTCTTGCCTGGAAAATCCCATGGACGGAGGAGCCCGGTAGGCTGCAGTCCACAGGGTCGCAAAGAGTCAGACACGACTGAGCGACTTCACTTTCACTTTTCACTTTCATGCATTGGAGAAGGAAAATGGCAACCCACTCCAGTGTTCTTGCCTGGAGAATCCCAGGGATGGGGAGCCTGGTGGGCTGCCGTCTATGGGGTCGCACGGAGTCGGACACGACTGAAGCGACTTAGCAGCAGCAGCAAAGAAAGGCCAGTTCTCAGACAAGATACATTGTTACACAAGGCTTAAGGAAAGCATGAGAGAGAATATTCACCTCCTCCTTAAAAGGCCTCAGACTGACTGTCCAAGCTTTAACTCTCTTACAGGCCTGTGCTTATTTGCTAAAACATTGATATAAGAAGAAGGAGCTAATAACTAGTACAGCTTATTAAGTAAATATGATACATTCTGATGACATGCTAAGTTCTTGGCATATTTAATCTTCCTAACAGCCTCATGAAGTTATACCATCAGCATCTTCAGTTACAGATGAAGAAGTGAGACTCTGAAGGTGAAGGAGCTTGACCCTCCAGGTTACTAATAAATAGGAGAAGCTTGAATTGAAGTCCAGTGTGTCTTTCCAAAGCTTCTGTTTCTAACTGATATACTCTGCTGCCTGGCCTACAGTCTATACCCTCTTTCTGTATCATTTCCAAATTTTTCAACTAAATGTCCAACTTTTTTCATTTTTCCCTTTTGGTAATCAAGTAGGAAAATAGCCTGGATCAACTAAGTTCATGTATGTGAACCTTACCGTGTGCCAGATCAGAGGTCTGGGTACACAGATGTGAAGGGTAGACCTCTGCTTTCAAGAAGCTCCCATTGTATGAGGGAGACATGAGCACAGTGACTTTGATAGGAAACAGTCTGTAGGAGAGGTATTAGAGAAGCTGTATGAATAAAATGCCCTTTGAGCTAAAACTTAGAGGATAAGGGTTAGGAGTTACCATGCCCTCCAGGTGGAAGTGAGAGCAGGAGCAGTGCAGGGTGTGAGAAAGGGACCCATGAGACCTTTGTGCTAGTTGGACTGTGAGATGACTGTGGGTGATTGTCATGAAGGATGATGCTGTATTTATCCAGGGGTCACATTATGAAGGCACTTGGATGCTATTCAAGGGATATGGGATTTTATTAAGCAGGTGATGGGGAGACCCCAGAGTTGTTTAGACTGAGGAGGAATATTATCAGAGCTGAAATTTAGGGGCTTCCCCGGTGGCTCAGTGGTGAAGAATCTGCCTGCCAGTGTAGGAGATGCCAGAGACACATCTTTGATCCCTGTATCAGGAAGAGCCCCTGGAGGAGGAAATGGCAATCCACTCCAGTATTCTTTCCTGGAAAACTCCACGGACAGAGGAGTCTCACAGGCTACATACAGCCCATGGGGTCGCAAAGAGTCGGACACAACTGAGCACACATGTAAGCATATTTTAACCTAGAGGGATGGAATGGGGAGGGAGGAGGGAGGAGGGTTCAGGATGGGGAACACATGTATACCTGTGGTGGATTCATTTTGATATTTGGCAAAACTAATACAATTATGTAAAGTTTAAAAATAAAATAAAATTAAAAAAAAATAAATCTATGGTTAAAAGCTTTGTGCATTCTCTCTCTAGCTCATCTGCATTTAACAAGAGACAAGAGAGAGAAACCAAATCTGTGAACCTTAGGTGATGGAATTTCAGACACCAGGGCAGACCTGTGATTCCTAGTTCCCTCAGTCAAACCACTTAGATGTGTTGTCTCCAGATGTGGTTAGAAGATGGTTAGAAATCCAGATTCCTGGGGTCTGCCTTCTCCAGGTGCTAATTCAGAAGATCTGGTCTTGGGACTTGGAATCAATCTTTTTAGAGCTGGTTAGCTGAGTCTAATAAGTCCTGGCTTACAGAGCTGCTTCTCACATTGGTTGATTTAGTCATTAAGTCATGCCTGGCTCTTTGTGACCCTCTGGACTCTAGCCCACCAAGCTGCTCTGTCCGTGGGATTTCCCATGCAAGAATACTGGAGTGGGCTGTCATTTCCTACTCTAGAACTACTTCTCACATATGCACTGAAAATACTGCTGCCAACATCAGGAATTTTATTTAAAAAGAATTATCTATGAAACCCCTCTCCTCCCAAAGAAAAGGTTTATGTTGCTAGAGGCATTTATTAGCTAGAGAAGCAGAACCAATAGGATGTGTGAGTGTAGGCATATGTGTAAATATATATTTAAACCTATATATATACATACACATATATATAAACAAAACCAATGCGATGTGTATACTCACACACACATCCTATTGCTTCTGTTTATCTATCAATATATAAAGAGATTTTTATATCTACTTGTATATAAATATTCATTTCTATTTATATATACACAAATATTTATTAATATTATAAGAAAATGGCTCATGCAATTATGGAAGCTGTTAAGTCTCAAGATCTGTAGTTGGCAAGCCAGAGTCCCAGAGAATTGATGGTGAGGTTCCAGTCTGAAAGCTGGCTGGGCTGAAATCAGTGCTTCAGTTGAAGTCTGAAGGCAGGGGACGAAAAAAAAGAGTATTCAAACTCAGGCAGTCAGGCAGAGACCAGTGCCCTCTCCCTCAGCCTTTTTGTTCTCTTTGTTGTATTCAGATCTTCACCTGATTGGATGAAACCCACCCACCTTAAGGAGGGCAAAATCTGGTTTACTCAGTCTACCAATTCAAATGTTAATTTCATCCAGAAACATCTTCACAGACATATCTAGAAAAACATTTGACCAAATATCTGGGCACCCCATGGCCCAGTCAAGTTGACACATAAAATTAACCATCAGGAGATACCAAAAGGACTTTGTATTAATAACATGATCCCTATGATAACAACAAGAGCAAGAATAATAACTATTTGTACCCCTTTAGAACCTGGCAAGATAGGTGTATAACGTGTTTGAAAGTGAATGAATGAAACAAGCATATTAGCATCAATGTTTATTAAGTGTCTTTCTCACCCCATTATTTTATTTCACACATCATAACTCCGCTGGGCAATTGAAATAGATTTCACTATTCCCTGCCATTTTTGAGAGGGCTTGTGCAGGGCACAGAGAGGTAAGCTTACCTGTCCAAGGACACAGGGTAAGTGACAGGGACCAACTCAAGCCCAGAGCCTCTTTTGTGATCTTTCTACCCTCATTCATGGCAGATTAATTCCCAGTAAAAGCATGCAAAGAACTTCATATCTTCTCCCCTGACCACCAGCAATTTTCTGATCTACATTTATTGCTAGCTCTAAATATAGGAGAGGCGCAAATTAACAAGCAAAAACCAAGAGATATGTTTGCACTTAATGCTACTAACAGGCAGGATAATTACAAGAGTGCTTCTTGACAACAAATTAATAAAAAAAAAAACCTCTCCTGCCAGTCTCAAGTACAAATTACACAGCAAAGGCAAGGAGAACCTAGGTTTGACAGTTGTGGGATAACAACCTTGAAATATTTCTACATTATACAAGGGGTCTTTGGAGGTCTGTCTTATGTACTTGGTTGCAGGCCATGCTAATGAGCTGCCTAAATGTTCATCTTTCTGTAGGACCCATCTATATATCTTTTAGGGTCAAGTTTTGCCATGATTAGGAAAACTGCTTACTTAGTTGTGGGCTTCTAGTCATTTTATGTGTTTCATATGGTTAAATAAACCTGTCCAATTAATCAGAAGGCATTCTATTAATATATAGCTGTTTATCTCACAGCAGTTTCTAACAAACTTCTATGAATAGACTTACATAAATTATTGTTTATTTTCCTATTATGCTTCATAGTTCATTCACTTGACAACTATTTATTCCATGGTAATTTTTGCTAATAACTACAGAGTTGCAGAGACAAACTATAGTCCTTGCTTTGTAGTAGCTCACTATTACAATATGGTGGTTCTCAATTCTGCTTAGTATTAGATCACCAAAGAGCCTGATGCCCAGGCTCCAACCTAGAGATTTTGATTTGCTTGCTCTGAAATGGAGCCCAGACATCAGTATATTTATTTTTTTATTATTAAAAAAAATTTTTTTTTTTAATTCGGCTGCACCAGGTCTTAGTTGCAGCACGTGGGATCTTTGAGGATCTTTCATTATAGCATGCACACTCTTTAGTTACTGCTTGTAGGATCTGGTTCCCTGACCAGGAATCTAACCCCAGCCCCCTGCATCAGGAGCAGGGAGTCTCGGCCACGGGACCACCAGGGAAGCCCTATTAGTATATTTTAAAGCCTCCGCAAGAGATTGTAACACTCAGAGTCCATGTCTGGTGAGAGCAACAGTTACATAGCCAGATAAGGCGCACCACTTTAAGGAAAAGAAGAGAGATACTATACATGTAACTGGCTGTGGGATGAGAATGCTAAATGCTTCTAGGGAGGGTCTGGAAAGGTCTTGCTGGGGCTGTTAATTTATGTTTGAGGATATCAGAGAGGTTTATTTTTAACTTTTAATACAGTTTTAGTATCATATTATTTGAACTGGAGAATGTAGATGAAAAGGAAGGGAAAAAGAATACCAGGGAGTATATGTGCAAAGGTTCTTGGGGAAATGATGTCTGTGTCTTCATAAAATTTTGAGTTGTTTAATTGAGCTGAGCTTCCCTCATAGCTCAGTTGGTGAAGAATCTGCCTGCAATGCAGGAGACCCCGGTTTGATTCCTGGGTCGGGAAGATCCACTGGAGAAGGGATAGGCTATCCACTCCAATATTCTTGGGCTTCCCTTGTGGCTCAGCTGGTAAAAGAATCCACCTGCAATGCAGGATACCTGGGTTCGATCCCTGGGTTAGGAAGATCCCCTGGAGAAGGGAAAGGCTACCTACTCCAGTATTCTGGCCTGGAGAATTCCATGGACTGTATAGTCCATGGGGTCACAAAGAGTCGGACACAACTGAGCAACTTCCACTCACTCACTCAGTTGAGCTGAAGTGTTGAGTGTATGAATTCATTGTCATTAATTCTTTCATTCAAGCACTGTTTATTGTGGATCTCTGATGTTTGAGGCATTGTGTTAAGTGCTGCCAGGAATTCAAAAATAAGATAAAAGAGATCCTACTACCAGAAAAACTCATAGGCTATTCAAAGAAACACATTGCGAATGATGAAGATGTTGACTATGGTAATGGTGATGATGGTAATATAGAGTGCTCAGTCACTCAGTCACATCCGATTCTTCACGACCCCATGGACTGTAGCCCTCCAGGCTCCTATGTCCATGGGATTCTCCAGGCAAGAATACTGGAGAGAGTTGCCATTTCCTCCTCCAGGGGATCTTCCCAACCCAGGGATTGAATCCACATCTCCTGCATCTCTTGCACTGCAGATAGATTCATTACTACTGAGCCACTTGGGGCGGGTGGAGGGGAGGGGTAATACTGTAACCAGAGCTTAAAATTTAAACTTTGACCAGATACTAAGTTACTATACAAATGAAAATTTAAAGTGAAGCGCCACATTATATTATTGCAGATGTATAGAGGAAATGGCCTAAAGTTGAGAGAGTGTAAAGGGAGATGATGAGATATCCTTTAAAGATGTTCTTGCCGAATCTCCAGTTTGCAATAAGAGAGGAAGAAAGGGGGAACTGGTCCACCTCCAACCTTCACACCAAGTGAGAGGGAAAGGACCTGCCTCCACACCCAATCTCAAAGGGAACAGCCTGTGGTGGAAGCTTTGTGAACTGGGAGCTGGCCTCCTTCCTCCCCCAGGAGATAGAGAATAGGGGTGAGCACGTATATATTGCAATGGACCAGGTAGCAAATTAAATTAGACTTTGCAGGAGGCATGTTAACTCTGTCACATATTCTTTGTTTTTTCCATCTTTTAAAAATGTAAAAACCATTCTTAGCTTTGGGGGCTGTAGTTTGCTGACCCTTGGTCTAGGGGAAAAATGACCTGACCCTTAGAGTAGGAAGCCTGGAAGCAAGGATGGGGACGGGGCCATTATCTCCCATCCAGGATAAAGGGGTACAGCCAGGGTGACCATTTAATTCACTAGTCAAGCAGGGATGCTTGGAAGAGTGAAAGGGAGCACTAATAACCAAGTAAGTTAATGAACGATAAGTCATGGCAATAGGACTAAACCAGAACTCCCCAGGCAAACTGGGGTGTCTGGTCTGGTCACCAAGTATATGGGCAATGGTACTGTAAGCCTGAAGTCTCCAGGCATTGGGGCCTCTAAACAATGCTGTCCAGTATGGTAGCCACTAGTCACATCCAATATGGTAGCCACTAGCCAACAACCAGTATGGTCACCACTAGCCATATCCAGTATGGTTGTCACCAGCCACATGGGGCTAATGAGCACTTGAAATTTGGTGGCCAAATTGCAATGCACTGAAAATGTAAAATATGACCTTGATTTCATACTAAACACTTAGTTTGAAAAAAGAGTATAAAATATTAATATTTTTACATTGGTAATACACTGAAATGATTGTATTTTAGATACATTGGGTTGAATAAATTATTTATGCTAATTTCACATGTTTCTTTTTACTGTTTAATGCGTGGCTACTAGATAACGGTAAAATTTTCATATGTGGCTCATGTATGTGAGCTGCGTTATATTTCTATTGGACAGCACTGCTCTGATGAGTTCTTCTTAAAATTGTTCTTTAGACCAAGAGGCAGCCTTAAGCATCTGCCAGACCCAGAGCCGCTAAAGCCAGTTTGCCTTGCTATGACAAGTGCAAGCAAGACCTTCCCTAACTCTTCTCCCTCCTCCTTTGCCACCTGCAACCCCTGTGGATGAGACGGTGGTGGGCAACCCCTCTTTAGCTCCCAAGCGGAGGCAGATCAGAGAAACCAAAGGGCAGTTCTGCCCGCCATGCCCTGTCCCCCTCTGTGTGCCTCCATCCTCAAATGGCCAGAACTGGGAGACGTGGGATAGGCACTAAATCATGGTTGGGGTTTGGTTTATACCTTGTACTGACATTCTCATTTCTGAAGTAGAACTGCGCATATGACTTAAAGGTCCTATAGAACCGTTTGTTTTCTAAGAATAAGCAGCAAAGTCATGGAGTTTTAATCTGGGGGCAGGGAAAGACTACCCCATTGAATATATTTATTTTCTATTCCATTATTTATTTAATGTTTTACTGTGAAAACTTTAAAGCCTGAATTAAGGTGGACAGATTACTGTAACAAACTTTCATTTACCCATTACCCAGAATCAACAATTTCAACTTTTTGCCAATCTTATTTTATCCGTTATCCCTCTTCAGAGTAGGAGGAGGGACTCAGGTATTTTAAAGCAAATCCTAGACATTATGTTATTATACTCATAAACACTTCAGTATATAAAGGATAAAGCTTTTGCTTTTTTAATGTAGCTGATTTTATTTTAAGAGGACAGCAGGAAATTTACAAGTATGTATATTTCAAATATATCATGAATCATACCTATTAGCACACTAGTATCAATAACAATAATAGGTAAACTGCAGGAACTTTAGAGGTCATTTAATCCTGTCTTCTTATGGAAGCTCACAGTGAGGAAGGGACTTTGCCTGGGGGCCCAGGAGGCAGATCTGGGACTCAGACCCAGGTCCATCCTCACAAAGTACAAGATTGCTTATTTGAGTCTCACTCGGGGAGATCTGAACTTGGCTTCCTGAGGGCCTCAGCTGAGTGTCTCTAGTATCTCCAAGACATCCCCTTTGCATTTCTATTCTGCAAACTGAGAATCCAAGAGAAGCGTCTCTAATAGCAGTTGTAATTTAATCAGCAGATTAAATTTGGAGGTCTGCATGGAGCAATAGTTTGACACTTAATGTCTTGGAGAGCCCTTGAGTGATACTTCAGAGAAAAGTCAAAAGCAAGCAGATCCTCAACGTATCCAGGTGCTTTGAGGTTAGAGAGTTGACTTGTGAGGAAGGGTTTTATTAAGGGTTTTGCCAGTGGGCTTTCTGTAGATCCCAGGTCAACTAATAGTCTGAATTCTATAGCAAGAAGAACCCTTCTGCCAACTTCTTGGATGTTATCTATCCCTGACTGTCAGGAATGTTTTGCTTTTTAAGAGGAGAACAAAGACTATCTAAACCAACTCTTCTATGTCCCTGGTCCCCAGACCCTTAACTGCTTCTGAGCATAATGGCAGCCTCAGCTCCTAGGTTCACATCATCTCAATTTAATTGGATGCTTCAGATTGCTCAGAATTGATCCAGATCATTCCCTGTTGCTCCTTTAAATCCACTGCTCCCTGTTTCCATTTTACATGATTTTTCAGTCTTTCCACTGTACCCACCCCTACATTTGCCTCCAAACTTCCATTTTCTAAAGTCAGTTCTGCTCTGATGGTTCAAGGTGCCCTCTTGTCGTCATTCTCTGTTTTGGTCTTTCAGTCACATTCCACAGTTTTCCCATTATCCAGCCATCAGCGTCATATATGCACACCCCTCTCATTTTTCCACTTAATCCCTTGGGGCTCCATTCTTACTGGTATGCCTTTCCTTATTTTCCTTTAGAAGTCTCCCTTCCAGTAGTTTTATCTGAAATATCCAGAGGTCTGTCTGGATATCTGCCCCTTGTGAGTCATGGGAACTTGGGCAAATTACTTCACTATCTTCAGTTTCCTCATCTTTAAAAATCATGATAACAAAGTGACTACCTCATAGGGTGGAAGGTCAGTGCATGAAACACATTTATAACAGTGACTAGCACATAACAAATGATCACGTGGATTATACACACGTGCTCAGCTCTTGTGGCCAAGAGACGACATCCATACTAGGAAGACTAAGCCTGGGGAGACTCAGGCTTTCCACCATGTGCTGGGTTCAAACCAGTGTTTCCTGTAAGCCTCCAAACTGTGGATTTGGGCTTTGGCCACAAGCTCAAATGATCTTTGTTTAATGGTAACTTCATTTCTGCAACACTTGTTTTGTTGGTTGACGTCATTTGGGAACTAGCAGTAGCCTGGCCTTTTATTCTCTGGAGACTCCTTGACCCCAGCAGGTTTACCCAGTTTATCAATGGAAATCAGCTGTGCTCTCAGGGCACCTTGACGTGGAAAGCTTTGTCTACAAGGTCTGCTCTCCTCCTTCCCTGAGAGGAACCATTTACAGAAGTCAAAGTTGAAGTTGCCCATTTACTGCAGAAATAGCTGGCATTTCTCTTGATTAAATACTAATAATGATGAAGACAATGGTGCTGAGTTAATCTCATGAAACACGCTGTTACACAAAGTTCCTTGTACGGAGATATAATCTCTGTCCACGGTTTATCGTTGAGTGAGGAAGCTCAAATATATTCAAAGCTCCTTACAAGAATTCTAGCAATAACAGCTCTAAAAAGCAGAAGAAAGAGTTATTTTAGGTGATTAGTGGCCATGCTTCATGTAGAAGTGGTATTTAAGCACTTTCTTTAACACTTCCAGTTAAAAGGAGAGAACTCATTATTAAGCAGGGTAACCCAGTTTAATGTTGCCTGGGATTACAGGTGGCTATTTCCTATGCTGTTGAATTAAATTTCATATTCCTCATTCTCCCTCCTGGGATTATACAGACAGGTCTTAATGCAGAATAATTCTATTATTCTAGTGCATCATCAGAAGAATGGAATAATGATGGCATTTGCTGGGGGATTGGTTGTGGACTTTTTGGAATCTAAAAGAACTGTTATTCTTCTTGGAAGAAATGTAGTCATGATAAACATTAAAAAGAAAAACAGATCACACATTGCAGCTTTTCTGGAGAGGGGGGCTTAGTAATCTGTGCTTCTGATTATTCTGCTTGCAGTGACTTAAGGTCATAGAATCATTGACTCTTTAAGTTGAAGGGCGTTCAGATCAGATCAGATCAGTCGCAGAGTCGTATCCAACTCTGCGACCCATGAATCGCAGCACGCCAGGCCTCCCTATCCATCACCAACTCCTGGAGTTCACTCAGACTCACGTCCATCGAGTCAGTGATGCCATCCAGCCATCTCATCCTCTGTCGTCCCCTTTTCCTCCTGCCCTCAATCCCTCCCAGCATCAGAGTCTTTTCCAATGAGTCAACTCTTTGCATGAGGTGGCCAAAGTACTGGAGTTTCAGCTTTAGCATCATTCCTTCCAAAGAAATCCCAGGACTGATCTCCTTTAGAATGGACTGGTTGGATCTCCTTGCAGACCAAGGGACTCTCGAGAGTCTTCTCCAACACCACAGTTCAAAAGCATCAATTCCTCTTAGAGCATTTCTGATTGATGCTTGATTAGTTTCACCAATGGGGAGTTCTCTGCTCAGTAGGAATATTTCAGAAATGGTACAATAGGGAAAATATTGGTCCGAGTATCAGACAGAACTGGGCTCAAATTTACTTTACTGGTTATATTGGGAAAGTCACATCGTGTTGGTTCTCAGATGTGTCATCTGTAAAATGGGGAAAACATTGCCTATCTCATGGTGCCGTTATATATATGAAATGAGTTAACAGAATAAATCTCTCTAATCTCATATCTAGCTTATGGTGGTATTGGATAAATAGTAATTAACAGTATGTAGGCAATAAATTTTATTTATTCTCTTCTTCCTGTGCTGAATATTTTCTTGCCTTCTGAGATTGAAAAATGGACCACATTACTGATGACGTAAAATTGTTAATAAGGCTATAAATGGGAAAGCACACTTTTATTCCCTTTCTATTTTCTAAATTTAATACCTAGTGTTATAGCTTCGAAGTCATGGGCATTTGTTCCAGCAGTGAATGGGGCCTCTGTTGCTGGCCAAAAGAACTTTCCCATAATTTAAAAATAAATAAAATATTAATTGCTCTTGTAGTATGAATCACCCTTCATTTTTTGGCTATCAGAATGTCCTGAGCTATTTTAACATCCCAAAGTGTTAGAGCCGGGAGTTCTGGGATGTTATTATATCTGGGGCATTCATTTTATAGATGGAGAAACTGAGGCCCAGACAGATTGTGACTAGGTCAAGGTCTTGCAACCAATATGCGAGGAAGCTGAGATTTAAGAAGAGGCTTTCTAACTCCAAATGCCATGACCTGTCCATTGTATTGCATTGCTGCTCCTGGAACAGTACTATTTTCAGAGACCTTTGGTCTCTGCTCAATTGTCAAGACAGTCATTACACAATTGCAGTTTTTTTTTTCTCCTTTATGCATCATCTCTTACCCTGAATCCTATCCATAGGAATTTGACAACTGATCACTGCTTTGAATTTCTCAGGGAAGACTAGAAAGGGTCTGGAGGAGGGAGAAATGTCAGTGGGGATTTGGAAATTGGAAATGATTATGAAACCAATGAACACCTTTTGATTCCAGAAAAGTGATTAAGAAGAATTTAGATAGGGATTGAAGGTCAAGTGAAATGTGTACTAACATGTTTGCAAAGATACGTTGACTCAAATATTCTGGAACATGTTTCATTCTCTTAGAGAAGCACATAACTATATTGTAAGGCTTAAGACTCCATGTCATTTAACCAAGGCAACCTGAGACCTTGCTAGTCTGTGTGCAATGCAGCAAACACCAGCTTGTTGAGTAATGTTTAAAAATGCTTCCATTTGCTTTCAGATTCAGGCAGGGGGTAGGGGACTAGAATGACAATTTGAGATGATGATGGAGCCCCTGTTGAAATTTGCCCATTCAACACATGTTTACCTACTCTGGGTTAGGCATTTGGGGTGGGTATCAAGAATCACACTGTACTCATTCCTTTAGTCATTTGACAATCATGTAGCATGCCTGCAAGATGCTTGAAATAAGATCCTGTGTTCTTTAATCACTCTATGCTCTTACCTATTTATTCCATAAAGATTCACCATCTACTATGTGCCAAGAACTGTGTTAAGCAGTGTACATCATGCATTGCAGGCTTTCAAGATAAGATTGTAGGAATGAAGAATCTATCTACTTAAGCCATGTTTAGCCTGGCTCTAGTCAAGGCTATGGTTTTTTCAGTGGTCAAGTATGGATGTGAGAGTTGGACTGTGAAGAAAGCTGAGCACCGAAGAATTGATATTTTTGAACTGTAGTGTTGGAGAAAACTCTTGAGAGTCCCTTGGACTGCAAGGAGATCCAACCAGTCCATTCTGAAGGAGATCAGCCCTGGGACTTCTCTGGAAGGAATGATGCTAAAGCTGAAACTCCAGTACTTTGGCCATCTCATGTGAAGAGTTGACTCATTGGAAAAGACTCTGATGCTGGGAGGGATTGGGGGCAGGAGGAGAAGGGGATGACAGAGGATGAGATGGCTGGATGGCATCACTGACTCGATGGACGTGAATCTGAGTGAACTCCAGGAGTTGGTGATGGACAGGGAGGCCTGGCGTGCTGTGATTCATGGGGTCACAAAGAGTCGGACATGACTGAGCAACTGAAATGAACTGAACCTCATCACTGTCACCAAATCTGGAGGATGCTACTGATACTACCATCAACTGGGTTTAAAACCAGCTCCTGCCATATATAGGCACAGTGTCCCAAGTTGGAATTTGTGACTTTTTTCCAGTTCACAGAACTCCAAACCCTCTTTATCACTCCCCAACTTTGTTTCTCTGAGGAGACTGTGAACTACAGATGGCTAACAAACACATGAAAAGATACTCAACATCATTCATTATCAGAGAAATGCAAATCAAAACCACTATGAGGTACCATTTCACGCCAGTCAGAATGGCTGCAATCCAACAGTCTACAAGCAATAAATGCTGGAGAGGGTGTGGAGAAAAGGGAACCCTCTTACACTGTTGGTGGGAATGCAAACTAGTACAGCCACTATGGAGGACAGTGTGGAGATTCCTTAAAAAACTGGAAATAGAACTGCCTTATGACCCAGCAATCCCACTGCTGGGCATACACACTGAGGAAACCAGAAGGGAAAAAGACACGTGTACCCCAGTGTTCATCGCAGCACTGTTTATAATAGCCAGGACATGGAAGCAACCTAGATGTCCATCAGCAGATGAATGGATAAGAAAGCAGTGGTACATATACACAATGGAGTATTACTCAGCCATTAACAAGAATACATTGAATCAGTTCTAATGAGGTGGATGAAACTGGAGCCTATTATACAGAGTGAAGTAAGCCAGAAAGAAAAACACCAAAACAGTATACTAACGCATATATATGTAATTTAGAAAGATGGTAACAATAATCCTGTATACGAGATAGCAAAAGACACACTGATGTATAAAACAGTCTTCTGGACTCTGTGGGAGAGGGAGAGGGTGGGATGATTTGGGAGAATGGCATTGAAACATGTATAATATCATACATGTATAATATCATATATGAAACAAATCGCCAGTCCAGGTTCGATGCACGATACTGGATGCTTGGGGCTGGTGCACTGGGACGACCCAGAGGGATGGTATGGGGAGGGAGGAGGGAGGAGGGTTCAGGATGGGGAACACGTGTATACCTGTGGCGGATTCATGTTGATATATGGCAAAACCAATACAATATTGTAAAGTTAAAAAATAAAATAAAAGAGTAAAAAAAATTTTTTTTAAATAAAAAAAGAATTAGGACTTGGTCTTATTCATCTCCGTTGTCCCCTCCTATGAGACCCAGGGCAGTAGATTGCACACACTTCTTCCCTCTGCTTTATTTTTCTCATCCTCCTATCTTCCCTCATTCTTTCCCTTTTCTCTTATTTCCCCTTTCTTTTTTCCCTCCCTCCTTCCTGCTCTTTTCCCTTTTTCGATTCCTCCTATTCCTTCTCTCTCCTCTGTCTTTTCCTCTGCTGCCTTTCTATCTGAAAACACTCATTGGGTTCTATGTATTGTAGTATGATCTGTGAAATCCATACTACTTGCCCTTGCTGAACTCACAGACTTATAGAAGAGAGAGCAATGCACGTAAGAAAGTCCAGCACTATCTAATGAGTAGTTGATGGAAGCAGCACTCAATATTTGAGCACAAAGATGAACTCAACCCTGAGATAGGGTATCAGTTCAGTTCAGTTATCCAGTCATGTCCGACTCTTTGCGGCCCCATGGACTGCAGCATGCCAGGCCTCCCTGTCCATCACCAACTCCCGGAGTTTACTCAAACTCATATCCATTGAGTCAGTGAAGCCATCCAACCACTTCATCCTCTGTCATCCCCTTCTCCTCTCACCTTCAATCTTTCCCAGCATCAGAGTCTTTTTGAGTCAGTTCTTCGCATCAGGTGGCCAAAGTATTGGAGTTTCAGCTTCAGCATCAGTCCTTCCAATGAATATTCAGGACTGATTTCCTTTAGAATGGACTGGTTGGATCTCCTTGCTGGGTATGGGGACTGTCAAAATTTCTTATGGAATGAAGGCCCAAGAGTGAGAGTTTGCCAGACACACAAAAAAGTTGGAGTGCCATCAAAGTGGGATGGGCCCAGGCAGAGGACACCATATCCCTAAACCCATAGAGAAGTGCTCCTTAGGGGAGCTACAAATGTACATTATGCCTGGAGTCTGAATTCTAGTGAACACTGGTGAAGTAATTTCCTGATTCTGGAAATTCCATGTCAGCTGACCCCTAGGCCTTTCCTTGCCAGCTATATCTCTAAGGTCTTAGCCTTGGACAAATGCCCATTCTGAGTCCCTGACTTCAGTGGCCAGAGACTTTATACTAAGTGGTTAAAATGACATCCTAGAAGGGTAAGAGAAGTGACTGTGTGTCTGCTGCAAACAGCCTGAGGAGGGACTTAAGGGTCACAGGAAGGGATGAGGAGGTAGGGATAAAACGAGGGTTTGAGAACTCAGCACATTAACATCTGTGGTCATTAGGACAGGCTGGATTCAGATATGCCAGCAGCTAGAAAAGAGCCCCAGCTACTGAAATGAAGCTAGAAAGAGAAAAGGAGGGAGAGGGAGATAGGAGTAAGAGACGGAGGCAAGAACAGAGAGAAAAGGAGAGACAGAGACAGAAAGAGAGAATATGAGTGCTGAATTGGGGGTGAAAGCACTTAGAATGGACGCATTATGATCCTCAGTCTTACTTTTGAAATTCCACCTGTGTACACAAGAACTGTGGTTTCTGAGCCTTAGTTTTTATCATCTGAAAAATGGCTTGATGATGCCTAAAACTAGGCATTATTATGTGGAGTAAAGAAGTTATATTAAAGTGCCAAGCAAATTGCCTGACGATTAGTTGCCTTATAAATGAGAGTCCTCTAAAGTTTTAGCTAAACAGGTAAGTGGGCAGACATTGGCTAGGGAGGCAGGATGCTGCTGACAAGAATGAGGAAGAGCCCCATATTTGGGGGACCTGGTAAATTAAATAGGTTGGGGATACACATGTCAAAGACAGGGACTACTCATGGTGATTAAGAGTACCATCAACTACCCACCTGATAATAAGCAGGGCAGGGATTGAAGATGGGAGCCAGAGGGGTGGCATGGTTAAATGCCTCAGCTCTGGAGCCAGAAAAGCTGGGCTCAAATGCTAACTCCACTGCTCTTAGAGACGGCAGGTTACTTAACCTCTCTGAGTTCAGTATCTTTACCCATAAGGTGGGGATGATTACCCTGTGTGTTAATCGTTCCGTTGTGTTTGACTCTTTGAGACCCCATGGACTGTAGTCCATCAGTCTCCTCTGTCTGTGGGATTCTCTGGGCAAGAATACTGGGGTGGGTAGCCATTCCCTTCTCCAGGGGATCTTCCTGACCTAGGGATCAAGCCCAGGTCTCCCACACTACAGGCGGATTCTTTAGCATCTGAGCCACCAGGGATTACCCTGTTGGACAATGATAAATTCAGCGTCATGTACCTATGCAGCAGTTAGCAGAATATACAAAAAGGAGAAGGCAGCAGCTCCAAGCGGGACTGGAGCTCCAATGGTGCTGGGCTGAGACTCCTGAGTTGCTACGAGGTCCTCCACATATATACTCTTCTCAGCCAGGCCCACCTGGCTTCCAAGAGGGCACCACCAGTTGGGAGCCTATTACCTTGGTGGCCACAGCAAGGAAGATAGCTGCCACTCACTGAGCCCTGGCTCAGGTCTGCACCAGGCT
Organism: Bubalus bubalis; assembly: GCF_019923935.1. Classification (NCBI taxonomy): domain Eukaryota; kingdom Metazoa; phylum Chordata; class Mammalia; order Artiodactyla; family Bovidae; genus Bubalus; species Bubalus bubalis. The sequence continues at coordinate 87,787,228 of NC_059162.1, forward strand.
CTCCTTTCTTCACAAACCTCATTAACTCCTACATCCTGGGTGACCCAGGTAGGTAGCATAATTCCAGCTTAGAGGTGAGGCAGGAACAAGGGGAGATTTGCTGACTTGCCAAGGCCTCAGCAGGATTTAAACCCATACCTGCCAGGTTCTAGGGTTGTGCTTCTTTAATCAGCCTCCCGTCTCCAAATTGGCAGCGTGACAAAGAGGATGGCAGGGCAGAAGCAACCAGAGCATACCTTTGGAAAGAGCATCTTGCTGAGAATCTCCAGCCCTCCATCTCCAGTGATTTGGGTTGTTGTTTTCTGGGAGAAAGCTCTGCCTGGGCACAGGTGGCAGTCCTATTTGGCAGAGAATGATGGGTTTCCAACATGAGTGTTTTAACAGCCTGTGCCTAATTGCACAGCTCTTCTGATGAGATGTCTGTCATTGGCGTTTTGCTAAAGTGCAATCCAGGTGTCATCTTAGGTACTCACTGATCAAGAATTCCTGAAGTGACAATGGGGTCCAGAAAGCCACCTCAGTCCAAGGGTGGAGCCGTGGGCAGGGATAGCGAGGAGTGCCTGGGCTTAAGTGTGAAGACGTATCTGCCTCCCATTCTGGTGCTCCCACACTGGGCCACTATGACCACAGCTCTTAACCTCAACTCCTTCATCTGTGAATAAGAGAAAATTCTGTGTGCACACAGGTGTGCCTTGAAGATCAGAGGTCTAGCTGCAGAGTGTCTTGTACAGAGCCTGGCACATAGGAGGTTCTGAGTAACAGCAGGTAGCTGCTGTTATTTACTATACATCAAGAATCTTATCCTCAGCTCCGTGAGAGCAGGGACGGCACCTGCTCTGTGCACTGTTATATTCTGTTCCTGGCATTGTACCTGGCACATAGGAATGACTTAGGATGGATAGAGGATTGAAAAATGTTGATATTTTGTAGGTAGTTTGGGCAGAACATGTGGCTGGTTGCCTAATGATGACAGAGGCAATAAAGATACTGGGGGAGTGGTTCGTTTGAGCAGTTCAGGGCGATGGTGCCACTTACTATGTGGGGAATGCAGGAGGTAAAGCAGACCCAGAGATGGGTGAGGGAAAGATGAGATCATGTTGTTTGTTTGTTTCTGCTGTTTACATGTTACTTTTTTTTTTTTAATTGAAGTATAGTTGGAGAAGGAAATGGCAACCTAGTATTCTTGCCTGGAAAATCCCATGGGCAGAGGAGCCTGGTGGGTTACAGTCCATGGGGTCGCAAAGAGTCAGGCATGACTGAGCGACTCAACAGCAACAACACAACTGTCTTACAATGTTGTGCTAGTCTCTGCTGTACAATGAAATGACTCAGCTATATGTACACGTATATCCCCTTCCTCTCGGCCCTCCCTCCCACCCCACCCACCATCCCAGCCATCTCAGTCATCACAGCGCACTGAGCTGAGCTCCCTGTGCCGTACAACAGCTTCCCACTAGGTATCTATTTTAAGCATGGTAGTGCATATATGTCAGTCCTATTTTCCCAATTCCCCCCACCCTCCCCTACCGCTCCTATGTCCACATGTCAAGATGCTGCTGCTGCTAAGTTGCTTCAGTCGTGTCTGACTCTGTGCGATCCCGTAGACGGCAGCTCACCAGGCTCCCCTGTCCCTGGGATTCTCCAGGCAAGAACACTGGAGTGGGTTGCCATTTCCCTCTCCAATGCATGAAAGTGAAAAGTGAAAGCGAAGTCGCTCAGTCGTGCCCGACTCTCAGCGACCCCATGGACTGTAGCCCACCAGGCTCCTCCATCCATGGGATTTTCCAGGCAAGAGTACTGGAGTGGGGTGCCATTGTCAAGATGAGATCAATTTTAAGTAAGTGTCTGCAGGACATTAAAGAGAATATGACTGGATGCTTGGGGCTGGTGCACTGGGACGACCCAGAGGGATGGAATGGGGAGGGAGGAGGGAGGAGGGTTCAGGATGGGGAACACATGTATACCTGTGTCGGATTCATTTTGATATTTGGCAAATCTAATACAGTTATGTAAAGTTTAAAAATAAAATAAAATTAAAAAATAAATAAATAAAGAGAATATGACTAATAGATACAGAAAAATGTTCATATGGGATTTAGCTGGGTAGAGGGGGCTAGTATTGCAGCCTTAACTTCAGGAAGTCATCTTTGTGTCTCAAGACACCATCAGGTACAAAGAACAAAACACAGTGACTCAAGATGACTTCAACTACAGATGGGCAAACTGGGGCCCACAGGCGACGTCCAACCCAACGGCCTATTTCTGCAAGTCATGTTTTATTGGAACACAGCCAAGCCACGCCCATTCATTTATGTGTCCTTATGGCTGCTTTCATGATCCAGGGGCAGAGTAGCTGTTTCAGAGACTGTATATATGACTGGTACAGCCTGAAATATTTATTCTTTGGCCCTTTACAGGAAAAAAAATGTGCTGACTCCTAACTTAAATAATGTATTATCTCAACTTAATGTTTTATCTCATTTGCATCTTGTTTTTAGATTCTAAATATAAGTGATATCAAAAATAACTTACCTTTCTCTGTCTAACTTACTTCACTTAATATAATAAGATCCATCCATGTTGCTACAAAACAGAAACAGACTCACAGACCTAGAAAACAAACTTGTAGTTTCCAAAGGGGATAGCAGAGGTTGTGGGGAGATAACTCAGGGGTTTGGAATTAACATATCTATATATATATATAGGTATATATAAAATAGGTAAACTATATATATAAAATAGGTAAACAACAAGTACCTACTATATAACACAGGCAACTGTATTCAGTATCTTGTAATAACCTATAATAAAAAAGAATCTGATAAATTTTATATATATATATATGAACGAATCACTTTGCTGTACACTTGAAACAAATACAATGTTGTTAGTTAACTATATTTCAATAAAAACAAACCAAAAAAAAAACTCAATATATTTTCTCATTAAATACCAAGGCTCAGGTTGGTTCCTTGGTTCAAGGATGTGATAGGGATCCAGGGTCTTTCCGTCTCACTTGACCTTGTGTCCGTCTCACTTGACCTTGTGTCCGTCTCAGCATCCAGTTTCCATCCCACTCTGCATCCTTTGTATCAGCTCTGCCCCATTGTTGCATGGTGGCGGCAGCAGCCTGCTGTACATCTGGACAGGATGGATCCTGATGCTGAGGAAGGACCACCTGTCTTGCAGACATCCTCCTCCTCCTTCAGTCGGGCAGGTCCGTTCCCTCAGTTCAATGACATGCATCAGTCAGTCATTAAACAAACATGTATAAAAACACCCACCACGTAGGCATCTACACACTTTTCCTCCTGTCTCTTGCTCCAGGATTTACTCTGCAGTTCCTTCCCTAGCAAGGGAAATGGGATTAACAGCCTGGCAAAGACTAGTGATTCTCAATGCTGGCAGTACATTAAATGACCCTTGAGACTTTTAAAAAGAGAAATGCAGCATGCCTACACATATTGGATTTTTTAAAAGCGTCCTGGGTGATTTTAAGGTGCAGCCAGGATGTAGTGAAACCTGCCTTAGACAAATCATTTTAGAAAGGAATACATGTTGGGAACACAGACGTTATGACCAAACACAATCTCCATGGAGAAAAAAATAGAGGCCATAGAGGCTAGGTCCCTGCTCAGAACAGGCTTGTCAGGAGTAGCCTTGGCAGGAAGGCTGGACCAAACAAGATGTTAGTCCAGTTAAGACCAAAGGCAGCATTATCAGAAATATACAGTGTGACCAAGGAGTAAAGCCAGACTTTAGAGCTAAGAAACAGAATTAAGTAGGAAGTTTAGGGGACAAAGTGGAAACTGAAAGTGGGACAATGAGCCAAGAGTGTGGAGAAGTGTGGCGGGCTAAGGAGGATGGTAGAGAGGTTCAGAGGCATATGAACAATAGGGGGCCAGAGTCCAGAAGTGATGCCAGGCAGACTCTGAGCAGAAAGACAGTTGTTCTGCAGGGTCAAAGGGATGGCACTGGACCAGAATGGCCAGGACATGTGTCTCTCTCAGGCCCTTGGACTCCATTTGGCCTCGATCAGGCCTGTAGAGCTGAGGTCAAGCTACTGATGGGCAGCTGCCGACACATTCCTTCTTATTTGACTCTGGATTTATAAAGGGAGCCTGCAGTTTTATTAATTAAAAGTATCAAATTCACAATAGGTTTGTGAGGGCTGAACTTGGCACAGGCCCAGCAAATAGTGAGGAGAGGCTGAAGTTGTTCTCTGATGTCCAGTGCTTACCTGCTCTGTGTCTCCTTCCTTCCTCTTCTTTTCTGTTGTCCCTTCTTTTCTTGGAGGCTTTCTCTGCCAGCATCTGTGTTCCATCCCCCACTTCTTCAGTTGGGCAGGTCTGTTCCCTCAGATCAGTGACATCCATCAGTCAGTCATTAAACAAACATTTATAAGACGTCCACCACGTGCCAGGCATCTACACGCTGTACTCCAGAGGCACCGAGACGGAAGAGTACTATATCAGCTGTCAGGAGACTCATGTTGGATGGACCGAGGCAGATTCATAAACAAGCCATCATAATTTATGGGGACAAGATATGGCCACAGTGTGATTCTTCAAGTCCTAAAACCAAGCAGTGGTTGGAAGACCCAGGGTCCAGGAGCCCTAACTACACCTGCCGTCTTTGTTTGGTGCAGGACAAATCACCCAACTGCATGAACTCAGCCTCCTGATCCTGTCAAAATAGGAGAGCAATGACTGCTTAGAATCACCCACTGTGACTGCTAGTGGATTGATAGCTATAGCGTGTGAGTGTTTTTACAAAATCATGTATCCTTAGACAAAAACAGAGGTATTTTGGTATTTTATTATTCTTACCCATCCTGGGTAGAAATAAACTTACATTAACTCCTAAGAATTTAATTTTGAAGCTCACTCCTTTTATCTAATGTAATAGCATAGAAATAATATGAGCCTTGAGTTAGGACTATGTTAAAAACCTCGTTCTCCCAATTCATTGCTCTGTGTACTTCACCAAGTTGCTTAGCATCTCTGAACTTCAGTTTTCATGTTAGAGGAGCAGTAACACAGTAACATCTATTTGCATGCATGTTATGAGGAATAAGTAAAGTTATACATATTTCATTTATTTTTATTTCATTTATTTATTTTTGGGGGCACTCCGTGTGGCATGCAGGGTCTTAGTACCCCTATGCTATGCTGTGTTTAGTCGCTCAGTCATGTCTAACTCTTTGCAACCCCTTGGACTATAGTCCGCCAGGCTCCTCTGTCCGTGGGGATTCTCTAGGCAAGAATACTGAAGTGGATTGCCTCCAGGGGATCTTGCCAACCCAGAGAGTGAACCCAGGTCTCCCGCATTGCAGTCAGATTCTTTACTGTCTGAGCCACCAGGGAAGTTTCTTAGTACCCCTACCAGGGATCAAACTTGCACTCCCTGCAGTGGAAGCACAAAGTCTTAACTACTGGACCACTGGGGAAGTCCCTGTATTTCTTTATTAAGTCTGAAACCCTGGCACATAGTGAGCATTCAGGAAATGCTAACCACGATTATTATTATTATTGTTATTATTATTAATTACATTATTATCAGTGCTGGGCAATTTTACACTACAACCTTCTTGCCAAAATTAAAAAAAAAAAAAGAATGAATAAAGCTTGATTTGCACATTTGTCAATTTCCATGTTATAACATTGCCCATATGGCTGGTTTCAAGCTAATAGGAGGTGGGAAGCAATGTACACTCCTGAATCCAGTGTCTGCTCTCTTGACCTGGTGTGAGCTGCCTCCAGGACACTACTGATGGTTATTAACATTATTTACATAAATAAAGGCAATGGGACAGAAGCTGGGAGCAGCTGTGGGTTGGAAACAACCATCCAGACGTATGGGAAGGAGTCTTACCAGGACTTTGTCTGACATTTACTATCTGACATATGCTTTGCTTAGGATGATCAGTCATATCTTAATTAAAGAATCAATGCATGTGTATGTACAGGGTTGTTATTATTAAAGGAAGCCCAAGAAAAACTCCATTGCCTTTATGGAATATGTGATTCAGGTCAACACTGCTGTGGTTTCTGGAAGAGCCTGGATCTCCCATCCAGCAGACCCCATGAATCAGAGACGCTTTCCTTGCTGTCTCTATTCCTGGGATCCCAACTTCTTCTCTAGGGTAAAATAAGCAATGGTAACCATACTAATTTTAGATCATTGGGAGTTTTCACATCCATTTTATTATTTGATCCTCATGGCAGAGTACTGTTATTTCCACTGTGAAGGAAATGAGATCTCTATTAGCCAGGATAATTTAGCAAAAGCTACTGTAACAAATAATTCTCAAATCCCAATGGCTTAATATAACAAATGTTGATTTCTTACATTATAGTCAGAGGTGGGTTGGGGGACTCTCCTCCACGGGGAGACCCAGGGGCATTCCATTGGCCAGAACCCAACTACATGGCCTGTGCCTCTAAGGAAAGCTGAGAAAAGTAGTCTTCTTGTGCACCAAAGAAGAAGAACAGTAGGCATATAGTCAGTCTACACCCCAGGGGTGAGACTAGCTACATAGCCAGTGGCAAGTGGCATGTACTCCTCATGCAGGCCTGGCTCTAAACCCTCTCATACAATCTTCCATACCCCCTTTCTTCCTGTTCACTGTGCGCCAGATGGGGGGACCCAGAAGAGGCCTCTGAAGAGGCTGCAGGGGTGGCAGAGATAGAAGCTGGAAGAGCCTGAGTCCCTGAGTCACCCCATGGAGTAGAGCGCCCTCCCCAACACATTTCTGCTTGTGGAGTGAGAAATAAACCTCTGCTGGGCTAAGCCACTGAGGAGTGAGAGTTGTTTCAACAGCTATGTTGATGGCCCTGGTTAATTCCTAGTAGATCCAGAACTCAGATATTGTACCTCCCCAACCCCTGTGTCACTGCTCTCAGAACCACATTGTGTTTTCATTGTCTTCTGACTCATCAGTCCTCTTCACAGCAAACCATAACCTCCTGGAGTCAGAAGCTGTGATTTATTTCTTTTCTCACAGTCCCTGTATAAGGCTCAGAGAACATTTGTTAAATGTTAAGCACACAGTCTTATATTTATTAAAAACATAGGTATATGCTCAACAAAACATTTTTAAAAAGGAAGTGAAAGAAGAAGGATATGACATAAAAAACCTATTAATTTTGGTTGATTACCTTAAATATTTATGTTCTAGAGGGAAAAGAGAGAGGAGATCAGGAAAAAAAAAATTCCATAAATATTCAGTCTTATGAAGTAGAAAGAACTGAGTTTGTATCTTGAATGTCACTAAACTAGCTGTGTGACCTTGGGCAGATCACATAGCCACTCTGTGCCTTAGCTTCCTTGTAAAATGAGGACAATAATGGCTACCTCAAAGATTAGCAATGTAGGATTTAATGAGATCATGTTGGACCATGATTTAAAATGAAGAGCTCGAGGGACTTCCCTAGTGGTCCAGTGGTTAAGGCTCTGTGCTTCCAATGCAGGGGGCCTGGCTTCAATCCCTCGTCAGAGGACTAGGTCCCACATGCTGCAACTAAGATCCAGCACAGCCAAAAGTTAAGTTTTTTTTTTTAATGAAAAATAAAGCTTAAATAAATAAAATTAAGAATTTGGACTAGCTAATCACTTGGACTTCTTCCAGATCTGCCCATTTCATTTATAAAATACAGACTAAAGGTTGCTGCACAGAATAATGTGAAAATGATTATCACTCAGTATTAGTCTAACCTGGTAGAGATTTTTTTTTCCTACTCCCTTTTGTATTCTTTTGAGGCTAGGGGGCTTCCCTGGTGGCTCGGATGGTAAAGAATCTGCCTGGAATGCTGGAGGAAAGCAGATCCAGGCTGGGCCAGGCACGTAAGCCCTCAGAAAGTGACATCTGGGTGAAGATTATACTAAATGTAAGAGGCCAGGGAGACTTGGCAGTTGGTGTGATATCTAGCATTTGGGTAGGACTCTTCACTTCTGTGAGCGGTTTAGCTCCTGTGTAAACAGGGAGATACCACTGCCTCAAGAGAATTAAAAGAAGGAAATTTGCAAGAAAATATCAAACGTTAGGATGGCAGATAGTTTTTATTTTCCCCATGTCAGCTTCAATCAATTGATAACGATAGTTTAAAAGAAAGGTTCTGCAGTTTCCCCTTCCCAGGCTGGGTGTGCAGTGGAGGGGGGGCGGGTACCCTGACCAGGAACCATGTTTGTGATGGACGCCGGGTGGGGGCAGGGGAGAGGCAGTGGAAGCACGTGGACTGTGTTGCCAAGGGCCAGGGCAGGATGGAACACCAGTTAATGTTAGTTGAGTTGAATGGAATTTGAACACAGTCATTGTGCCTCTCTCAATTTTTAAGCAAATAATTGAAGTGGAGTATAAAGAAACTGAAATGGAATATGGGGAAATTAACATGGAAATCACATTCCAGGCACTTGACAAAACTAATTAAACTAGGAAATGCAGCTAGATTTTTTTTTTTTTTTGGGTGCATAAACATTCTTCTTTTCTTGCAACAAGGGGGTAAAACTGACAAGTGTTCAAATTATGCTTTTATGTGTGCGCTCTTCCAAGCATGCGTGGCACTTTGAAGAAGGTTCTGTTGTGTTTGTACCTAGAGATTCCGTAGTTGCTCTGAGAATTCCTGGGATTTTTCAGGTATGTGTGTGTGTGTGTGTATATATATATATATATATATATTTTTTTTTTTCCCCTGAGTGAAGGCAAAACTTAATGCTTCTTTCTGTAATAAAAGAATATAGCTGCTTTCCAATCAAGTATGTGGCCTGGAGCCTTGGTGCTTTCATCTCTAAGGTAGGAATAATCCTGCCTACTTTATAGGGTTGTTATGAGCATCAGATGAGGGAAAGGATGTGATGGAACTTATGAACCATACAGGACTGTTCACACCTTCTGGATAAGAGTTGTTAACAGGGTGTAGCACTGGGGACTCATGAGGACTGACAAACCTGGAATCCCAGTCCTGCTACTGACTAGCAACCCACATTACCTCTCTCTGTCTGTTACGTTATCAGGAAAATGGGGGAAATAATAGTACTTCCAAGGTTTATTATATTAACAGAAATCTTAAGAATTAATAAAAATCAAACTTTTAACATAATGCCTGGCATACAGTCAGTGCTCCACAAATTTTAGCAGTCCTCATCAGCATCACTATTAAACATGATGGATTATCATTTAATTTGCTGACCTGAGTTCCTTGGAAATATCTGCTCTTCTGGCTGCTATGATGATGTCAAAGACAAGGACACCATGCGTTCAGCTGTCAGGAAACTTCTATCATAGTAGTGGGAAGCAGAGAGCAAGTGAGCTAAAAGCTAATTTATCTTACAGATATGTTTTTAACTTTTCCTCTGAAAGGGGAATAGAGGCATTTTTCTTAAAATAATTTATATTACCCAAAGATCTTCACATGCATTGTCTCATTTTATCCTCCTAACAACACTTTACTCCTGGGGCCCCCGATCCCCAGGCCACTGACCTCTACGAGGCTGTGGCCTCTTGGGGACCCAGCCACACCACAGGGAGTGAGCAGCAAGCTTCATCTGTATTTACAGATACTCCCCATCCCTTGCATTACCACCCGAGCTCCTCCTCCTGTCAGATCTCATTAGATTCTCATAGGAGTGCCAACCCTACTGTGAACTGTACACGTGAGGCGTCTAGGTTGCACGCTTCTTTGAGAATCATTCTGAAGCCACCTCCCTCCCCTGGCCCATGGAAAATGTCTTCCACAAAACTGGTCCCTGGTGCCAAAAAAGATGGAGATTGCCACTTTATCCTATAAACAGTCATATATCCTGCAATATATGTGGGCTGAATCTCAATGATATGTGACACCTTGCACAATGCCTTTGTTTTAGCATTCCTCTGACAGTTTGGAGTGTATAACAAAAATGAAGCTGGGATACTTGTTTAGTTGGACACTTCTGCAATGTTCCAGAGTGCACAGGTTGAGAATCACTAGAAATTTAAATGGCTATGGTACTAAGTCAATGGTAATATATTAGAAAACACTAGATTTCAGATAACTGTATTTTCCCCCCTTCCTAGAAATATGATCTTGGACTTAGTATCAAATTCTTGGATTCTCAGTTTCCTCATCTGAAAAGTGGTATAAATGCTATCTAACTTTCTGAGTTGTTCTGACATTGAAATGAGAGAGTCTTTGTGTGTTTCTGGGCTTAGCACATATTTGTAGGTCTGAAGGAAAGTTATGACCAGCCTAGACAGCATATTGAAAAGCAGAGACATTACTTTGCCAACAAAGGTCCATCTAGTCAAGTCTATGGTTTTTCCAGTGGTCATATATGGATGTGAGAGTTGGACTATAAAGAAAGCTGAGGGCCGAAGAATTGGTTTTGAACTGTGGTGTTGGAGAAGACTCTTGAGAGTCCCTTGGACTGCAAGGAGATCCAACCAGTCCATTCTGAAGGAGATCAGCCCTGGGATTTCTTTGGAAGGAATGATGCTAAAGCTGAAACTCCAGTACTTTGGCCACCTCATGCAAAGAGTTGACTCATTGGAAAAGACTCTGATGCTGGGAGAGATTGGGGGCAGGAGGAGAAGGCGACGACAGAGGATGAGATGGCTGGATGGCATCACTGACTCGATGGACGTGAGTTTGAGTGAACTCCGGGAGTTGGTGATGGACAGGGAGGCCTGGTGTGCTGTGATTCATGGGGTCGCAAAGAGTTGGACATGACTGAGCGACTGAACTGAACTGGACTGAACACATTGTTTCTGGAATACATGTGGACAAATAATACACAATAGGTATTATTTAAAGGTTCCCATTAATAGTCCTACCATGTGACCTGCTTATGATACCTAACTTGGCCAATCTTTACTGCTGTGAATCTTTTGGAAGAATGTAAGTTATCAAGCACCACCACCTGGCTATAACAAAATAAGGTGACATGTTCAGAGCTGAGCTGATAAGCTCAAGAACTGGAACTTGAACTCAAGTCTTCTGATCTTGGATTCTCTTCTGTGACTTGAATAGTTGCAACAAGGAGATTTGGCTTGAGGTGCATTAAAATGTCTCAGATTGGTATAAAACTAAGCCTTTCTTTAAGGCTACTCCAGGTGGAAGATAGAACCAATTTTCTTTGGCCTTTTTTTTTTTTCATGAGAAATACTTTGTGTAATGTTGGAAGGTCTGAAATCTGATTCTTTGCTTCTACACTTATTTTTTATCATCTGTCTTCATTCACACTGAGAAGTATTTCGATTTCCCTAAATGTAATCCATGCTTACTACCTCCATGTTTTTGCTCAGTCTGCTCTCTATCCTATAAATGTCCTTTTTAATGTAAATCCCTAAATGCTTAACCATTTTAAGGCCTAGATTAACTGTTTCCTCCTCTAGAGATCCTTTCCAAACCTCCCTAGGTCCATAAACTGGTCATATGCTTTCTTTCCTCCAAATTTCCAAATGCATTATCCACTTGCTGTTTAAGCAGTGTTTCCTTTCACCTTGCATTGCAAATGTATGATCCACAAATCCTAAGAATTTCTAATTTGGGATTGGAAAAGATCTTGCATCAGGATTGTGCTGATTCTGGGTTTGAATTTTGCTCCACTTCATCCTAGCTGTGTAATAGTGGGCAAGTTAGTCAGACTTTCAATGCTTCAGATTTCTTATCTGCAAATGGAGTTTATATCCACTTCTTAGGGTAGGGGGTTACTGAGAATTCTCTGGACAGTATCTAACACATAGTCACCACTCAGTATGTGGTGATTCTTCTTCTTCCTTCTCCTAAAGAATAGGATATTTGTATGTTACTTGCCTAAGTCCCATACACAGTGCTTGACACATAGTAGGTACTCCATACTTACTATATAGGTATTATCATTATAAAGTAATATAATTTATTCAATTACAAGTGCATAAATTGATGGGCAGATACATGAACGTGTGAAATAGAGTATGGTCTTCAAAACATATAAATAAATCTGAACTTTATAGGTGTATAGCTTCCAGGTAATTGCTATTTTATTTTATTTTATTTTTTAATTTTATTTTATTTTTAAACTTTACATAATTATTGAAGTGTCTATTTTACTGTTTTTCTTTTGGATCCACCATGAGAACGTCACACACATCCTTATGTAGGAGAGGGTGTTATATATCACTATTGCTTTGATTCCTCCTTCACCTGTCTCTTTTCCTTTGAGCAACTCTCCAATGACTCCACGCCGTTCTGTCTTGAGTTCATTGGCCAGGAGATGCTGAAGACAGGTTATCTCCTGAAAGGATAATGCCAAACATGATTGACATGTTTTCCATTTCTGAGCCCAGTCTACATCGCCCGCCCTTGAGCGACAAACACCAAAGATGCAGCTGACATGCTGAACTTAAACAAGTTCTGTAGCTTACTCACTGAATTAAGTCTACATCTGCAGCTGGTAAAGTGGGGAAAGATTAATAAAGTACATGTTGAAGCTTGAAAGAATAATTAGCAGGATGTTATATGTTTTGGCTGCAAAGCCGTCTCCACATTTAGTCTAAAGTAAAACCTTTCTTCTAATCCTTCTGTGGATGAAGGATTGGCTTGAACTAAATTGGTTTTCTTTGTGCATTTGAGAGTTTTTTTTTTTAGTGTTATCATTTTTAAAAATTATTATTTTCCAAATTTCAAGTAAGCTTTTAATCAGCCTCTTTGTGGGATCTGCGTTGTTTCTGGATTTGCCATCACTCTGCCACGCGATTAGCTGCCGCTTGGGCCCTGATAAAAGAAAGCGCTTGAATTGTGGGCTGCAAAGAGCTTAAATCACATCTTTCATGGGGGCGCATTCCGTCACTATCTGGGCTGCGAGGGTGGCTGCCAGCAGCCCACCTCACCAAGATGGAGAGTGAGTTATTGGTGTACATAATAAACTAACATCTGTACAGTGCATCTTAGAATGGGTGTCAGGGAAACGGGAAGACAAAGCCGGATGGCATCATTAGGGCCAGATTTAAGACTCCAATTTGTGTAACATTTGCATAACAATGCACAAGAGCAAGGATTCACTGTTCTCTTTCAGAATTCACGTGTTTCACCTTCACAAGAACATTCCTGAGGGAGGAGAGGCAGAGATGGGGTGCTTGCCAGAGGGATTCAGTCTGGGAGAGCATCCTTTCTGGAGGCTTGGGATTCACAGAGTAGGTTTTCTTTCTTCCCTGTGCCCTGGATCTGCTGAGCTGCCCCATGAAATCTCTTCTTTGGCCCTCATGGGTGCTCTGGGACTTCCTTTGTACTGGTACATCTTTTCTGGCTCTGAAATAGTGCCTGTCAGTCAACAAACATGCCATGAGCATCATAAGGTCAAAAAAAGCCTTGAAGTCCCTTGGGGTCCAGAGATAGGAATCCAGATCGTGTTTCAACCCCTTTCTCCTTTTGACCCTTTGCTAAGGTGATTCCCCTCTATGAACTGAAATCTCTGTGGTAGGAATGCTTTTAATACTTGTATGATTTAACAGTTACTGAGAGCTGATTTTATGACATAAGATACTAAGCGTGTTTCATTCTCACAACAGTCCTCTGAAGTTGATGATTCTGGGTTTTTTTTTTTCCTTTTTTTTGTTTTGTTTTAGTTGACATATAAGGTGTTGACTGAAAAAAAAAGCACAGTGTGAGAGTTGTGAGTTAAGTTTTATTGGGGGCAAAATGAGGAATATAATTTGGGAGACAGCATTTCAGACAGCTCTGAGAAACTGTTCCACAGAAATAGAGGGGAAGGTCAGTGCCGTAGATGGATTTTAGTGAAGGGGGTGTGTGCAGTCAAGCACACATTTTAACAGCGGCTTGCTGCTAGTGATGAGGAGCAGATGTCACTGTTAGTGATTTTTTTAATGGCTTTCTAGGTACAAGGAAATGCAGGAATTGGGCTCATAAAATCGTCTCCTGAAAATCTCTCTCTGAAGGCCTGTCCTGCCAGTTTTTCCCAGCACAGAGTGCCTCATTCCTGATCTCCACCCTGAACTCCTTTCAGGGGCTGTTGAAGGTCAGCAGCTACAGCACCTCATGATTTCATGATTTAATCCTTGTAGAGGTAGATGGCAAGTACAGTTTGTGGTCAACAGAGGGAACAGAAGCACCAAGAAGTAACCTGTCACTCACACACCCTCTGAGTGACAAAGCCAGGGCATTTCAGCATCTTTTTACCTCTCATGGCGGAGGCTCAATAATGTCAAATTGGTAAATGCTTACTGAGACCTCTGGGTGGTAGGCACTGTGGCAGCAGGTACTGGGGATTCAGTGGTGCAGGGAAGAGAGCACAGGCTTTGACTTCCGGGGCCTCCTGGAGGAGCTAAGGGTGAAGGTAAATAGCACACACTCCCCAAGTGCCAACATTCTGGTTCCGGGCTCCCTGCCGCTGCTTCACCACTGCTGTGGTTATGTGGGGAGAACACAGGCTTTGGATTTGGTTTTGAATTCTGGCTTGGTCAGAATTCTCCTTACTTGTGTATATTTGGGCAAGTCTCTCAACCTCTCTGAGTCTTAGTTTTCTCACGGCAAAAATAGCAACTACAAGTGTTTCAAAGAGCTGTTGTGGGAATTAAATGATGTGTTTGGGCCATAGATTTCTTAGCATACTGTCTTGCTAAGAAATTAGCAAATTTCTTAGCAAGAAATTTCACAGATTAATTTCTCAACAATGGTAGCTATTATTATTAATCAACCACTATGACTCACATGAGGCTGAACTCCAGTAACCTGAAAGGTCAAAAAGGATCTGCTTTTTCTATCTTCTTCAGTATTCTTGGATCTTGAAGCACTGATTTGTTTTTTTCCTTCTCACCAAGGCCAGGTACACAGAGCCCCTCCTGGCCATAGCCAGCTGTCTGGGCATCCCCACTGAGGACTCCCAGGAGGCTGTAGTCTGCTTGCTGATTCCTCTTCAAAGCAGCCTCCCTTGAAGTTGCAGATGTAGCAGAATCACAATGTCCTCTGGCCAAACACTCACCAGGCACTCAGCACTGTGAAGGGATGGGCCTGTTGAATGACAATGATCTGCCCCAACCCCAGACACTGGCCCTGGGTCCTGCATCTCAAACTCTGGCCTGGGCCTTTGGACATACTCACGAGTTTCTGCCCTACCTATAATGGCCAACCCCTGCCCCCAACCCTTCCAACTCTAGTACCAACCTTGCCAGGTTAGAAGGGCAGGAACATGAGAGATCTTACAGGGTGATGCAAATGTTCTTAAAGCTGATTCGTGGTGATGGTTCCACAACTGGGGAAACTGACTAGGAATCATTGAGTCATGCAGATGAAGTGGGTAAATTCTATCTTATATATTGGGTTGGCCACAAAGTTCGTTCGGGGGTTTTCTATAACATGCAGAAAAACCTGAACTAAATTTTGACCAACCCAATAAATCAGAGTGTGATAAAGTTATAAACTAAACAGCATGTGGGGATGCTAAAAAAAAAAAAAATCTGTTTCCTCATCTGGAAAACAGGGTAGCCAATGTCTTACAGGTGGCTGAGGAGGCTGATATAAATTTTATTTTCAGTGAGAGGAAGTATGACTGTGTTAGAAGAGAAAAAAAGCTAGGTTGTTCCTAGGGGGAGAAACTATGAATATATTTATATTTATCTTCCATGCCTCAGGAGACTGGTTTTAGGTTTGAAATGCATGTAGTGTTTTCTAAAGAGACTTTTTGAGCACCTCTCTGCAGTAGGGCCTGGCTGCCTCAACCTTCCTCGCAATCCTTCTGTGAAATGGTAGTAAAAGAGCTGTCTGATTGAATACATGTGAAATGTTCACTAAGCTCCAGGCATGTGTAGACACTTTTCCCCAGATAATGTCATTCAGGTCTCACAACAGCTCTGTCAGGAAGCTTCCACCTCTACAGATGGGGAAACTGAGGCTCAGGGGTAAGCAGTACTCCCTGGCTAGGAGGAAGCAGAGACAGATCTCTTAGGCCTTTCTCCCCTCTGCAGGTGGGTGGCTGGGGCAGGGCACAGCTGTTAGAAATGCAGATTCTCAGGCCCCACGCAGATCTAGCAGATCAGGATCTCTGGGAATGAGGCTCAGAAACCTAATGTACATGCCAGTTTCAGAACCACTGCCTCAGCCTTGCCACTCAGTCCTGTGCCCAGATAGCATCACCAACTAAAGAAAAATCCCCCGTGACTGCTGACTTTGGCTAGTTTCCCCCACAGGGAGAGGAGTGGGTCTCTGTTCCCTAGAGCACCCCCAGTGTGCCATGCCTGTGGCCCAATAGCAGGTCTTGGGGCAGCCTCTAGGATGGCATCTCTGCCTGAAGCTAGACCAGTCCTAAAGGAAGCTCTTTATAAAATCCACCTTGGCATAGAGGAGTTGGTCTGCTGCAAGCATGCTCTAAGGACTTTAGATGCGTTATTTAATCATCCTATCAACTCTAGGAAGATAGTCCTTTTTACAAATTATTATTTGTTGTTGTTCAGTCACTCAGTCATGTCTGACTGTTTGTGATCCCATGGACTGTAACACGCCAGGCTTCCCTGTCCGTCACTATTTCCCAGAGTTTGCTCAAACTCATGTCCATTGAGTCAGTGATGCCATCCAACCCTCGCACCCTCTGTCATCCCCTTCTCCTCCTGCCTTCAATCTTTCCCAGCATCAGGGTCTTTTCCAATAAATCAGCTTTTCACATCAAGTAGCCAAATTATTGGAGCTTCAGCTTCAGCATCAGTCCTTTCAGTGAATATTCATGGTTGAATATTTTTCCTTTAGGATTCACTGGTTTGATCTCCTTGCTGTCCAAGGAACTCTCAAGAGTCTTCCCCAACACCACAGTTCAAAAGCATCAATTCTTTGGTGCTCAGCCTTCTTTATGGTTCAACTCTCATATCCATACATGACTACTGGAAAACCACAGCTTTGACTAGACAGACCTTTGTCGGCAAAGTAATGTCTTTGCTTTTTAATATGCTATCTAGGTTTGTAATGGTTTTTCTTCCAAGGAGCAAGCGTCCTTTAATTTTATGTCTGCAGTGACCATCTGCAGTGATTTTAGACTCCAAGAAAATAAGATCTGTCACTGTTTCCATTGTTATTTCCCCCATTTTACAGATGAGGACATTGAGGCAGAGAGAACGAAAGCAGCCTGCA
Source organism: Bubalus bubalis (assembly GCF_019923935.1). NCBI lineage: Eukaryota > Metazoa > Chordata > Mammalia > Artiodactyla > Bovidae > Bubalus > Bubalus bubalis. Next base: position 87,804,315 of record NC_059162.1, read on the forward strand.
GTGTTGGTTAGTGGAAAAACCAGGAGGTGAATCCCAACAACCTGGCTCGCTCTGCTCCACTGCCTCTGCCCCAAGCATCTGTCTCTGCCTTGGCCAATGGAAGCAACCTTAGAACTGCAACTTAGTTGTTTTCTGCTTTGAACTTGTCCCAAAGTCCCTCAACCTTATTAATAACACACTTCATCCAGAAACTACTGAGTCCTCTGCTTTACACTATATGTCCAGCAACCCCACCTGTGTCCTTCTGCTGGCCCATGGGTTGAGGTCAGGGTCTTCGAGCTAAAACAAGAGCTTCCAATGGCAAGTGGCACAATATCCCCAGCCTTGGCCCACTCTGGAGTCTGAGCTGCATTTGAATGCCAGCTCTGCCATGAACCATCTTTGTGAACTCGGCCAGGGCACTTAGTCTCAATTTCTGCAACTGGATGATATATTTGTAATTGTAGAATGGGCATGTATCGACACATATATGTGTCTGATATATGAAAAAGAATACATACTGCTTCTGATCTCTGTAGTGAAGGAAATGGCAACCCACTACTGTATTCTTGCCTGGGAAATCCCATGGACAGAAGAGCCTAGCGGGCTACAGTCCATGGAGTTGCAAAGCATCAGACACGATTTCGGGGCTGAGCATGCATGCACTGACCTCTCTGGGGTGACTGTGAAGAATGAATGTAAGGATGTAAGGGAGAGAGGCTTTCAGAAAACTGAGAATTGCTCTCAGTGAAGCCTTACTTCTGGTTTCACCTGCCTGTTTCTCCCAGCTCCCTAGGTTCTGATTCTTTTTGTGGCTCCTCTGCCTTGGCAGGAATCTATCTCCATTTCAAAAGCAGAGTTCTGGATGGCCTAGGACCGGGTCTTGGATGAACTACATATGCTGATTTAGTCCTCAGGTCTTTTGACACCCACCTCCTACTTTCCAGACTTGAGCTGGGGGTGGCCAAGGAAGACAAAGGCTGGCATAAAAGAGAGATGGTTCCTGGACTTAGAACCAGGTAGAGCGAAACAACCAGGCAGAGCAAAACCAGACAGTAGCTTGAGAAAGGGCCGTGTCAGTTTCTGCTTCCTGTTTGTAAACTTCAAAGCCAACAGGTGCTCGGAGCAGTCATCTGACAGTGATGACCGGCAACATCTCCCCCGTGGCCACCCTGCACGGCAAGCATCCACAGATGCCAGTCAGAAAGCAATGACCCAGTGGAATTTCAATCTGAGTTGAAGGCACTGACATGAACCCAGGGTGCGGGAGAGACAGGCTGAATGCCGAAGCTGACACACAAAAAGCAGAGCAGTCCGGGCCCACTCAGGTGAAAGTCACATAATCAAAGAGGGCTAACAGGTTGGGTTAATGACAATTTCTTCATTTGAGTCCTATGTTAGAAAAAGCTAGTGAATGGCATGTTTAAAGAAAACCTGAGCACTTTGGCTAAATGCAGAATTGTCTGGTAAAATGAAGTCTCTCCCATTCACAATGCATGTTTTAAGGAATGTCAATTAGATTTCCATAAAATTGAGGGCTGAGTATCCAAAACATGTCAGGAAAGGGAAACCATTAAGCTGAGGCTTCTTCTCTGAGGTTTCTTTCTTCAGTGAAGCAGAGAGGCACACGATATACTCACAGTTGGAAGAAGAAAGGAGTTAGATGATGCCCACTGTGCTGTGGTCCTAATGCCAACCACTGGCACACATGTGACTTCATCAAACCCCTAACATTACCCGGAGATGGAGGGACAGGTATACCTGTGTCACAGTTGGGGCCTGTAAGTCTCCCAGGTTTTAAGAGATTTTTTTCCAAGAAGATAGAGATAATGAACACAAATACAATGATGTTTGTTAATTATACTCATAGCCATACACATATTATATGTCAGACACTGTCATGAGCACTTCCATGTATCTTAATTAATTCTTCCAACAGTAATCCAAGACACTTGATAGTATTATCCCCATTTTACAGATAAGGAAAAAGATTCAAAGGTTAAATGAGTAGCCCAAACTTAGAGAACTTGTAAGTGGTTGAGTTAGGATTCAAACCCAGGTCGGTCTGGTTGGTGACCTTGGCCTGCAACGGCTTAGAGCAGGTCTTGGCTTCCCAGCCAGAGATGGGCTGGGCCACAGTGGAAAAGCACCAGATCCTAGCCACTAGACAGTGGTCAGTGACAAGGACCCTGGTCCTTCAGTTTTGCAGAAAAGATTTTCCACAAATATGGAAAGTAGTGAAGCAAATATTTATTCCTAATAAAAGCACAGTACATGTGGAGAAACACATGGGTGGACTCAGAGGAATAGTCCCTGAGTTGCTCCTGCGTGGCAGTTTAAATCACTTATGTGGGGCACTTCCTCCAGACTTCCTTTGGCCCATCATTTTTATTTGCCTAGTTCACAGTCCATGTTTGGTATATCTCAGGATCCTCCCTTCTGTGCGCACACATCTCTTAGCAAAGATGGATCCTACTGAAAAGGCGTCTGGGTAGAACATCCCTTGACATGGCTCCCCTTTGGCCTCTAAGGAGCCTCTTCTGCACTTGTGTGGTTGGGGAGGTCTCCTGACTTTGGGACTGAGAAATATGTGGTCTGTGCAGGGTCCAGCCTCCTCCCTTAATTGCTCTGTATTCTTCTCTTGGATTTTTAGTCAATAGAGAATGAATCTCCAATTGCTTTACCCTGGGGGGCCCATCTGCCTCTGGCCTCATATCTGGGTCCAAACTCTCTTATTTTTGTGTGTTTGTCTGTTTGCCAGATATGTGCTCTCTAATGTTCTCTATATTCTGTGTCATTTGGTATCAGGACGTTCGTTTATTTAAGATGCGTGGGTCCCCCTATATAAGATACCTTGCATTCTGTCTGCTGATTTCTTTGCCTCAGGTGCCCAAAGAGAAGCTGTTATCCCTGCTTTATAGATAATGATTCTGAGGCTCAGAGAGAGGTAATATTAATAACTATGCAAACCTTAGATGATGAGCCATAAGCCAGGTCTCTCCGACTCAAAGCTACATCCTCGTAGAGACCAGAAAAGAAAAGGATGTGGATTTCAGGCTGATGGACATGTATAACGTGGCTGGAAATAGGTGGGTTTAGAAGCGTACTATATTTCAGAACTATACAATTAATTCGTAACCTACAGATACCAAAATATGCATAATACCCACAAGTTTAAAAGAAAAGTCTCCCAAGATCAGAACAGAGGGCTCTGTCAATTCATCAGCTAAGGAGGAAGTCACAGACTAACAGAAAAAAAGAGACAAACTGGGACTTAAGTGTTTTGGATGACTTAAGACTCAAGGTCAGCATGTAAGTTTCCTGTGCATGCTACAACAAATACCCACAGCCATAGTGGCATAAAACAATAGTTTATTCTCGTACAGTTCTGAACATCAAAATAGAAAGCAAGGTGTGAGCAGGGCAGCACTCCTTATAGAGACTGTTACAAGAGAATCGGTTCCTTGCATCTTCTAGCTCCTGCTGCTGCTGCTGCTAAGTCACTTCATTCGTGTCCGACTCTGTGTGACCCCATAGACCGCAGCCCACTGGTGGTTGCCAAACTTCCTGGGCTTGTAGACACATCATTTCATTCTCTGCCTCCACCTTCCCATTTCCTCCTCCTCTGGATTGTTGTTGATTTCTGTCACCTTCTTATAAAGACAGAATGATTGCATTTAGGGCCCAGAAGGATAATCTCCCTATTTCCATGTCCTTAACTTAATCACATTGCAAAGAGCCCTTTTCCTTATAAGGTAACATTTGCAGGTTCCAGAGATCAGTGCTTGATGTCTTTGGGGTCATCATTCTGCCCACCACCATCAGAAAGAAGGCCATAGTTCTCCTTGACAGTGGAGGGATCATCTCCAGTCTTTATGCTTTCATATTTGGGGGTACTCCTGTTCCCCCAACAGAGTGATGATACTCCCTTCCCAAAATCATGCATCCTCACAGCTGGCTCTCACACTTTTACTAAAAGGCAAGGTGCTGGCTAAGACTTTACTGAGACAGGTAAAAGTGGACATAGGGGATGGAGAGAGCAAATGAGGGGCCAAGGCAAGGACTGGAACACTGAGGGGGCAAGGAGAAGAGAGAGAGAAAAATTAAGGAACAAAGAGAAAAGGGAAGAGAGGACAGGGTCAAGAGCAGGAAACAAAGAATGGTTTAGACAAAACTGAAGAAAAATACAATAGAAAGTTTGAGAAATTGGGGAAGAAGAAAAGAGGGAGGGCAAAGAGAAGATGATGGGGGGAAATATTGAGGCAAGGTGGGAGAGAAAGAGATTTGACGAGAGCTGGAGAGATAAAAGACCTAAGACAGAGAGGGAAGAGAGAAACACAGCAGGAGGAGAGGCAATAAATAGGAGAGGAGAGAAGCATTGAGGGAGGAGAGACAGGGTGTGGATGAAGCAGAGAGGGGAGAGAAAGACAGCCGACTCGAGCTCACGCTGTGAAGGAAAATTTTAAAGGCGTTTGGTAAGGTGACAAACGTCTCGATGTTAATATGCTGAAATAAATATAGCAGCTGCAAGTTACAAATCACATTCATCGGCTGTTACAGTCTGGTAATTGTCCATACAGATATTTTCTTTCTGGTTCCAGACCCTGGCTTATCAGAGGACAACATGCTTTTGAAATGCCACATTATTTTGTAAGTACATTTCACGTCCAAAAGTTCCACTAAGTATGATATACTGAAGACTTATTTAGTTTCCATTCTGCGTAGCTCCCAGGCTCCAGCACAATGATTTTTAAATGGCCATTTTGATCATCAGTTTCCTGACATGCAAGGGCAGGACAGGCCTTCCCACTGGCTGCTCTCCGAATCCATCATTTAGCCCCCTCGCTCCCTTCCTTCCTTCCTCCTTCTCTCAACATTCCCCCTTTTTCTTTCTCCCTCTTTCTCCTCCCCTCTTTGCCTCTCTTTGTCTCTCTCTCTCCCTTCTCTCCTTCATTTCTTCCCCTTTTTAAGTGTCTCTTAACAGTGAGAAGTGTCTTTTCAATGTGAAACTGTAGACCAGCTTTTCGCAACCTCGGCATGACTAACATTTTGTGCTGGGTAATTCTTCGTTGTGAGGCTTGTCCTGTGCTCTGAAGGATTTTAGCAGCCTCTACCCTTAGATGGCAGTAGCACCTCCATCCCCTAACTGTGACCACCAAAAATGTCTCCAGACTTCACCGAGGGACTCTGCTGCAGGTCAGGGGGGTACAAAATCATCTTTCGTTGAGCAAGATCCCATTCTGTAGTCAGATAGATTCAAATGCTAATACCACCCCACCATTCCCTGGCTGATCATAGGCAAATCCTTTAAACTTTTAAATGCAACAGAATCATCGGCAGGGTTTGTTAAACCATAGAGTACTGGACCCCACCAGAACTGGGCTGGGACCCAGAATGTACATTACTAATACAGGCCCAGGTGCCACGGATGCTGGAACAGGATTGCACTTTGAGAACCTATGCCCTGCCTCTAATCAAGCAGATCTTTAATATCTTCACCAAAATATAGAGTTAATAAGGCTTCCCTCTCTGACTTGTTCTACAGATTCGGAGAAATAATGTGTCTAAGATACCTAGCACAAGATTCTGGTCTACCCTAAGTGATAAATAAATGATAGCTCATAAAGAAAGTTTCCTTAAAGGAGGGTCGGTCTTTGGCAGGAACTGCAAGGATTAAAAATCTATATGGATATATTCACAGCAGCACATAGATATTAACCATTTTTTAAAAGAGGCTCACTGGCTTTTTAGCAACAAAGCACATGTGCTTATTAATAAATCTCTCTTGGTGGGATCACTCCCCTGCAGTGATGGAAGATTAAATGATGTGAGCCAGCATCGCACCCTGGATCCTGGGAATCTAAAATTGATATACCCACACACATACTTGTTAAGTCCAAGGAGGAGTATCTGTGGATTGTGTTGCCTAAAATTCCTCTAATTTCCTCTCCCCAATGAAAGACAGTGAGCATTTCTTATATCTACTATGTGCCAGGCAATATGCTAGATTACAGACGTATGTACATTTGTTCCTCAAACAAGCAGAAAGTTGTCTCCTTATTAAGAATAAAGAAACGGGGGTGCACAGAGAGGTCAAGTAATTTGCCTGATGCCATCCAGCTAGCAAATGCAGCGCCAAGATGGCACCTGTGCTCCACGTGACTGCCTCCTGCACTCTGTCCACTGCTGCAGGTGCTGGTGGGCACAGATAAGTGCCTTGCTGTTGAATGCTATAAGCTATAAGAATGCTATCAGCCCAGTGTCTTGAGACTCTTGTTCTCATGCCTGTTTCTCTAGTTAGAATCTCAGTTTCCTTTTTGAGAGTAAAGGCTGTGCTCTCTCTGTCATCCTGGAGCCTAGTCTAGCACAGTGAAATGCACATAATCAGCACTCAGTGCCTGGAGGGTAAGTGAATGAATAAAGGACTCTCCCAATCAGTGGATCAGGCAGGCAGTCAGTCAGGAAATGCCACTGAAGCACCATCACACTGCACGCGGGAGTTCTGGGTTCTGCTTTCAATTTCCCACAAGTTTATGTGGAATCTTAGTGAAGAAGTCACTTTCTCTTCCTGAAATATACATGTTGAAGCCCTAACGCCAAATGTGTCTATATTTGGAGATGAGGTCCTTACATAATTATGGTTGAATGATGTCCTAATCTTAAAAGAAGGGGTCCTCATCTGATAGGACCGGTGGCCTTGTAACAGAAGGAAGAGAGAGAGAGGAAGGAGAGACAGACAGATGGAAACAGAGCAATAGAGGCAGACAGAGAGAGATGTCTGTTTCCTTGTATGCACAAGAAAAAGCCCACCTGAAGATACAGCAAGAGGGTGGCCAGCTACAAGCCAGAAAGAGAGCCCTCATCAGATATAGAATCTGCTAGTTCCTGGAGCTGGGACTCTAGCCTGTAGAACTGTGAGAAATTAAACTTCTGTTCTTTAAACTGCCCACCCTATTGTATTTTGTTATGGCAGCCCAAGCAAACTAATAGACTCCCCCAGCCATATTTTTCTCATTTGTGAAACAAGAAGAATTTAAATTAAACTATTTCCAAAGAATTTTTTCAAGAGCATGTCAGTTTACAGCAAATATTAATAGGTATGCCATCAAAAAGAGTTCTATAGTTAAAAGAGTTCGAAAATCCCCTTCCTGAAAATCCACGAGTGTATATAAAGTCAGTTGTAAGAAGTCCTCTGAAAAGTGAAAGTGTTAGTTGCTCAGTCATGTCCAGCTCAGAAGAAACCAAAAGCAGAAACTCTTTGATCTATTTAACCCAATAGTTTTCTACCTTGTTAAGTAGGTAGTATATTATTCCCCCCGTCCATCTCCTTCTTTGTGTGTTGTTTTTTGTTTGTTGTTAATAGAAGAGGGAATTGAGGTTAAGACATATCAAAAATCTGCCCCCAGGCACATAACCACAGGTGGCAAGTTCAAATTTGTGTTTGACTATCTTGGAAACCCAGGCTCTTTTCAATGTATAATTTAGCATCTGATTTTGAGCATCCAGTCCAAACGCTTCTCCTGTGGAGGATCAGAAGTGGCAGGTTGGGGCAAATGAGTAGAGTGTTAATAATATTATTTGCTACATTGGAAAAGACTCTGATGCTGGGAGGGATTGGGGGCAGGAGGAGAAGGGGACAACAGAGGATGAGATGGCTGGAGGCATCACTGACTTGATGGACGTGAGTCTGAGTGAACTCCGGGAGTTGGTGATGGACAGGGAGGCCTGGCGTGCTGCGATTCATGGGGTTGCAAAGAGTCGGACACGACTGAGCGACTGAACTGAACTGAGCATTTTTTATATTACAGGCACTGTTCTAAGTACTTTAGACATATGAACTCATTTGAAATTCACAAATAGTAAGGAAGGTACTATTATTATCTCAGGTTTACAGCTGAGGAAACTGAAGCATCCGCTGTTAAATAAGTTGTTCAAAGTCACGTGGAAGGCTAGGAAGTGGTGAGATATAGATAGGAACCCAGCCCATGCTGGTTCCAGGTCTGACCCCATCCCATATATATATACATATATATATATATATGTATATATATATATTTATACCCTACTTCCTCTGGCAGTATGCATAGCATTTCTATAAGGGCCAAGGAGAAGTTATAAAGAGTCAACTCAGAATAGGCAAGAACTTTATAAGAGAGTCTATGACAGACTCTTATTCTTCTCCTACCTTTATTGTTCAGAAGACAGACCAAATAAAGGGTTTTGTAAAGATACTATTTTGTTTCTCTTCTGGCACTGATCATATTTAATACAATAATTTGCTCACTTGCAAGGTTCAAGAGGGAAGAAATGATGTATTCAGCCCCATATTCCCCTGCCTAGCGTGGTGCCTGGCAGACAGCATACACATAGAGTTGTTGAATTGAATTAGAGACCTATGCCAGCAGTGGGGTCCTTATCTGGGAACTAAATGAGATCTGAATGACCCTGATTCTGCATTCCATCTTCCCCAGTGGCTTAGCAGGTGAAGAATTAACCTGCTAATGCAGGAAATGCAGGAGATAGGGGTTTGATCCCTGTGTTGGGACAATCCCTTGGGGGAGGAAACAGCAACCTGCTCTAGTATTCTTGCCTGAAAAATCCCATGGACAGAAGAATCTGGCTGGTTACAGTCCACGAGTCTGCAGAGTCGGACACGATTGAGCACGCATGCACACCGCATTCCCTCAGTGGTCTCAGGGTCAGATTTTTCTGCTGGTTGGAAATTCCAACATCCCCCTGCCCTCAGCCCCCAGCCCTGCTCTCCTTAACCCTCAATCCCAGCTCAGCAATGTTTCTCGACGTTGAGTTGCATTAGGCTGATCACTGGGGATCTCCTACCCTAGTCTTGATCCCTGAACTTTCCAGGGTCACCAGTAGCACTGTTCTTCCCAAGAATAGCTTGCCTTTAAAATCTGTAAAGAAGAGAAAATACTAAGAACCCTCTGTTTAAGAAAAAAAGGGGTGGTAAAATACTTATATGCTAATAGTGAGAGAATCCTAGAAACTATTTGTCCCAACTTGTGATAAGACTGAAGCCCAGTGAGGTGAATGATTGACAGAAGCTTATGCAGGGCTGGAATGGGAATTCACTTTTCTAAATTCTCAGATGTACGGTTTTCTGCTCTTCTGTGTTATTGTCACGATCAGAAGTAAGATGCTGTCAAAGTGATGTGACATCTATGAAAACAGCTTGGATCTGCCAGAAAGGAACAATGTAAGGGCTCCTAAGTGATAGTCATGATTTTGAGTAAAGATGGGGAACATGAATTTCAATCCAACAAGTGAAATTAAGTTTCCGAAATTTCAGATCCTTAAGAAACAGGACTCCTCTACATTAATGGAATACACTTTGTTATTGATGGAATTTAGCCTGAACTCTCATTTATCAAACATCTATTATGTGCTAGGAACAGCCCTAGGTTTTTAAAAAATACATAATCTCATTTAATTCTCACTACAACTTTTAATGGGAGGCAGCGTTATCCTCATTTTTCAAAGGAAGGAAGTAGGATGTGTAGAAACTCAATGACTTTGCCAAGGTCACTCTACTTAGTTATGGTTAAATTCAAGCTTCTATCCCAGATCCTCCAGGTGCTTGGCTTCAGCTCCTTTTTATCCCTGAAATATCTGATACTCTTAATAACAGTTTGATGATATCTTCTGGCCTCATTTTCCAGCCTTTAAACTTCCAAAGTTTTCAAGGTTACACTCTAACTCCCTAGTCCCTTTCCCCAGAGGGTCTTGATTTTGATAACTGCGAGTTAAGGTTTGTTTGAATAATCCATTACCGTAGAGAAAATTACCTTCTCATTATGAAGTATTCTGTGTCACTTTCATACTAATTACTCTAACAGTATTTATTGAGGATTAATGACTGAGCAATATTTTATTAATAACCAACTGGCATTTATTATTGCATAAATAATAAATAGACAGAGTGCCTCATTAAATATAAATGCATTTTTTATTTGGGCACCTTCATCAAAAGTGTTGCCCAAAAATGTTTGCATTGATTAAAAATCTCATTAAAATGGTTGATTAATCTTGCCTTTGTGCCCCAACCCCAACCCCAAAATAGAGTCCCTGGCTATTCGTACACAATAGGTAGACTTTACGGTTATTCATCAGCCTGTCAGGAGAGGCCCCTTTAACAGTGCAAGGCTCCTATGCATCAGTTGCCATGAGAACCTTAATTTTTTGCCTCTGTCTCATTTTGTTATAGTTACATCCACAGTGCTCACCTGGTGTGAAGGGGTTCCTGTATTTACAAGCTTGAGGAACTGTAAGTTGTTCCTCCGAGATCATGGACTTAAAGAAGAAACATACTGTTGAAATGGTCTTGCCTCTTATTTATAGCCAAGGAAACAAGTCCAGAGAGGGGTAGTAACTTCATGGATGTCACACAGACTGTTATCAGCAAAGCAGGCCCTCTGATCCACAGTGTTCTTCCCACTGTTCCACGCTGCTCGGTTCCAGTAGCTCTTCTGGCATAGTCTCTGCTTGAACCAAGGGGCTCATCCATCTGCCAGGCTTTTCTGAGTTCCTTCCTTTTTCCTTTTCTTATTTTATTTTTGGCTGTGCTGAGTCTTCGTTGTGGCTCGGGCTTTTCTCTAGTTGTAGTGAGCGAGGGCTGCTCTTCGGAACAATGCTCTTGCTCTTCATTGCAGTGGCTTCTCTTACTGCAGAGCACAGGCTCTTGGGTGCGTGGGCTTCAGTAGCTGTGGCTCCCGGGCTCTAGAGCACAGGTTCAGTGGTTGTGGTGCTCAGGCTTAGCTGCTCCACAGCATGTGGAATCTCCCCAGACCGGGAATTGAACCTGTGTCTCCTGCATTGGCAGGCAGATTCTTTACCACTGGCCCACCAGGGAAGCCTTTCTTTCTTTTTTTTTTTTTTTTTTCTTTAATCACTAAATAATCCAAATATCACATAGCTGCCTTACCTTATTAATAGTTACATTCAAAATTTTCAGGTTGAAAGCCCCTCCCCCCAATTCCATCACCTTTCAGAGTTGCCCACCCTGAGAATCTCCAGGTATGCCCAAGGGACACCCACCTGTTCTCATAAAACTAGTCTCTCTGCGACACCTGTCATATCTGCCCCCCTCTCTCGCTGGTCCAAACCCTACCTTGTTGCTCTCCAGTCTCCAAGCCCTGTGAAGAACCCTCTCTACAGCTTCCATAGTCATGCCTATTAGGAGAAGGCAAGTGTCCATGCAGAGCTGCTTCCTTCCCATGCCCCAGATCTGCTGGTCCTGCAGATGGTTGAGTGAGCTGGGCATCTGTGAAAGAGCAAGGCCTGTATCCCAACTCCTCCCTCACTCTGAGCATCTGGGCCCCACGGCAGCTTAGCCTACATTCCAAGTCTCATAGTCTCTTATGGACACAACTGTTTAGCTTCTGCCTCTGCTTTTGTGCCCACATGGACTCCAACCAAGGCTGGAAATTACGTGCGGGGCAGATGCCATCCTCTTCCACTTTTGTCCTCCTCCTCACCCCAAAGGCTCTGGTTCCAGATTCCTTCCTCTCTCAAGGAAAACAATAAAAGCTTTTACAGATATAGAGAAAAAGCTAGTGGTTACCAGTGTGGAGAAGGAAAGGGGAAAGGAGCACTACAGGGGGGGAGGGTGGTAAGAGGTCCAAACTCTTAGGTATAAAATAAGCTATAAGGATATATTGTACAGCATGGGGAATATAACCAATATTCTATAATAACTACAAATGGGGTATAATCTTTGAAAATTGTGAAGCACTAGACTGTATACCTGTAAATTACGGAATATTGTACAGTAACTATACTTTAAGAAAAGTTCTTGTATATGTTATCAAGATCAGGGGATGCCCAGAGAAATCTCCAGCCCATCACTTCCCCGTTCAAATTATGCATCACTTTTGTCTTGACTGGAATGCCTTGCCTATATAACTTCAGACCCTTTACCCTGTACATTTAGCTGCTAGTCTTTCCTTAATAATCAGAGGCCCTGCAGCTGTTACTATTGTTAGTTTACACCGGGAATTAAAGCATGCTTCCTCTAGTAGTAGGCTTGTCTGTGTTCCCCAATAGACTGTGATTTTTTTTAAAGGCAGAGATTGCTTTAATTTTAAATATTTGTATTATTTAAATTCTGTAACTTCAGTACTTAGCCCAGGTCCTGGTACATAGTAGACTTTCAGCGATACCAGTTAAATATTATTGAATGAATGACTAAATGCCTGTTTCCACTGGAGTTGAGATGGTAGGAGTCAGTCCAGCCAAGCTTTCTTTGACCTAAGCATTGGGCTGAGCTGTTGAATAAAGGTGTAGTCCAATTTCCAGCTTGAACCAGCACAATGAGCTCTAAAACGTGACATTTGCATCTATTTCACTAAGAATCTTGCACTCTCCCTATCTCCCCAAATCCTGTAACAATAGAAGTCCTCATTCCACTAAAACTGTGTCATTTCTTTAGCGTTTTGAGGGTTAGAAACTAGGACAAGACTATCAGCCAAATGCAGCGGGTACCAATGTACTGGCTGTATATCTTATCAGATATTCAAAAATGCAGCAAGAAATGTCACGGGGAGCTTTCAACAAAAATATTTAATTAATAGCAACAGCTACAGAAATGAATAACAGCATCCAGGCAATTACAGCGTTCAATAAAACAGCTCTCCGAGGATGGGGTGGCAGCAGATTACTGACTGATGGACTGCATTTAAATGTGTTATCTGCTCATTGGAAAGACCCCGGTGGGTCCCTCCCCTCCAAGACATGGCCAGCAGTATTATTATTATTATATCTTTCTTCTTTTTAATGGAGTAACAAATTGAATTATCTGGGAGAGTGGTCAGAGATTTCTGACCCTCTCAGAAATATCCATAGATTCTGTGGTCCTCCCAAACAATATTGGGGTTACTGGAAGGATAATAAAAAATACCCTAGGGCTTCCCTGGTGGCTCATTGGTAAAGAATCTGTCTGCCAATGCAGGAGACACGGGTTCTATCCTTGGTCCAAAAAGATCCCATATGCCGTGGAGCAACTAAGCCTGTATACCACAGCTACTGAGACTGTTCTCTGGAGCCTGGGAGCCACAGCTGCTGAGCCCATGTACCACAGCTACTGGAGTCTGCATGCCATAGAGCCCATGCTCTGCAACTAGAGAAGCCACCATAAGGAGAAGCCCGTGACCACACCTGAAGAGTGGCCTCCAATCACTGCCAACTAGAGAAAAGTCTGCACGGCAATGAAGACCCAGCAAGCCAAAAATTTTTTTTTTAATAATTATTTTATAAGCACTCTAAACGTGGTGGCTTTGTGGGTAAAGAATCCACCTGCAATGTAGGAGATGCAGGAAACCCGGGTTTGATCCCTGGGTTGGGAAGATCCCCTGGAAGAGGGCATGACAACCCACTCCAGTATTCTTGCCTGGAGAATCCCATGGACAGAGGAGCCTGGTGGGCTGCAGTCTATGGGGTCACAAAGAGTCAGACACAACTGAAGTGACTGAACACACATACATGCAAATGTGTTTGCTTTAAGGTATGTTCAGTTTAGTTCAGTTCAGTCACTCAGTCGTGTCTGACTCTTTGCCCATAGACCCCCGGACCCCAGGGAAACAGCACATTAAGGTATGAGTGCTCATCAAGTGTTAATTGAGAGTCAGTAGGGAAACTTAAAGTTCAAGTCCTGGGTATATAACCTTGAATAAGTTCTGTAAATTTTAGGGTATTTTTCTTACTTGTAAAATGATATATTCCAGGTTTGCATGTGTGGGGAGTGGGGAAAAAGTGTTTAACGGAACTTTTAATATTAATACACTAGCCACCAGGACACCTTGGCCTTACTCATGATATAGTAACAGAACCTTTCTTCATATTCTGCATCACCATTTCCATAAGCTTTTTTTTAAGGTCTCAAAATAGCCAGACAGAGTCACAAAGGTACTTCCAAGAAATCTGAGGAAACTGATGGCTGGGTAAAGTCTCTAAGGCTCAACTTGTTGTTTAGTTGCTAAATTGTCTGACTCTTTTTGTGACTCCATGACCTGTAGTCCATCAAGCTCTACTCTTCTGTCCATGGGATTTCCCAGGCAAGGATACTGTAGTGGGTTGCCATTTCTTCTCCAGGGGATCTTCCTGACCCAGGGATGGAACCAGCATCTCCTGCATTGGCAGGTGGATTTTTTTTACCACTGAGTGACCAGGAGTCGAGGAAATCAACCCTGAATATTTATTGGAAGGACTGTTGCTAAAGTTGAAGCTCCAGTACTTTGGCAACCTGATGCAAAGACCCAACTCATTGGAAAACACTGTGATGCTAGGAAAGATTGAAGGCAAAAGGAGAAGAGGGTGATAGAGGATGAGATGTTTAGATAGCATCACCAATTCAATGGACATGAATTTGAGCAAAATCCGGGAGATAGTGGAGGACAGAGGTGCCTGGCACACTACAGCCCATGGGGTTACAAAGATTCAGATACCACTTAGCAAGTGAATAGCAACAATGAGAAAAACATATACTGAGGCTTACCTAGTGTGTGACTGTGATGATGAAGGATGTTCTTGCATATGGTAGCAAGTCAATATATAGTAACGCTTTCTCTCCTAGGTAACTCAATCAGGGCTGGGGAGATACAGTTTGATTTCCTGATCACTGGAGGCTCCAGGATCAGGACATGGACCATGTCCTGGATAAATAGGAGAAAGGCCAGTCTAGCAAGGAGAACACAGCATCTAGAACTATAGTAAAATATCTTTATAAGGATCCAAGGGAGTCTAAAGCCTCCATGTGAAATGCAGAATTGTATTATTGTAAGGTTGACATGATGCCCAGGATATGTATCCTACAGAGAATGAACCAGCCACCAATCATTTTCTAGCTCAATTTGCATTCCATGGGACACATTGTTGTAGGATGTTACTGTAAAGGAAGTGTTAACTGGTGGGAATTCTAGAACGTCTCTGGCACCAGGAGATTGTAGGTGGTCCAAATATAGTACATTAACACTTGAATTTCTCTGGATAAGGACATAGGTTTAGAGTGTCCATCAGCAGTCTTTGTACTGAAACATGTTGTGTCTGTCATCTGCTCATTTGTGAATTTTTTTCTAGTCATTCAACAAACATTGAGTGGGAAAGATATAGCATGCCAAGCAAAATATTAAGCAGTAGGGATACTAGGGTGTGTAATGATCTAGCAGGAACCACAGATATTAAACAAAATTTTGCACAAATAATTAAATGTCATAAAATCCTTGAAGGAAAAGTAAAGTATGCTGGAGCGCATAGAACAGGGCAAGGCTAAGCCTTCGTCCAGATGAGTCTCTTCTGTCTAGAACTCATACATAGTAAGTGCTTAGTGAATTCTCATTGACCTGAATTAAATGGAAGCTCCCCTGTTGTCTATAAGAGAGTGAATTTTCTCTCATAGTACTTCTTGTAGACACAATTCTGAAAGTTATTTGGGTGATGACCCAAATCAAATTCTAAACAAGAGACTACAAAGAAATATAGGAGGGTTGCTAAACATGTATATTCTATCCTAACAGCAGGAAGGAGCATCTGCCTGAAGTCAATGTGATGGTGAGGGATGTAACAGACAAACTATAAGAAGCAGACACAGGACCTATGAACCTAGTAGGGTTATTCGCTTAGTGTATGTCAAACATACCTTTGTGTCATCTACTAAGTATATGTGCCTATATATCATCATGGCTCCTAAGTGCCTTTCCCTGAATACCACCATTCACAATTCATGACAAAGATCTATCAAGTTTAAACTATTTGCCTTGGTTTCAAAGCAAAGGGAAATACAGTAAGTTTGGTTCCGTTCCAGGCATCACTGCTTACTCTTCATGTGGCTGGTATGAGACACTCAGTCACTCTGAACCTCAGTTTCTTCATCTAGGGGAACAGACTTTTCAGTTATAATCAAATGGGTGGTGAGAGAGAAGTGGAGTAGCAAATGTGAAAGTGCTTTGTATGCAATAAATCTTCAATTACATCTCTCCATTCTGGAGCATTCCCCTAATCTTCAGATTTGGACTTCCCGCTGCCTTCTGCCTGTTTCCATGTGGATGCCGCCCAAGTATCTCATATTAGCATGTTTGAAACTGATTTCCAAGTTCCCACTCACAGTGAGTTTTTACTCAACCTTCCCACTGAATCTGCTTAATTACTTAACAGTTCTTCCCCATCCCTCATCTCCTGTTTCCAATCTACCAGCTAGTCCAAGCCACTGTCTTGACCCTGTTCTGTTCTTGCCATCTCCTTTGCCTCCCTCTCAATTCAAGCCATCTTGATCACTCTCCTGGACCATTGCAATGGCATCCTAAGTGGTCCCTCTCTTTTGCAGCTTGTATTCCCCTGACAGACTCTCTTTACAACAGATAAGATGATCTTTTTAAAACATCAACCCATTTATGTCACTTCTTCAAAAGCCTACAACGACTTCTTACTATACTTAAAATCTAAACTCCTTCCCAAGGTGTCTGAGGCCCTGTGGCACCAGGGCACTGTCTGCCTCACTTGCCAAGTCTCCACTCCCCACCCCACCCCCCTCCCGGCCCTGCATTCACCTGGCTCCAGCCAGCAGCCTCCCTGTGGCTTCTTCTACCTGCCAGGCTCACCCCTTCCTAATCGGGGTTTCTGGACCATGGACAGGAGCTCACTCTCTCTGGAATAGGCTAGGACAAGGAGTGGGATAATTCACTCATTGAAACCTGGTCCTTTCCCTGAAAACCATGATTCTCTTCCTTTTAAAGGAAACTATTCAAGGGCAAATAATTAAGCTCAGAGGCCAGTTCTCACCACCCTCCTCTGGGCTTGACTGAGAAACACAGGGAGCAAAATAGTCTCTTCGATATTCCTGGGTAGTCAAATTATACTTTCTACTTCATCTATCTGCACTGCCTTAATTATTTTCCAATATTTTACATTTTTTTTTTTGATTTAAGCTTTGCTTAGAAGTATTACACATACATCCAGAGGAGCACACAAATCATATCTATAGAACTGGGTAAATTTTCTCTGATGGACACACCCGTGTCACCAGTAAGAAGCAGAGCATTCCGGGCACCCCTGAAACCCAGACCAGCAATTGCCAGTCCACACCCCACCAAGGTGACCACAATGCCAATGCTGTCTTCTAATAGGATGGGCTAAATTCACCTGCCTCAAACTTTGTATACATGGAATCATCATTCAGTATGAAATATGGAAACAGCAGCTTTCATTTAACATTGCTTTTTAAATTTATAATCAGGAAAAAGATATTCCCAGCATTATTTACAAAATTGCCAAGATATGGAAGCAATCTAAATATCCAGCAACAGATGAATGAGATAAGATGTGGTACATGTACACAATGGGATACTACTCAGCTGTGAAAAAAAAATGAAATTTTGCCATTCACAGAAACATGGATGGACCTGGAGGGTATTATGCTAGGTGAAATAAGTCAGAGAAAGACAAATACTATATAATATCACTTATATGTAGAATCTAAAAAATATAGCAAACTGGTGAATAGAGCAAAATGAAGCGATTCACACATATAGAGAACAAACTAGTGGTTACCAGAGAAAAAGAGGGAGGGCCATACACAGATAGGGGACTAAGGGGTATAAACTATCATGTATAAAATAAGCTTAAAGAATCTATTGTACAACACAGGAATATTGTACATATTTTATAATAACTCTAAATAGGGTGTAATTTTTAAAAATTGTGAATCACTATATTGTACACCTATAATGGGCTTCCCTGGTGGTCCAGTTGTAAAGAATATACTTGCCAATGCAGGAGACATGGGTTCAATTCCTGGATTGGGACAATCACCTAGAAATGGAAATGACAACCTACTCCAGTATTTTTGCCTAGAAAATCCCATGGACAGAGGAGTCTTTCAGGCTGCAGTCTATGGGATCATGGAAAGAGTGGGTCATGACATAGCCACTAAGACAATAACAATTTATATAATATTCCGTATCAACTGTATTTCAATTAAAAAGAAATACTATCTTAGTGATTGATTATATTCTTTGTAGCCAAAGATGGAGAAGCTCTATACAGTCAGCAAAAACAAGACCAGGAGCTGACTGTGGCTTAGATCATGAACTCCTTATTGCCAAATTCAGACTTAAATTGAAGAAAGTAGGGAAAACCACTAGTCCATTCAGGTCTGACCTAAATAAAATCCCTTATGATTATACAGTGGAAGTGACAAATAGATTCAAGGGATTATATCTGATCGAGTGCCTGAAGAACTATGGACAGAGGTTCAAAACATTGTACAGGAGGTGGTGATCAAAACCATCCCAAGAACAAGAAATGCAAAAAGGCAAAATGTTGTCTGATGAGGCCTTACAAATAGCTATGAAAAGAAGAAGAGCAAAAGGCAAAGGAGAAAAGGAAAGCTATACCCATCTGAATGCAGAGTTCCAAAGAATAGTAAGGGGAGATAAGAAAGCCTTCCTAAGTGACCAGTGCAAAGAAATAGAGGAAAACAATAGAATGGGAAAGACTAGAGATCTCTTCAAGAAAATTAGAGATACCAAGGGAACATTTCATGCAAAGAGGCACACAATAAAGGACAGAAATGGTATGGACCTAACAGAAGCAGAAGATATTAAGAAGAGGTGGCAAGGATACACAGAACTATACAAAAAAGATCTTCACCACCCAGACAAGCATGATGGTATGGTCACTCATGTAGAGCCAGACATCTTGGAGTGTAAAGTCAAGTGGGCTTTAGGAACCATCAGTATGAACAAATCTAGTGGAGGTGATGGAATTCCAGCTGAACTATTTCAAATCCTAAAAGGTGATGCTATTAAAGTGCTGCATTCAATATGCCAGCAAATTTGGAAATCTCAGCAGTGGTCACAGGACTGGAAGAGGTCAGTTTTCATTCTAATCCCAAAGAAGGGCAATGCCAAAGGATGTTCAAACTACCACACAACTGCACTCATTTCACATGCTAGCAAAGTAATGCTCAAAATCCTTCAAGCTAGGCTTAAACAGTATGTGAAATCAAATGGGCAACATCCGTTGGATCATAGAAAAAGCAAGAGAATTCCAGAAGAACATCTATTTCTGCTTCACTAACTATGCTAATGCCTTTGACTGTATGGATCAAAACAAACTGTAGAAAATTCTTAAAGAGATGGAAATACCAGACCACCTTACCTGCCTCCTGAGAAACCTATGTGCAGGTCACGAAGCAACAGTTAGAACTGGACATGGAACAACAGACTGGTTCCAAATTGGGAAAGGAGTATGTCAAGGCTGTATATTCTGATGCTGCTTATTTAACTTATATGCAGAGTACATCATGAGAAACTCTGGGCTGGAGGAAGCACAAGCTGGAATGAAGATTGCCGGGAGAAATACAGGAACCTCAGATATGTAGATGACACCACCTTTATGGCAGAAAGTGAAGAGGAACTAAAAAAACCTCTTGATGAAAGTGAAAGAAGAGAGTGAAAAAGTTGGCTTAAAGCTCAACATTCAGAAAATGAAGATCATGGCATCTGGTCCTATCACTTCATGGGAAATAGATGGGGAAACAGTGGAAACAGTATCAGACTTTATTTTTCTGAGCTCCAAAATCACTGCAGATGGTGATTGAAGCCATGAAATTAAAAGACGCTTACTCCTTGGAAGAAAAGTCATGACCAACCTAGAGAGCATATTGAAAAGCAGAGACATTACTTTGCCAGCAAAGGTCCGTCTAGTGAAGGCTATGGTTTTTCCTGTGGTCATGTATGGATGTGAGAGTTGGACTATGAAGAAAGCTGAGCACTGAAGAATTGATGCTTTTGAACTGTGGTGTTGGAGAAGACTCTTGAGAGTCCCTTGGACTGCAAGGAGATCCAACCAGTCCATTCTGAAGGAGATCAGTCCTGGGATTTCTTTGGAGGGAATGATGCTAAAGCTGAAACTCCAGTACTTTGGCCACCTCATAGGAAGAGTTGACTCATTGGAAAAGACTCTGATGCTGGGAGGGATTGGGGGCAGGAGGAAAAGGGGATGACAAAGGATGAGATGGCTGGATGGCATCACTGACTCGATGGACGTGAGTCTGAGTGAACTCCGGGAGTTGGTGATGGACAGGGAGGCCTGGCATGCTGCAATTCATGGGGTCGCAAAGAGTCAGACACAACTGAGTGACTGAGCTGAACTGAGAATATGGAAGCAACCTAGATGTCCCTCGACAGATGAATGGATAAAGAAATTGTGGCACCCCTATACAATGGAGTATTACTCAGCCATAAAAAGGAACACATTTGAGTTAGTTCTAATGAGGTGGATGAACCTAGAACCCATTATACAGAGTGAAGTGAGTCAGAAAGAGAAAGAGAAATACCATATTCTAATACATATATACGGAATCTAGGAAAATGGTACTGAAGAATTTATTTACAGGGCACCAATGGAGAAACAGACATAGAGAATAGACTTATGGACATGGAGAGAAGGAGAGGGTGAGATGTATGGAAAGAGTAAGAAAAAACAAGACCAATTCAAATATAGCTCAAGTCTTAGCTTATTAGAAAAGTTACTGATTGCTAATACTTTGGAGATGTGTTCAATACTCACTGGAGGTAGGCAATGCTTCAGTAACAGCTTCGATTAATTTCTCCCTGGCCAGCAGAACTGAAAATGGTTGAATTAATTAACTCCACATGTTATTATTATACATGTATGTGTAGCAAACACTGTGCTAGTCATGAAGAAGTCAAAGAGTGAAGAGAAGGTAACAGACTTGCTTTGTAGAGTTGTTTTAAGAATTAAATATGATACCATAGAGAGCATGGTGCTTGATCACAGCAGACACTCCATCAGTACTTCCCCTCCTTTCTTCCCAGCACCAGGCATGTGCTGGAAGAATGTTGTGACTCTGGTGTTTAAAGAGTCTGGTATAAGCCCTGGGCATATATCTGGGTATCCTAAGCCCTGATATGAATTAATGTGAATAACAGTGGGAGTAACTGACCTCATTTGTCTCTTGGGAATTCCTTCTGGGATTGCCTTACCAGAGGCCCCATAGTCTGACAGTCTGTTTCTGAGCCCTTCCTCGAAAACTTGATCATGGACCTCCTCTCTGAGTGTGTGTTGTGCATATACATGTGTGTGTGTGTGTGTGTGTGTGTGTGTGTGTTAGCCATTCAGTCATGTCTGACTCTTTATGACCCCATAGACTGTATGTAGCCCACCAGGCTCCTCTGTCCATGGAATTCTGTAGGCAAGAATACTGGAGTGGGTAGCCATTACCTTATCCAGGGAGTCTTCCTGACCCAGGTATCAAACCTGGATCTCCCACATTGAAGGCAGATTCTTTACCATCTGCGTAACCCCATATTCTCCAGATTGCCCATTTCCTTCCCTCCTGCTGTTTGTCCTGTCTTCAGGCTGCACCTCTGGGGAAAGGCGTCAGGTCTTGTGGGTGGAACATCATTTCATTGCTCAGAGAGACCTGTGTTGGGGTTTTCCTCTGCTTCTTAGTGCTGGGTTCCCTTTATGAGTGGATTGATTGCCCTAAGCTCAATTTCCTCCTCTGTGTATAGTCCTGCTAGGCTTCTTGTAAATATAGAAACAATGAACATATGTAAGACTCCTAGAGTTGAATCAGAAGAGGACCTAACTATGCTTAGGACTTAATATAACTATGTTATGCTTTGGAGGACAGTAAACCTAGACAGCATATTAAAAAGCAGAGACATTACTTTGTCAACAAAGGTTCATCTAGTCAAGACTATGGTTTTTCCAGTGGTCATGTATGGATGTGAGAGTTGGACTGTGAAGAAAGTTGAGCGCCGAAGAATTGATGCTTTTGAACTGTGGTGTTGGAGAAGACTCTTGAGAGTCCCTTGGACTGCAAGGAGATGCAACCAGTCCATTCTGAAGGAGATCAGTGTTCTTTGGAAGGAATGATGCTAAAGCTGAAGCTCCAGTACTTTGGCCACCTCATGCGAAGAGTTGACTCATTGGAAAAGACCCTGATGCTGGGTGGGATTCAGGGCAGGAGGAGAAGGGGATGACAGAGGATGAGATGGCTGGATGGCATCACTGACTCGATGGACATGAGTTTGAGTAAACTCTGGGAGTTGGTGATTTACAGGGAGGCCTGGCGTGCTGCGATTCATGGGGTTGCAAAGAGTCGGACACGACTGAACGACTGAACTGAACTGAACTGAAACAAAAGGAGGCTTTGATAGTGGTAAAGAGCATGGTGTTTGTAAGGAAATACTCATGGAGTTGAATCCCATTTCTGTCATTTTGGGCAAGTCACTTATCTTCTTTAAGTCCACCTTATAGGGTTGTTATAAAGATACATATGACGATGTGTATGGAGTAAGAATTTAGTAAGTGCTGTCTCCACACCAGCATGGTCATTATTTTGGACTCACATGAAGTCTCAGTTTCCCATCACCCTTGCGCACCAGCTCCTGGGAACCGATAAGATACCTCTGCCGTCCAACCAGCTCCCCTTTCTTGGCCTTGGTTTCTTCCTTCCGCATCCTCACATTCCCGAGGTATGTTGCAGCCTGGCTTGGTTGAATTTTAACAGTCAGAGTGGCAAATGACAGATAAAGGTCCTGTCACATTATGGAGAAATGGCACATCATTTGTCTCATTCCCACCAATACTTTGAATTTTGCAGGGGGAGAAGGTAGAAGAGGAGGGTGTGAATAATAATGCAAAGTCCGAGAAATTAATGAGGTAATGGGTGAGCACATTTGTATCCCAGTGAGTTGGGGTCATGTTCCTGAGAAGCAGCAACAAAGAGGAGTAGCTGATGAAACAAGCTCAAAGTGGAAATCAGGCAAACAGGCTGAATAAATCAATGTCCAGTTGAGTCTTATTTGTGGCAATTACTTCTCAGAGCCTCCGGTCCCCAGTGCCCCATGTGTGGGCTACAGATGCTCGTTTAGCTGCCTGGAGGTTGACATCCTAATGGTTTCCTTCCCACATTAAAAATGGAGATCTGTTTCAAAATTCATATATGTCGTTACTGGTACCCTCCACATCTTGCCATTCAAAGAAACGGAGTAAGAAGAAAGTCAGAGATGAGGGAGGGTATGCTGCTGTGGGGGAAGGGTCACTACGCTGGGAGTCAGCATTCAGCCCAGAGGTCTGGTTTCATCTTTACTAGCTGTGCGACCAAGGGCAGGACACACCACTCATCTGAGTCCAAAGAAAAATGGATTTCATCATCCCTGCCCATTTGTTCTTTCTGTCATTTGTATCTCATATGGTTGTTAAAGTGCTTCCTGTCCATCACACAGTGAATGAGGCGTGTTGGCAGGTACTACCGAGCGTGAGGGGCTAAGAGGACGACTACATACTAGAGCTCTACTAAGCACTTGGCTTATATATTGACCCTTCTAATCCTCATGGCCACACCACTATCAGCATTAGCCTCGTTATCTCATTTTTACATACAGGAAAACTGAGGCTTAAAGAATTTAACTTACTGTTACTGGTAAGTAACGGAGCTGAGATTTGGAGGCAGGCTCATCTGACTCTGGAATCTGTCTTACCCTCATAGACAGATGACCTCTGAAAAAGCTTTGAGCAGAGGAAACTGGGCTCTTAAGACATGTGGCGATCGAAGGGCCTAGCACTGAGGCTGTTGAGGTCCTTTCTGCTTCTCAGCTGCCCTGAGCAGAGCCAATTTGGGAAACCTCTGGTGATTCTAAAACAGCATTTGTATGTATTTAACTTTGTGAGGACTTTGGCTGTATAGCCATTGGAAGTCTTGGGAATGCTGGTTGCCTGAGGTCCCCCAACTCATCCCTATCAGTTCCCCTCTATCCCACCAGGAAACTTGTGGACTCCAACGGTCCAGCCAGCATTGTGCTGTGCTTCCTTTACATTTGTAGGGCTTGTGGGCTCTGGGGATTCGACCTCACTGGAGGCCAAGGAGAACGCTAGGGAAAAATGAGTCTTGGTGACAGGAACCTCTCCTGGCTCGTGTGAGAGGGTGTCTCCCAAGAGGAAGAAATTCAGGTTTCTTTATATATACATAGTTATCTGTGAGGAGAAGGCAATGGCAACCCACTCCAGTACTCTTGCCTGGGAAATCCCATAGATGGAGGAGCCTGCAGTCCACGACTGAGTGACTTCACTTTTCAGTTTCATGCATTGGAGAAGGAAATGGCAATCCACTCCAGTGTTCTTGCCTGGAGAATCCCAGGGACGGGGGAGCCTGGTGGGCTGCCATCTATGGGGTCGAACAGAGTCGGACACTACTGAAGCAACTTAGCAGTAGCAGCAGCAATCATCTGTGAGGAGAAGGAAATGGCAACCCACTGCAGTATTCTTGCCTGGAGAATTCCATGGACAGAGGAGGCTGGCAGGTTACAGACAGTCTATGGGGTCGCAAGAGTCGGACACAACTGAGCAACTAAGCACACATGCACAGTCATCTGTGATAATCAAATCCCCTATCCGAGATGCATTGCATTGCAAGGAAATGAAGCTCAGAGAGGTTACGCGACTTGCCCAAGATGACACAGCCACAGAGTGAATGAGGATTCAGAAGTGGATCCCAGGCTTGTGCGATGGCAAACACCCTGAGGTTTTCGCTGTGGCATCCTGCCTCTTCTTGGGCAACCTCAGGGCTCTTCTTCCCTGGCAAGCTGAGTCTGGATAGGGGCAAGCTTTTGGTTTTCTCACTGCACTCCCTGCAGCACTGAAATGGACCAGTCGCCTCACATATTGACTCCCTCTAGGGCATCTTTCGGAGAAGGCAGTGGCACCTCACTCCAGTACTCTTGCCTGGAAAATCTCATGGGCGGAGGAGCCTGGTAGGCTGCAGTCCATGGGGTCGCTAAGAGTTGGACACGACTGAGCAACTTCACTTTCACTTTTCACTTTCATGCATTGGAGAAGGAAATGGAAACCCACTCCAGTGATCTTGCCTGGAGAATCCCAGGGACAGGGGAGCCTGGTGGGCTGCCGTCTATGGAGTCACACAGAGTCGGACACGACTGGAGCAACTTAGCAGCAGCAGCAGCAGCAGCAGGGCATCTTTGGGGCTTCCCAGGTGGCACTAGTGATAAAGAACTCGCCTGCCAAAACAGAAGACATGAGACACAGGTTTGATCCCTGGGTCAAGAAGATCTCCTGAAGGTGGAAATGGCAACCCTCTCCAGTATTCTTGCCTGGAGAATCCCATAGACAGAGGAGCCTTGCGGGCTATAGTCTGTAGGGTCGCAGAGTCGGACATGACTGAAGCGACTTAGCATGCATGCAGGCGGGATATCTTCATTTTTAACACAGAGTCTCTTCTGGGTGGAACTGGACTTGTAAGTATTCACCTGGCCCAACGCTCAGTGGGACAGCCGGATTGTCAGTTTTCTCTCATATTAGCTACTTAATTGCAATCTCAGGAATGAAAGGACAAGCAAATGCTACCCACCAGATGCTCCAGGCGTGCAGTCGCATCCCAAGTATACTTGTTATCTTTGTGGTCTCTTTTTTTTTTCTCCCCATTTCTAACCTCAGTGTTTCTCTGCACAGAAATTTGTCTGCTTTGGAGAGAACACTTCACAGCACTCCCCATTCCCTCCCCCAGCTCTTTCACTGGCAAATTAAAACTTCTCTCTCAGCACCAGCAGAGGCAGCAGGCATCTTATATAAATGGTAATTAGTGCAGCCTCACTAAAGACCTGGTGGGACAGACAAGGCCTCTCTTTTTCTGAACTGAGTGCACTTCGTGTTCGTTTGGACCTTTCTTAAGTTGCTTGTTGCACTCTGCCATATAGATTTCATTTTTTCATTCATTCATTCATTTAGAAAAGTTTCGTAGCACAGTGAAAAGAGTACATGCCTTGCCTTTATTTTTTTTAATATTTTTTTATTATTACTTATTTGGTTGTGTCCAGTCTTATTTGCAGCACACGGGATCTTTCATTGCATCTTGTGAGCTCTCCAGTTGTGACATGCCAGCTCAGTTGCTCCATGGCATGTGGGGATATTAGTTCCATGACCAGGGATCAAACCTAGGTCCGCTGCATTGCAAGGCAGATTCTTTTTTTTTTTTTTTTTTTTAAGAAACTCTCCATTTTCTGTCCACTGAATCTCCATTTTAAGAGTTTGTGGAAGAACAGCTTAAAACCACTCAGTAGTTGTTCCTACTCCTTCAGTGGCCTGAGCAGTGGGAGCTGCAGGCCGGTCCCCAGTCTTCAGTGGCAGGCTGAGCACTCCAGTCATCAGTGGGGAACTGCTGAATAGGTGCAGGACGCACCTGCACACCTGCAGACAAGTCGGCCACTTCAGGTTGAGTAGCAGTGAACTCCAGAGCTGGGGCAGTCCATTTCTGCCTTGGTCACAGCTTTCTCGGCTGCCAGCAATGCAGATTCTTAACCACTGGCATGCCAGGGAAGTCCCTGCCTTGACTTTAGATATAGCCCAGTTGGAATCCTGGGATTCTCAGCTCTGGTCTTTAAACAATAGACTTCTCCTTTCTGAACCTCATTTCTGTAACTGGGAACCAATGTATATATGTGCTGTATGTTTAGTTACTCATTAGTGTCTGACTCTGTGTTGTCCCATGGACTGTAGCTGGCCAGGCTCCTCTGCCCATGGAATTTTCCAGGCAAGAATACTAGAGTGGGTTGCCATTTACTACTCCAGGATTTCTTCCCAATCCAGGGATGAAACCTGTGTCTCTTGCGTCTTCGTCATTGCAGGTGGATTCTTTTTTATTTTTATTTTTTTCAGGTGGATTCTTTACCACTAGCACCACCTGGGAACCAATGTTGTTGTTTGGTTTCTAAGTCGTATCTGACTGTGACCCCATTCAACATTGTCGTGGAGTTGAATGGGATCAGGTCAATGGAATGAATCATGTAAAAGGTAAACCAACATCTCCCAAAACAAAGGTAACTGTGAGTTACCATTATAGAAAATAAAATCCATATATATCTGTGTGGCTGGATGGAATTGTCTGCTGGAAGGAGCTGGAGTTTCCATTATTTGAAGATCTTCCTCTAACCAACTTGTTTTAAATGGGTCCAGAGGGAAAACCATGGCAAGGAGATGGAAGCTCCAGAAAGACAGATATTAGTTCCACTAACAAAATATTTTATAATAACCAGAGTCAGAGGTGATGTTGAACAGTTCCTGCATGGGATCTGCAGGTAGAAAACCTGAGGTGGAACCTTAACTCTACTTCTCACAAGCTGAGTGGCCTAGATAGATTGCTTTCAACTCTGATCTTCAGTATCCTTATCTATGAGTTAGAGATAATAATAGTAACCATCTCATGAAATTTTTTGGTGACTATTAAATAAGGCCATGCATGTAAAGCCCAGTGTCTAGCATAGAGTAAATATTCAATAAATGGTAGTTAAGTGCAACATGAATAATAATAATAGGCATGTGGAGGTACTAAGCTCCCTGCAGAGCCCTGGAGAGAATGCGGCTTTGGACTCAACCTCAGGATATGGCTTTGGAAGATGATATCCTGATGAAGTCACAAATACAAACTTTCAGAATTTGGGTGTGTCACCTCTGTGGACCCTATTCCACACTGGAAAGGAAAATGACCATCAGCGAACACGTGGTCCTCTGCCAGGGAGACCGCAGAAAAGGTAGGGTGGAAGGCAGACTAGGGATTTCCTTCCTGTCCCCTTCTTTCAATGTCCAGACTTGCTTGGGGAGTTGTGCCCCAATCAGAGTACAGCTTGATACATCCTATATGGGTCTCAGTGCCAAGCACGAGGGGTGCTGCCCACAAATACATATGATTAACTGGTGTCAGTTTGACCAAGCTGGTTAATCTCTGAGCCTCAGTTTCCTCATCTATAAAAAGGGATAACAATCCCTGCCTTACAGCGTTGTTAGGGTACCACATGCATCTTTATGTTACGTTTGTAGATGGATGGGATTCCCCGAACCCCAACTGCCTCCCCAGCCCATGCAGTCTCTGGTCTGTGGCTTAACACCCTCTCTGACTACACTGAGTACCCTGGGTCACAGGCAGCATCTGAGTCTCTGAGCGGAAGCAGCAAATGAGGAACACTGGCCACATTCACCCAGTCTTTTGAAATTACTAATTTCCATTTAGTACACTTATTAAGCACATATTGTGTTTCAGGCACAGTGGTAGGTAGTAGAATATGGGGATAAGTATCCTGTATCCTCTGCCATCCTATAAAGGAGTTCAACTAATAAACACAAAAACTGTAACGCGAATGTTGTTATTTCCATATTACAGATGCAGAAACAAAGACTTAGAGAGATACAAAGATACTCAAGCAGAGTTCCAATCCACTTTCTACTCTGCCTCCTCTAACTCTGCCCTGAAAGCTGGAGTTTCCAAAACCCTTCTCCTGAACTATGTGCTCTCCAAATTGGACAACTGCTTTGGGGAAGAAAAGAAAGAGACAGGGAGGGAGAGAGTAGACAAAGAACAGAGAGATGCAATTTAACTGACTTTCGGACCCTTTTAAGCAACTGACCTTCATGCTTTTCACAAAACCTGTTGAGCTAATAGCATGTTGAGGTGCCCAAATTATTAACATCTAGTTGGAAAATGTATTTCTCAAATGTGAAGTAAAAGTACCTTGCCTCCAAACTCTAAGATCTCATTAAATGAGCTAATTCACCTACTGCTTAATTTGCTGGAAGCCCTATGAGTAATTAGGCTGCTGACATCTTCCAAAATTATATTCTTAATTGTTGCATTCTTTTGCATCACAATGAAGCTGCCCAGCCTTCCTCCTAGAGAGCCTTCCTCCTCTCCCTGCCAGAGCTCAGTGCTGGAACAGGAGTGAGTTTGCATTTAGCACACTACCATCCAGAATGTAATTAGTGGGAAATATTAATTAGAAATACAAGACCACCCTGGAGATCCAGCAGAATATTTGAGGCAATGGATTTAGTAGTTTTCATGTTTTTTTTTTCTTTCTTTCTTTTCTCACACTGGTCCTGAGCCTTGAAATCCTGCAGCTATTATTTCACCAGGGTGAGCTCCTATT
This sequence comes from Bubalus bubalis, assembly GCF_019923935.1. Classification (NCBI taxonomy): domain Eukaryota; kingdom Metazoa; phylum Chordata; class Mammalia; order Artiodactyla; family Bovidae; genus Bubalus; species Bubalus bubalis. Next base: position 87,833,264 of record NC_059162.1, read on the forward strand.
TCTTGATATTGTTTGCAACAATTTATAAGTGTTTACTGGAGCGTTGCTGCCTGGCTTTGGCTGGTAACCCACAATACTGTATTTCATTCTTGATATGTTGCATCCATTTGTCATGGTAAGTGTGTGTGTGTGTGTGTGTGTGTGTGTGTATGTGTGTGTTTATACTTTGGGAAAGAGCAGCATTTTCCTTACTGTTCATTACATAAATAACAGTATTCCGAGGAAAATGTCCACCAAGCCATTTCCCAGAGAACCACCACAAACACATTTTTTGTTCGCAGTAACTAGACTCCCTAATTGCTTTGAATGTACTTTAGTACTTTACTGGGGATGGCTTTGAGGTAATTATGAAAGAATAAGGAGGCTTCTGCAAGGAGGACTTAGGAAGAGGATGCCTAGGAGACATTCTGTTTTTAAGTTTTTATATGAGCAAGCCTCCCCTTGCTGAATAGTGACAGTGGTCGCCCTTCCACCTGGAATTATGAGGGCTGGGGTCCTCTGTGCTGGCTCTTATTTTGCTATGACAAGTTCTACTGTGCCCTCACTGCCTTGCTCTTTCATTGCCTGGTAACCTCTGTTACTCTTGCTGTCCAGGTAGCTGGAGGGCTGTTTGGCATTCGTGTTTGAACTTTGGAAGGCAGTTCTGTGCCCAGGATGTGCTCTCTTCCTCTACTTTGTTCACTGAGTTCACTGGCTGCCTGGGATTCTCATTATTCAATGCCCAGAATATGTTGGCCAGGTTTCTCCCTACTCCAACATCATTCCCTGAATTTTTCAAAGTGGCTTTAAGAGATTGCTCCTGTGTTTGGGAAGGTCCCTTTCTGGTTGTTACTCCACCACAAGCTTTCTGCATGGGTTCAAACTCGTCTTTGAAGTTCTCAAGCCTTCTCTTTTCATTTAATATGTTAAAGGTCCAGGCTGTTCTCAGTTACGAATTGTAGTTCAGTTCAATTCGGTCATTCAGTTGTGTCTGACTCTTTGCAACCCCATGAACCGCAGCACGCCAGGCCTCCCTGTCCATCACCAACTCCCGGAGTTCACCCAAACCCACATCCATCAAGGCAGTGATGCCATCCAACCATCTCATCCTTTGTCGTCCCCTTCTCCTCCTGCCCTCAATCTTTCCCAGTATCAGGGTTTTTTCAAATGAGTCAGCTCTTTACATCAGGTGGCCAAAGTATCGGAGTTTCATCTTCAACATCAGTCCTTCCAGTGAACACCCAGGACTGATCTCCTTTAGGATGGACTGGTTGGGTCTCCTTGCAGTCCAAGGGACTCTCAAGAGTCTTCTCCAACACCAAAGTTCAAAAGCAGTGAGAAGGTATGAAATCTGACTCAGAAATCTAACTCAGATAGATTGAGCATTTGAAGACTTATCTCTCTGTCTGCATTCTGCTTTTCTAACAGAGAAGAACCAATGACCTAACTAAGAGAATGGGCAGGAGGCTTCAGGGCACAATGAAAGAACTGGGGTTTGGATTCAAACAGACTTGGCTGCAAACCAGCTTCACAATTTAAAAGGTCTTCAACCTCAGGTCCCTCTCCATCTCTGAACTTCCATCTCCAAATCCTGGCAAAGCAGGGCCATAATACCTACCTGAAGCCCAGCTGCAGAAATTAAGTGAGAAAATGTTGGCAAAAGGTATGAAGACAATGCCTGGCAGACACAAGGCTTTCAAGAAAGGTTAAGTCCCATCCCACACTCTACTCCATCCTCTTTGAGGGAGGAGATACCAGAATTAAAGTCATTAAAGAGTGGCATTTTGAGAAGAGTTTGGAAATGTAGGGATGGTTTACTGGGGCCTTGGATGGTGTAGTGGGATTCAGTTGGTGAGGTGAAGGGACACAAAGGGCCACAACCTGGAATCCACTGCTTGTTCTGGGGACAATGGGAGCAATGAATACTCATAGCAGGGCAGTGGCCAGAGTTGGGGTTAGCATGGCAAGCTTAGGCAAGACCTCGAGAACCTTGAATATCAGTCCAAGAAATTTGAACTTGACTTGTAGGTAAATTGATTCCATCAACATTTGCTCCCACTCATGATTTGAGGGGAGTTACTTGATCAGATTTATATTTTAAGAGAATCTCTGGGTAAAGGCAACTAGGGAACAAGACTGGACAGAGAGTCAATAATTAGGTAAAGTCAAAATGATCTAGGCAAGATAGGAGAAAGTGGTGACTTTTAGTTAAGAAAATAGAGACACTGTAGCCGTAATAGTAGTACATATATTTTAGGGAGGGCCCAACAGAGGGATTAATCAATTTCTACACATAGGAGGGGGAAAGGGAAAATGTTTTGGAGAACTGACATGTTCTCAGATGAGTGAAATGAGACTCAGGTGGGTCATTCAACCTATCAACATTATGCAGATAGAAAGGGAAAGTGTTGCAGTTAAAGTCAAGTATAGTCAGACCCTTGGGACTTCCATATATGGCTCAGACAGTAAAGAATCTGCTTGTAATGCAGGAGATCCAGGTTTGACCCCTGGTTTAGGAAGATCCCCTGGAGAAGGAAATAGCAACCCACTCCAGTATTCTTGCCTAGAGAATTTCATGGACAGAGGAGCCAGGTAGGCTACAGTCCATGGGATTGCAAAGAGTTGGACACAACTGAGCAATTAACACACACACATAGTCAGACCCTAAATCCCACTCCACTTCACTACCTGTCAAGGCATCCTAGAGGAAGTAGCCCTTCAGCTGAACCTTGAAGAAGACACAGTCTTTCTCCAGATAGACAATGATGGGTGAAGAGAATTCCAGGGAAAATGGACTGAGCCAAGGCATTGCATGGTGAGAGTCTGTGGTCCCTTTAAGAATGTGCAAATCTGCCTTCAGAGAGATGTATGCACTGGAGTTGGTACTCAGTTACTGAGTAGTTACTGTGTGCCTAGTATTATCCTCAGCACTCAACATTTACTGACTCTTTCAATCTTACCTGTAGTTTCTATGTAGATACTTATCCTACTTTAGGATGCCCACTTTAGAGAGAATCAAGCTGAAAATGCAAAGCCCTTAAGTGAATTACCCAGATTCCTAGAGCTAGTAAGAGACAGAGCCAGACTTTCACCTAAGAAGCCCTGGCTCAAGAGTTCTTAACCACTTTGCAACCTGGCCTTTTACTTACAGTGTGGAGGCTAGGAGCCATTCTTCTGTGGCACCAAAGTGGAAGGAAACAGTGGAATCAATTTGTTTTCTCATCCCCCCCCAAAATTGTGGATGCCTTTGATGAAGACAGAGATCAACCAGGGTGACCTGGATAGCATTCTATCTTTTATAATGAGTATGACAATAATAATGATCGATCCCATTCCTAGAACCATGCCGCTGACCAGGCACCATGTGGGATCCTCTCTCTCCTGTGCAAACCCCAAACAAAATGAAGACTGACTGGCATATAGGATGCTGGTGTGGAAAGTCTGAAAGTCGAGTGTTAGTCGCTCAGTAGTGTCCGAATCTTTTATGACCCCAAGGACTGTAGCCTGCCAGGCTTTTCTGTCTATGGAATTTTCCAGGCAAGAATACTGGAGTGGGTTGCCATGCCCTTATCCAGGGGATCTTCCCCATCCAGGCCTCCCACATGGCAGGCAGATTCTTTACCATCTGAGCCACCAGGGAAGCCCAAAGCTGGTGTGGAAACAGAGGGAAAAAATGTGCATTGTTAACCATGCTAAACAATGTGGACCTCATCTTTAGGGAAGTGTGGAGCACAGGAAGGCAGTGACTGATACAATTCTGCAGAGAGCTGAAACTCCATCTCTGGTGATAGTTTGGGAGAGGAAAGGGAAATTGATTAGGGAGTGTTAAGAGGTCAGAGGCAGCTCAGACTTCCTACCCTGGAAAGAGCCTGGACTAAAACAGTGGCAGTGGGAATGAAGTGAAGGGAATGAATTCAGAGTCAACAGGACTTAGTGTCAAGCTGCATGTGAAGAGTGAGGTAAAGAGGCTTTAGGGATGGCACCTGACTTTCTATCCTATCTCACTCAAATCCACAGACTACTCGCTTTCTTGCTTGAATGGAAAACTATCTTTCTATAAAGAAGTGTGTCTCATGTTGGGGCCAGGAGCAATATGCTTGTTTTCTCTTTCCCAAGCAGAGAAAGCTAAAAGTGTCACTTAGTGATATGCACGAGTAATAAAATCCAGATTCCCTCCTCCCCCTGCCCGCTTAAGGAGAAAAATTATTTTGCTCATAACTTTGATGAGCTTGATGAATGTTCGGATATCATCTGAAGCACCAACCGCCCAGGCGCTGGGAAAATTATTAATATTTTACTGGTGGCCTAGGTTGAGCAAACACAATAAAAACAGGCCCAGTGTCATTGCACATTGGAAAAGCAGATGGCAGTCGGAAGCAAAGCTGCATCCGGCAGTTTGAAATTTCAAATTACATCAATTTGAAGCTTTGCTCATGCCTCAGGCAAGATTTCCCCTCAAATGAAGGAGACAGGGGGAGGCGAACCCTTTATTCCTGTGCTCATTGGCAGTAGCTGCTGATTTTCTGCAATTTCTATGATGCTGTGACCTGAGAGATGAGAAGGAGGTGGGTTACTTCTTGTTGCAAGTTCCAGAGTACGATCCAGGGGTGTGAAAAGCAAGAGAAGTCCTTGGGTCCTTAGTATCTCATTAACCCAGACCCCATGGTTTGGAGCTTATCATTTCAAGACTGTAAGGACCTCTGGGGGCGCTTGGTGCTCTCTGACTTGGTCTTGCCAAGATGTGGCCCCAATTTGCCCAGGTCAGGAATTAATAGTGACACAAATGAAGCAAAGAAATCCATGATGTTACCAGTGTGATGGTTCTCAGAGCTCTTACTATCAGAGTAGATAAGAATGTAATGGTGATTGTCTTTGGAGTCCTTAAACTTGTCCACATTTTCAGTTTTGAAGACTGGCTAGCTTGGCTTCTGCTTCTCAGTGCCTTTATTTCTTTTTTCTGGAAACCAGCAGCATGAGTTCATGTAGATGAGTGGTTCTTAAGTTTGGCTGGTTAATCATCTCAGGAAATGGAAGGCAGCTTATATTAATACATTTATTAGAGATTTCAGTATCGTGAGTTTGGGATCTCATTCTCAGCTGTATTCTTAGGGACCAGCACAGTTCTCGAGCCATGATAAGCAGTGACATTTACTTGTGGCAAAAACAAATAAAGTGAGTAACATGCAAGTCCCTGTACAAACCATATATTCAATATATTCTTGCATATTTTGTTCCCATACCGCAAATACTCTTATTTTTTTCATTCCCTCCTCCCAACCTATATAACTTCTATCCTTTGAATATACACTTTAGATCATACAAAGTATTATAGGAGATAATTCAAAAATTTATTAGAAATGATTGAGAAACCATATTAAAAGGGTTTAAAGTAGGAAAGTGACATAATCCCATTTGTTGTCATTGTTATTTTTCAGTTGCTAAGTCATGTCCGACTCTCTGTGACCCCATGGACTGTGGCATGCCAGGCTTCCCTGTCCTTCACTGTCTCCTGGAATTTTCTCATTCATGTCCATTGAGTCAGTGATCTCCATAATCCTGTTAAGGATTTTGAACACCACTATGGGTATTGTCAGAAACCACAGGAAGATAAGAAAGACAGCAGAGAGACTGGAGGCTAATTTAGTCGTCTGGGAAGCATGTGGCAGTGAGTTGAGGTGGATGGTTGCAGGGAGGTGGAGAGAAGTGAATGGACTGGGATGTTTTGCAGGTAGATCTTGCAAGACTCATTCATAGGCTAAGCAGGTTTGAAGGGGAAAGAGAGATTGAGTATAACACCTGGATTTTGCTCTGGGAGTTGCTGATGGACAGGGAAGCCTGGCATGCTGCAGTCCATGGGGTCACAAAGAGTTGGGCACGACTGAGCAACTGAACTGAACTGAACTGAGGTTAATGGTGGAATAGTGACCTGATTGTCTAGGGAATTTATAAGAGGGGGCCATTTCAGGGAGATGTGTTTATTGTATATAAGGGCTTTGTGCACTTACAGTTGATGTACATGTGTAGAATATGTATTGAGGAGAGGTATATTGTATATTGTATTAGTTTCCTCTAGCTGCTGTAACAAATTGCAACAAGTTTTTAGGCTTTAAAACCACAAAAATATATTCTCTCAACAGTTTTCAAGGCCGTAAGTCTGAAATCAGTTTCACTGGGTGTGAATCAAGGTGTCGGCTGGTCTGCAGTCTGCTGGAGGCTTAGGGGTGTGCTCCTTGTCTCTTCCAGCTTCTAGCAGTTGTTGGCATTCCTTGGCTTGTGGCTGCATCATTCCAGTTTTCAAGGCCAGCACCTTCCCTCTGCTCTGTCTTTATATCATGTTGGTGTGTGTGTGTGTGTGAAGTCTCCCTCTTCTTCCATTTTATTGGGATTTATGTCATTGCATTTAGGGTCCACATAGATAATTCAAAATAATCTTCCTATCTCAAAATCTTTAACTTAATCACATCTGCAGAGACCCTTTTCCCAAATTAAAAAAAAAAAATTTACAGATTCCAGGAATTAGAACCTGTGTACTTTGGGGTTCATATCATACAGAGAAGAGTACAAACTATAGAAATGATTCCTGAAAGTACAGTCTTCAGAGAAGAGTACAGATTATAGACCATGGTGTGTGTGTGTATATAGGTCACATGTGCACACGCTGTCTAGGACTGTATGTGAAGGCCTGGTCCTCTGTGTATGGTATATACCTCTTCTTTCCTATGTGCCTGCATCAGGAGACTCTGGCAGTCACATGGTTACTGTTAAGAAAGTGTTTATAAACATCAGGGATCTTTCTTGCTTTCCCTACAAATCCAGGTTACTGTTATATCCTCAGGCTATCCCAAGAGGAAGCCTTCTGTTTTGACTATATAACTGGTTATGCTTACTTATAACCTTTGGGTATCTAATTTGACTTTGAAAATGAATTTGTTTCCCAACATCTAAGCTTAGAAGCCCCCTCTTTAAAGTAAAGAAAATAATATGCTGCCCCCTGCTACCATAAGAAGAGTTATATGTGCTTAGTGTCCATTGATCAAGAACTATACACTAACAAGAAGTATATATGAATTTGCTTACACTCTAAAATATGTGTATACTTTATTAATTAATCCCAATGTCATCTACCTACATTTTAAAATGCTACTATCTGGATGTACATGGCATTTACAGGTGATAAGGGATGCTTATGACATATTATAGTGGAAATGAGATATACAAATTATTGTCCCACAGATCCAATTTGACCAGCAGATGTGTTTGGATTGACTAGCAGATTATTATTCGGAGAAGGCGATGGCATCCCACTCCAGTACTCTTACCTGGAAAATCCCATGGATGGAGGAGCCTGATGGGCTGCAGTCCATAGGGTCACGAAGAGTTGGACACGACTGAGGGACTTCACTTTCCCTTTTCACTTTCATGCATTGGAAAAGGAAATGGCAACCCACTCCAGTGTTCTTGCCTGGAAAATCCCAGGGACGGGGAAGCCTGGTGGGCTGCTGTCTATGGGGTCTCACAGAGTCGGACACGACTGAAGTGACTTAGCAGCAGCAGCAGGTTATTATTATTGTGTAATGAAAGCATAATGCCTTTGGTGGGACAAGCAGTCTCCTATGGTTTCTGGTCCCACCATTCACAATTTTACTAAACCTACCAGCTCCATCCCTTTATAACCCACTTGGCCCTTGAAGATATTTGATTTGTGGTCTCAGGTATAAAATGATATACACCTTTGACAGAATGCAACTATCTACAGTTGGTACTATTTAATATCTCTGACTTTATTTCAGCTTCATAACTCCCCACCCCTAACTACCACCCTTTGATAGATATGGATAGCATCATTTCCTAAGATGAGTTAATTGAGACTCAACAGTTTTAACTCCTTGCCCAGTGGCACCCAGATCATAACTAGAATTGTGAGGGCTGGAATCTTGGCCTCTTGACTCCTAGAAAGATGTTCTCTTTTCCTCATGCTATACTGTCTTCTTTGTAATTTGCCTGAACTCTGGACAAACCAGCTGTTACTGCAAGTGGATAGCCATCAAAATCAAATCTGAGCAAATAGTGGTAAACAGCTGACCTTCAAGAAAGCAAGGGAGGAAATCTGTTCAATTTCTGTTCAAGACACTTGTAAGTGGAGATAAGTAATGTACAAGGAAACAGATAGGGAGTTGGTAAACAGTAGAAAAATTCTATCCACACCATGAGTAAATCAGAGATTGCTGAAGGCAGAGAGCAAAGAATGGTATAAAAAAATACACTAGAAGAAGCCAGAAGATCTAAGCCTTTACTTGCTTGTATCTAGACAGAGTCACCTCTCACAGTATCTGTTCAGTTTTGTTTTTCATCTTTAAATAGGGATGATCATATAATACCCACTTCTTTGGGTTGCCATCATGAAGATCAAACAGAATCATGGAGGCAGAAATGTTCTGAAATCATACAGTGAATAATAACTCTATGGTCTGAAGCCCAGGAGACTTTCAGATAACTTTTTTTTCCTCCATGGGGAATTACTTTTCAATATATGTAGTCACTGAAGATTTTCTTGTTGCTCATAGAAAATTGTGG